>NW_027459031.1:0-300000 GCF_050624435.1 Tenrec ecaudatus
AAAGGCGCAACTGTGTGTCCATAAAGCTGTATACCTAGGCTACCAACTGGAGGAGGGAAAACGGACCTTGTCCCCCAGCTGCACTGAGGTGATCCTCAAAATCCCAGTCCCTGAGACTAAGAGGCAGTTGCAAGAGTTTCTAGGAGCTGTGGGGTACTGTCCATTGTGGAATTTGGGATTTGCAAAAACAACGAAACCCCTATATGCAAGTACTGGGGAAAGGAAAAAGAACTTAAATGGTCTGAAGTAGAACAACAAGCATTTGAGTCCTTTAAAAAGTCGCTCATATGGGCAACCTCTCTTGCCCTACTAGACATAGTAAAGCCCTTCCAATTGTCTATGTGAGGCCAGAGGCACAGCAAAAGAAGTGCTAACTGAGAACATGCGGCCATGGAAGAGACCTGTGGCCTATCTTTCAAAGAAACTGGACTCTGTAGCTGCAGGATGGCTGAGCTGCATGCGAGCTGAGGCTGCCACGGCCTTCCTCATCATAGAAGCTAGGAAGCTTACACTGGGACAGGATATTGCTGTGGTAGGGGGACCTATGGTTGAACCACTCCTAACCAGTCCCCCGGACCGGTGGATCTCGAATGCCAGGACTATACCACAAATCCCCAAGGTAGTGGCTGTGACCATGCCATCCCCAGTGTTACAGCCACAACCTACATACTCAGAAAATGATCTAAAGATAAGCCAAGAGCTGGCCTGCCAAAAAGACTGGGAGCATCCAGGGTGGCTGCTCCATCCTGATGGAAGAAGATTCATGCCAGAAGCTCTGGGAGAGATCTGATTCAAGGACTACATGAAGGTATGCATTTGGGATCCTCTCTAAACTGTCTCAGTTGCTTCTCAGGCACTTTTACATACCCAGGCTTGGACACTGGGTGGCAGATGTCACCCACCGTTGATTGCACTGTGCTCGGGTAAACAACCCCAGAAAGAAATGAAGCAACCCCAACCACGAGCTCGAGGTAGTAGTCCTGGAGAATTCTGGGAGGTGGACTTTATGGATATCAAACTTAGAAAGTATGGCTACCGATATTTGCTGGTGTTCGTAGACACCTATTCTGGGTGGGTGGAAGGCCTTCCCAACCAAGAAGGAAACTGCTGCCACTGTGTGTAAATTATTAGTAACTAAAATCGTCCCTAGATTTGGCCTTCCCACCACTTTGGGGTCCAACAATGGCCGAACATTTATTGCTCAAATTACTAAAGTCTTAGCAATGCTCTTCAGGGCAAGTAGAAAAAAATAAACAGAACCCTAAAGGAATTGTTCGTTAAGTTGCATTTAGGACCTGGCGAGAACTGGGTTGATCCTTACTTTACCTTTTGCCCTACTTCAAGTCTGATGCACTCCCTATGTGAAAAGCATGTCCCCATTTGAATTTATGTTTGGCAGACCTTCTCCAAATCCTCCCAAGATTGAAGGAAGTAGAAATAATGGAAGTCACTAATCGTTCCCTCATCGAGTGCCTGCAGCCTGTGCAACAGGTGAGAGACAAATCATCTGCTCTGACACCTTCATTTTGGGCCTAACCAAGGGAAAGGGAACAGGCAGCCAACAACGTGCAACCAGGAAACTGGACATGGGTAAAGAAGCACCAACCTGACACCTTAGAACCTAGGTGGACTGACCCATACCAGGTGATACTTACAACACCAACTGCTGTTAAAATAGTGGGGAGGGGGCCGTGGATTCATCAGTCATAAGTTAAAAAAAGCCCTCCCTGAGCATATCCTGAAAAGATAGACACCCAGAAAGACTGAAAATCCCTCAAAATTAAGGCTTTACAGAACTTAATTGTTTTTCTCCGAGTATTGCTGACAGCACCCAGTGTTTCCCCCAAGTACAAACATATCTGTGGACTGCTATTCTAACCTCCAGCAGTGAATATGTAACCTCTTATACTGGGTATGACCCCCTGTTTTCATTTTGATTTGTTTGATTTGCTAGGAAAGAATTGGCATTCTGGATCCTTTAAAGGTAAAGGGCACAATGGGACCTATACTGGAATCCCGTCCTATGGGTGCGGAATACCCTCTATAGAAAGAAGGCTCCAAACAAACCATGTCTATATATGCCCGGCTCATGGACTCCCTAACTGCCAAGGGGAGGGACATTACCATTGTGCAGCTTGGGTTGTGAAACTATCATTTTCAGGGTGGAAACTTGTTAAAGATGACCCTATTATTTTTACAAGAATGAGACTCAAGTCGGAAGGGTTTGATCCCACTATGTGTATGGTTTCCAAATGTAGCCCAATAAGAATTGGATTCAAGCGTTATTGGGTTCACTGGGAAAACATGGGGAATTCAACATTATGTAAATGATAGAGATCCCGGGACAACCTTTTCTATCCAGCAAAGTAAAATATGGCAAACTGCCATCCGTACAAAGGCCCAAACCTCGGGATAAATCCTGAAGAGCCACAGCTGGTGTCATTAAGATTCCTTTGCCGCACCCTCCAGACTCTCCAGTAACTTTCCCGTTTACTGCCAGCCCAACTCACAGGGCCCTTCTCATTCAGGAGCCACCTCAAGGTTCTGTGTTTGATTCTTGGGATGCTTTATTCCAATTTATGAACTCAAATCCTCACCTCACAGCTGATTGTTGGCTTTGTCTGAACCCAGCTTCCCCTTACTATGTAGGCACAGGTACAAATAGCACTATTGGTACAGAGTGTAATCCAATTAGAAATGTTAGTGAAAAGGATTACACGAAGCAGCAGTCTATAGGTGATGTTAGTATGGACTCAAGTCTAAGCTCACTTTAAAAGATTTGCAAGGGCAAGGACTGTGTTTTTATTCATCTAAGTATCCCTTTAATATATCAAGATATCGAGATTTTTGCCTTCAAGCTGTTCCCATTGAACCAAATGGTGATCCTAATTTGTTATCTGCTCCAATGAGTACTTGCTTTACTTGTTCCACAGGACGAACACCCTGTCTCTTTTCCCCAGTATTCATAGCGGACCCGGGTATTTGTGTGCTAGTGCATGTTAGTCCTCAAGTGTACCTGTGTTCTGGTGAAGGAGGTGTAGGGATAACTTTGGAATTTCCGGATGAGTTCAAAGAGCCCCAGTATTGGTCCCACTGGTAACAGGGCTTGGGATTATGGGATTAGCTGCAGTCGGGTCAGTTGCTTTAATACAAGGAAACTTAAACTATCAGACTCTTAGTCAGCAAATTGCTTTAGATCTACAGGGATTAAAAAAAACCTGTCTCCCATTTAGAAAGATCCCTAGACTCCCTTGTAGCAGTTGTGTTGCAAACCCGCCGAGGGCTTGACGTGCTCTTTTGGAAACAAGGAATGCTGTGCACAGCATTGGGAGAAACTAATTCTATGCAAAGCATTCGAGAATCAATAAAGATAGATGAGCCCTGGTTAGGAAAGGATTAGAACAAAGAGTCAAGAAAAGAAATGGAGGAACCAATTGGTTTGAAAAGCTACTTAATTGGTCAGCCTGGCTAACACCCTATGAATGGCCCTAGCCGGCCCCTAATCCTCCTCCTGCTAAGCCTCACATTTGGCCCAGTAATAACCAATAAGCTAGTGGCATTCCTTACACAGAAAGTACAAGCCACAAAACTCTTAGTGCTGAGCCCACCATACACTGGGCTGGCTACCGAAGATTCAATGATTTGAACTTGGCTAAGAACAGGAGAGAATATAGCAGCTCTGGGCAAAGCTTAAATAGCCTTGACAAGAGAAGTCATTTTGAGCTTTCAGAAGCCATTATGAATGGTAAATAAACTAGCTATGAACTGCCAATGAACTAGCTGATACTGGGGAGTTAGGCTGTGCAGACGTAGCCCAAGGGAACGTACAGAAGGAAATGGATGTTCAGAAGGCTTGTGAGAAGGACCAGAGCAGTTTTGGTTCAACTAAGAATGGCTAACCACAATACCCCGCTTCTGAGCTCTGCCTGCTTGCACACCTGCACATTGCAAAAGTATAAAAACCTTTGGAAAATTAGACTGGGGAGGCCGCTCAGTCTCCCCTCAAGAGAGCAGATGGTCTGGTCCCTGCGCAGGAAATGAAACTTGTTCTGCTGAACTTTCCGGCAGTCTGGGCGGTTTGCTGTCTGGGAATGGAGTGTAGCTACAACAGACACAGGTGGTGCCATTCTGCCTGAGAGTGGAGTCACGTGGCTGGGAAAATGGAGGCCGCAAGTTGCGGCCTAGCCGAAAGCCAGCCTGGAGCCGGCCACCCAGCCAGAGTCCTGCCCAAACCAACAGGGTGGACGCAGGCGCCCCCAGGCCTGCTGCTTGCCGGAGCCGCGGCACAACGCTGTGTCCCAGTCTTGGCACAACAGACTCCATTTTGAGTCCTGCACCTCCATCTTAGCTCTCAAGGCTGACCCCTAACCGACCTCCCCTCCCCTGCTCAACCCCAAATTCCTGGAACCAGCTCGTCCCAAAGCCAGAATGTTTTCTGAAGATATGGTCACTCCATCCTTCCTTGACATATAGATAAGATTAACGACCTTCTCCCTTCTGAAGCACCTGTGTGTGCAGAACCTCCCCAGCTATGATCCTCCCCAGCTCTGCCTGCCAACAGTGGGCATAAAAACGCCGCCAGGATTTTTTCCCCCGGCGCAGCTTCAATAGCTCAATATCCTGAGTTGCTGAACCCGCCCGCAAGCTTCTCAATAAAGCCTGCTTCTAAAACTTCGTTAATTGGGTCTTTCATTCTGTTTTCACATCCAAATAGACCTTGTGTTTTGGTGCCAAAAACCCGGGATAGGTGTGTGGATCCCCACTTCTTTTGGGGTCCCCTAAGAGCCACCCATCTTCCCCAAATCTCCAGGACCTTTAGGCGCGGCGCTTGCCTACGTTCAAAATCAGTCTATGGCTGCCCTGATGAGTCTCTCCCTCTCACTCAGACCTTGTGAAAGAAAAGACTTGTTTTTCTCTCCCAAGTTGCCTGGCCCTAGTCCCAGCTTAACAACCACGCACATTGGCTTCCGACGGGCATTTTTTATTTCAACGTTCTACAGGACCTGGACAATTTCTGCAGGAGGACTGGTAAGGATTCTGAAGTCCCCTATGTGCAGGCTTTTTGGGACTTGCCTTCCCGCCCTGACCTCTGTAGCCATTGTTCCGCCCGCCAAATACGGTTAGCTCTATCTCCTCAGCGGAAAGAACCTGCCATTCAAACCCCAGAAGAGCCAGCCAAGCTCCTCAGCGCGCCTCTCCCGCTGCCCTATCAGTCTCCCCCGCCCGCTGCGCCACCCCATCGCTCTCTCCTGTCCTCACCGCTTGCCTTTCATACCCGCTCCCACAACCCTCCAGCTGCCCTTTGTCCATTAAGAGAGGTTGCAGGTGTATAGGGACTCATTCAAGTCCACGTCCCTTTTTCCTTAAAGGACCTGTCGCAGATAGAGACCCGCCTGGGCTCTTTCTCAGCAGACCCCTCTAAGTTTATTAAAGAATTTACCTACATTTCCCAAACGTATGATTTAACCTGGCATGGCATCCAAATTATCCTTGCTTCTACCCTTACTGCCGAGGAACGTACACAGACAAAAACCACGCTATCGACCCAAATGTCCCCTTGGGGGCGCATGCCATCCCAATAGAGGACCCCAGTTGGAGTTACCAGCCCGGCCGGGCGTCTGATCTTCCTTATAGAAACCTCATGCTCAGGTAACTCATTAGAGGTCTGGAAACAGTCTCCAACAAGGTTGTCAACTATGACAAACTGAGAGAAGTTACTGCTCTTTTTCTTAACCGCCTCCAGGAGGCACTCACAAAGTACACTCGTTTAGACCCAGGGTCTAAAAAGTGGGGCCTCTATTTTGGCCTCTCACTTCACCTTCCAGTCAGTCCCTGACATCAGAAAGAAAAGCTAAAGAAGGCTGAGGAGGGCCCTGAAACCCCTATACAGGATCTGGTAAAAATGGCATTTAAAGTTTTCAACGCTTGGGAGGAGCCAGCTGAGGCCACATGCCAGGTGAGGGTCCAACAGATGGTTAGCCTCCATTCCCAAGCCCTGGTAGCAGCCCTAAGGCCGGCAGGCAATCCCGTCCATCGCCACGCTCCCCAGGGGAGCCGGCACCTACCGCCAGGAGCCTGCTTCAAATGTGGATGGGTCGGCCACTGGGCAAAAGTTTGCCCCAATCCCAAGCCTCCTACCAAGCCCTGCCCGCAGTGCAAACAGCCAGGCCACTGGAAGTCGAACTGCCCGACCCTGGCTCTGCCACCGGCTCTGCAAAGCCGAGGTGCCGAGATCCTGGAAACTCCAGACACATAGCTGCAAGGTATGGAGCTGCTGGGGTTCATGGACTGAAGAGGTCCTGGCTCCTCGACTCCGGTAACCCTCGCCGAGCCCAGGGTTGTGCTCCAGGTAGCGGACTACCTTCTCCATTTCGCCCTCTCACTCAGGCCCTACTTCCCCTTCCCTGGTCTCGGTTATGGGAATAGACAGGCCCCCCTCCCACTCTGCAGATCCTGTTACTGACTTAGCCCAACAACTTTCCCGCTCCTAGCTCAGTATGCTTTTTACCTCCCACTTACACTCCAACTTACACTGATCAGGAAAACACCCAGTATTGCTCTCTTCCTCAACAAAAATGGTGGGTACACAAATAGAACTTACTCATTCTCCCAAAGTTACAAGAGGAAACAATCATCACCAATATTCACAATTCTCCACACATCGGGCCAAAAGCTCTCTACACGTTTCTAACCCCATATTTCACCCCACTGGACTATGGAGTACTATCAACACAGTACATGCAAAATGCAACATCGGTGCCCTCTCCAATAGCCAGAAAGCTCAACACCCTCATAAACAGCTCCACCAGATGTAAGGGCACCTACTGGGACAGGACTGGCAGATAAACATTACCCACATGCCAAAGCATAAGCGGTTTAAATATCTCCTCACTATGGTGAACACATTTTCAGGATGGATCAAAGCCTTTCCCACCTCCTCTGAGAGTGCAAGCATAGTCGCCACTCACCTTCTTCAAGACATCATTACTCGTTTTGGCCAGCCTGCTTCAATTCAGTCGGACAATGGTCCAGACTTCATATCTATGGTGCAGCAGGCAGTTTGCGCCTCACTGGGCATCTGCTGGAAACTCCACGCAGCCTACCACCCCCAGTCTTCTGGTAAGGTTGAACGAGCTAACGGTCTCATAAAACAACAGCTCACCAAACTCTCCCTAGAACTGCAACTTTCTTGGCCTCAACTATTACCATTTGCTCTTATACTCGCCTTGGCGCAGCCCCTCAGGAGCCGTCCGGCCTCAGTCCTTTCAAAATACTCTACAGACAACCTTTCCTTTTCTCGCCTCTTCCTGCAACCGATTGCCCTCTGCTAGCTTTTTACCTTCCATACTTGTGCTTGCTCCACAACCTTCTTAGACAACACGCCAACTCTGCCATCTCTGAACCCTCTCTGACCTCTGCTGATCACCAAAAACCAGTGCATCCTGGAGATGCTGTGTTAATTAAATCCCTTGCACCCAAACCCTTAGCACCCCGGTGGAAAGGCCCTTACACTGTCCCTTACCACTCCCTCAGCAATCAAGGTTCTTAGACTAGATTCCTGGGTACATTTGTCCCGAGTCCAGATGGCAGTAAACCCTGACCATGGCTCCCAGTGGTCTGCTCAGTCTACTGGTCCTATGTCTCTCTGCCTCACTCACCTCACCAAGCCAGCCAGCTAAACCTAGTATAATTTCCCCTTTTGCCTGGCGATTTTACTTGACTGAAAACTATACCAATTACGCCTGCACTAAGTGTTATGATTATTTGCTGGCCACCGCTAACTGCCCACCCACAGGAGGCAGAGCACGCATATACTTAAATTTCACTGATTTTAAAACGCTTCCTGTATGACCAGAAGGCAACTACCCAATGTGCAAAAAAGTGAATGCAGAAAAATGTAGGGTGTCCTTGGTCTTCCTGCCAGATACATTACCTTTCCCTTCGTCCCCAGGGATGATTCTACTACCATCAATCTAAATACACTCTCACAATCCCAGACCCCTGGGATAGCCGGTGGACGTCTCCGGTTCCAGGAGCCTAGTGCACCACTCGCCGAGAGAAATTTCTGGACGCCAAACTGTATGTATGGAGGTCGCTACTCCAGGTCCAATCCACCATCCACCGTAATATTCAGATCCAAGACCTTCAACTCACTAACTAAATTTCTAAACCTTCTGAGTCTCCCTTCTCCTGGCTCACCCTGCTACAGCAGGGACTGGCCATCGCCACTTTGCTGGACTAGGCAACCTCTCCACCTGCTTCAGGTGTGCGGCCCTAGAACGCCCTCCTCTGGTAGCAGTACCAGGTCCTGCCCTGTCATTTTCATCCAACGTAAGGACCACAAAAGCCATAACCATCCCCAACGTCCCTCTGTACATCCAACCAGAAAACCCTCAAGTGCCCTTTTGCTACTCCAATCCATCGACACAGACATGTAATGTCACCCAAATCCCCTCCAAACCACTAACAGGGCCAGAAAAAATTTTCTTTTGGTGCAACCATACACTCACTATGCATATAAACATCAGTTCTACCTCTACCCGTCACTCTGGTTCCGCAGCTCCCTATATACACTCCGGCTGAGTTCCAGGACAAATACATCCAAGTATACAGTCGTCAAACTAAAAGAGCAGTTTTTCTCCTGATAGCAGTGAGAATCTCCTTCGCCTCAGCAGCAATTGCAGTAGGACTCAGCGGCGGAGCCCTTGGACACTATCATCACAGCAGACAAGTTAACCGCATGCTTCCAGCTGGCAGTCGATGCCTCTGCCAAGTCTCTAGCCTCCCTGCAAAGACAAATAACCTCTGTTGCCCAAGTTGCCTTGCAGAACCACCGCGCTTTACACCTCATCACGGCTGAAAAAGGAGGAACCTGCCTCTTCCTCCAGGAGGAAGGCTGTTATTATATCAATAAACTGGGGATTGTGGAAACTAGAGTCCAGATCCTCAACAAGCTAAACCGAGAGCTGCAAAACAACAGATTCAGAACAGATGGATCTTCCTCCTGGTGGAACTCTTCTCTGTACTCCTTCCTAGCCCTCATACTAGGACCCATAATTTTAGTTTTAATTTTGCTCTTAATTGCTCCTTGTCTCATCCAGCTCCGGCAAAGTCGACTCCGTGAAATTACCCGTATAGCAGTTCACCAGCAATACCAACCTCTCCACCCTGTGCTAGGCCGCAACTGTCAGTACTCTGCCTGAAAAGCCCCTCCCCTTGCTTTTTACCCACTAACCACAGGAAGCAGTTACAGAAACGGTTACATCCCTTTTCCCTATAGGGCACAGTCTAAAATGTCCGGTCTTGGCACAACAGACTCCATTTTGAGTCCTGCACCTCCATCTTAGCTCTCAAGGCTGACCCCTAACCGACCTCCCCTCCCCTGCTCAACCCCAAATTCCTGGAACCAGCTCGTCCCAAAGCCAGAATGTTTTCTGAAGATATGGTCACTCCACGCGTCCCTGACATATAGGTAAGATTAACGACCTTCTCCCTTCTGAAGCACCTGTGTGCGCAGATCCTCCCCAGCTTTGATCCTCCCCAGCTGTGCCTGCCAGCAGTGGGCATAAAAACGCTGCCAGGATTTTTTCCCCCTGCGCGGCTTCAATAGCTCAATACCCTGAGTTGCTGAACCCGCCCGCAAGCTTCTCAATAAAGCCTGCTTCTAAAACTTCATTAATTGCATCTTTGATTCTGTTTTCACGTCCAAATAAACCTTATACACTGAGCCTCGAGAAGGCTTTGGGAGTCAAAATCCTCCCAGCCTCCAGGCAGCAGCGTCCCAGCCCCCTCACAAATGCAGCCCGGGAAGGCAGGCGAGTTCCCGGGAAAGCAGGCACGTCATGTCCCGCACACCAGCAAGAAACGGCGCAAAGACGGACACCAGCAAGAAACGGCGCAAAGACGGACACCCAGCAAGAAACGGCGCAAAGACGGACACCGTGAATTCAACCCAACAATTCTCCCGAGGGTGGTGAGGTAAAAGGAGCCCAGAGGGGCCCCCAATCCGTGAGACCAACATGGGAGGGCCCACTCCTGGGGCCGGCTTACCTCATAGCTCCGAATCACACAGCACCGCTTCTTTTCGACCTCTCCGGGGACAGGTGTGCCTCGGTCCTCGGCTCCACGCAAGAAACAGCTCACGCTGAGGCCTGGTTTGGGATCCCCGTGAGTTTTATGAGCGGTTAGGGAGGCGTGGTCGATGACGTGGGTCGACCCCATTGGCTGAATTGTTGAATTGAATTCACCTGGCCTAGGTGAGCCAATGCAGGTACAGCCCCACCCAGGCATAGCTCCCCCTCCTGGCTGGAAACCTGAACTTCTGAGCATGCAGTGAGCCACTGCTTCATGAGCCGGTAGCTCAGACCTCTGAGCATGTGTAATAGGCCTGCCAGTCCCTATGCTAGCTCCCTAACAGTTTTTCCAGCCAAAGGTCTGCCTTCTGGAGCTGTTCTACTGAAAGCACTTAGTTCCTGACCCCTAGGCATTCGGGGTAATGGATGCCCTCGCTTCCGTGCTTGCTTCTATGTCATTCTGGAATGGTCCTTGTTTCACAGTTCGGCGAGGTCAGGAATTCTGGGCTGGTTGGCTACCAAGCACAAAATAAATAGCCAACAGATTGAAATCTCAACCCCTATATTGGTTTATTATCGACCACACAAACTTGTCTTCTGGAACTTCCCTCCTAAATTTCTGAACCCTTGAACTCCTTGACACATGTACTTGGAAAGCAAGGATTCCAAACTCTGATCACCATATCTGACTGCTCCCCCAGTCCCTCTGCACTGTCAACCAGCAAAGTCGGGCCTCTCCATTTCTCAGAAGCTGCAGATTGTTACGTGACATCACCCTGTGTTTAAATGTTAGTGATTATGCCACTTAAAAAAAATGTGTGAGCCAACTGGGAGCAAACAAGATTCGTTTCAAACACCAGCTCTGTCTCCTCTAAGGGCCCGTGTACAACTGCGACAACACAACAGTGGGTCCTGCTGGGTCTCCATTAGCATCTGGGAGGAAGGTTATTTATTACAGGGAATCCTACCTTTGTCCCTTGGTGTTAATTGCAGACTCACTGGGTGACGGATTGTATCTGACACGCACCACGTTTGCCGCAGCAAACACCAACACTTTGTCAAACTCCGTTTGGTATTGCTCCATCCCTCCATTATTCTCCCTAATGACAAAAATAATTAATACATTCATATAAAAGCACAGGATGAGGATAGCTTTAATTTATGCATCTAGTTCAGGGTCATCCCTCTTATCAATATATGACAATCTAATGAGGCTTAATTAAAAAGTAGCAGTGAAGCAATTTAGGAAACTGAGGGATTGTCACGAGTCCTGGTTGTGACAGCATGTTTTGTGCACCATGGAAGATAACAGATTTGTCTTCTGTGGTATCTCATATCCATCATCCCCAAACTACCTGCTCTTAGGGGTAGAAAGAGCGAGCTTGTCTTTGAAAAAAAGTGCCTGGGTTTGGTAGCCGCTCACAGGATGGCAGGTGTAATGTATTTTGAGAAATTAACAAAGCTCTGAGAAGATGGCTATTGGAAGGTCTGGCTGGAGGGCAAGGTCATTGTCCTGAAGGTTTCAGGATCCAGAAGTCAAGTCAGAACTGGATGCCAGAGACTTTCTCAATCCAGCCCTCTTTGCCCCTCCCCTAAGGCCAATGCATTTCTAAGGGTTATGGATTCTACTTCAGAATCTTTCTCAAACCCAGGGCCCTCTTCACCATTATTGTCTAGACCTGGTCACCTCTTGCCTTATAAATAAAAATATGGGTTTATTGTAAGTCTGGGTCTGTTAGGTTTCTCGGGTGGGAAATGTCTCGGTCCTTGGCTACACAATGGAAAGAAATTCACACCAAAGCCTGGTTGGTAATCCGAGTGGGTTTATATACATGAGAGAAGAAGGTTCCGGCGTTACACTAAACTGAACACGGGCACCCTCATGACACTGCACACTCAGCCCTGCTGAGTGGAAGGCAGAGAAGCAGCTGAAGGGAAGGGGCGGTGGTCTCCAGATTCCAGCCTTTTAAGGGCTTTCAGCTGGGAGGCGTCAAGTAAGCTCTCCTGGCTTGGGCTTAGCCCACATTGGCTTCCAACCTCCTGTAGGGGGCCCCCTAAGCATGGAGAGGAACAACCCCTTGTCTTGCTACCTAACCGGTCTACATTCCTGCATGGCTACATTGAGATGGAACTAGCCCCTTTAGACAGCCTGAGGGGTTCACCAGGAGACACGGGCCCCAGTGTTCCCTGTGACCACCTTAAACCTTAAACTACTGTTGGAGTTTATATTACCTGTGTGGGTCTGTGGGCATGGCACGTTTCCATGCCAGAGACCTGGAGTTACACAAATAGGCATCCAGAACAGAACTCATACAGGCTCTAATAAGATGCTCAGATGCTTCTCGCTAGGATGAGAATTTAACGAAGTGTGTGAGCAGTTCAGATCTTGTAAGGGGGAACAGGTCAGTAGGGTATCCAGAGAAGAGAGCAAAGGTCAGGGGAAAGGGAGGGGCCCACAGACATCTGTGCTCTGTGTTTGGCCACAAGACAAGAAACCGGGTCTCCTTGCAAAAGAAAGCAGAACAGCAAGTCCCTCAGAACTACGACATTTTTAAACATGACCTATACAACACTCGGCTCTGGGAAGCGCCTTGGAAAACCATAAAAGCCCTAAAAGAGGGGCAAGGAGGAAGCCCAAGTCTTTGATTTTCCCTGCTGTGCTTTCAGTGTTGAAATGTCTGTGCACGGAGCCTTTGAAATTTCAGAATCAGAGAGTGGATTCATAAGCCAAGCTCCTGCTTTATTCTTCAATGCATTTGGGCCCAGCTTCTCCTTGGTGAGACATGTAACAGAAATTCTGGACTTAGGAGCCACTTGGTCCTTGGACACTAGGAGATTTCAGTGGAATCTGAAACAGGGCTCTAACCACCAGCTGGACTGGCCTAGGAAGCCCAAGTATTCATTCTCCCAAACACCAACCTCCCGTTGCTCTTCATCTGCCTGCACCTTGTTCAGCTTTAGTTGTCCGTGGAAGCGTTTGGCACCCATCTGATGCTTCAGAACCCAGAAAGGAAGAAAGGTAAAACTGGGATTCAAGTGAAACAGACTTAAGCAGGACCATAGCCAAGATGTGCCCAGGGCTAATCGCAGCATTTGTCACCTTCATTTCCCTCTTCGGACTCAGACGTGGCAAGGTTCAGAAACAAGCTTTACCAGAAAGAACAGCTGTGAACCCAGCCTGCTTCCAAGTGAGAAAAAGCCCTTTACACATGAGTTCCTGAGGTCAGCCCAGCCCTGTGCGTCCCCACCCCTCCCAGAGTCCCTGGCTCTCTGGCGAAGCATTAAAGCAAGTGGAAACAGAGATTTGCTCAGAATAAAAAATCGTTTTTCACAATAGCACGGCACGTTCTGGATGGCAATCACGGCTGCATAAACCATATCCGTCCTCCAGCCATAATGTTGGCGCCTCAGTGACCACGCACATACATTGAGTGGCGAGACTCAGAGCCTACTCCATTTGTCGTCAATTGTTTCCTCCCTCTCCATACTTTGCACTTAGGAGACATGCTCTCTGGAGGTGGTTGAGGCTTGTCTGGTCACCAATAATCATCTCCTACACCTTCCTTTACAGTCACTAATTTGATGTGTTCACTCAAAGAAATGCCAATAATATGAGGTTCCAGAGGAGAGCTCCTAGAGCTCCCCCAGACAACAAGGAGGCCGAGTGTCACCGTCATTATCCTGAGCTGGGAGGGGGCACTAGTGTTCTGGAAGCTGGGGATCCGTCACTGCCTGCCCACCGCACAGACAGAGCAGGTGCTGGTTATAATTGCTTCTAGACGTCCTGCCATGCTGAGTTGAAAGTCAAACGCGTAAACGCTGCCCGACTACAATAACACTGGAGTACACAGACATTTCTGCATCATTGCTGGGTGAAAATATACTGAGTGGAGTTGGATGAGATGGCAGCAAGTGCCTAAGGAGGGGATGCTGTGGGAATACCAACAAGGTGACTGTCAGTCGCCGTTTCCTCCTCTCGTCTGCTTTTCCCCCCCTTTCTTTCAGGACCAAAAGACATGACAAATATGTAAGGAAACAAATTTGTTCATTTTTAGAGGAGTCTCCCACCCCACCCCACCCCACCCCACCCCACCCCCATCCAACTCTGGCCTCCTTTGAGCAAGCCAGTAGAACTTTTTTTTTTTTTAAACCTGGCTTCTACTATGGCAATTTCCGGAGTTGCTATGTGGCTGTGTTTAAAAGTCGCCTTTGGGATCCAGAGCACAATCCTTGTCACAAAGGCATTCTCCCAGTCCCAAATAGCAATGCGACCTCCTTTCAGAAGGTTGTTCTTGTTTCTGTAGACCCATAAAGGAGTTCAAGCTGTTGATCTTGACCGTGGTTGTCGAGTCAGCCTCTCATGGGCACCTCATGGGAAGCGGAGCAAACTATGCCAGTCTGTGCTATCACCAGGTCGGGGGGGGGGAAGCCAACCGTGGCGGGCCAGAGGTCGATGTGTGGATGGAGATGATCAGGTCTTTCGTCCTTATTCTATTTCAGTCTGGAAACATCACATTTGAGAGTGATGATACTGAGAGGGTTGTGGGAGGGTGGATTGGAAAGAGGGAACTGATTACAAGTATCTACATGTGACCTCCTCCCTGGGGGACGGACAACAGAAAAGTGGGTGAAGGGAGACATCGGAGAGGTCAAGATCCTGCCTTTTCAATTCCTCCATAGGGAGGCATGGTTGACGGTCATGGTCAACCCCAATGGCTGGATTGAATTCACCTGGCCCAGATGGGCCAATCCAGGTGTAATGCCCACCTAGGTGTACCACCCCTTCCTGGCCGGAAGTTTGAACCTGAGCATATGTAATGGATGACCCAGTCCCTATGCTAAACCACCTAATAGTATTTGCAAGATGCCAAGCACCGTTCTAAGCTTTTTGTGTATAATAATTCAATTATTCCACTTAACAAGCCTATGTGTGGACTCTATTTGGCCTCCTTTTACAGATGAAAAATCAATGGCACAGAATGATGAAGTCATGAGCCTAGGACCACACAGTAAGGAAGTGGGAAGGAGATATTTGGACCCAGGCTGCAGAGCCCATGCCTTGGGTGCCTACAGCTGCCATGTAGGACACAGAAAAGCATGGAGCAGACTCGGCGTAAGACATTAGGGAGTTGGGAGGACTGTAGCATGAATGTATGTGCTATGACTTCATGAGAGTAGCTGCTACTCAGATCCAGAAGAGAATACAAGCCTTTTGGAAAAAATATTTTTGCCAAGAGAGGGTGGAAACTGCATCTTGTGCGAAATCCCCCCAACCTGCACATGTGCATAGCTATTTCAGAAGGTTCCAAACAATGTGTGCTGTGCGGCAAACCAAACTGAGCTCAGGGGGAGCTGGTCTGTGGGTTATGTTAGCCAGAAAGTGAGCAGTTTGAACTCACCAGCCACCACTCCAAGGGAGAAAGAGGAGGCTTTCTGCTCCCATGGACTTACAGCCTTCGAAGTGGCAGGGAGCATTTCCATGCGTCCTATGATTAGGATCTCAGAGGGTGAGGGTGGAGTTGATTGAGACCTGTCTTCAGGGCATTTCCCAGAAGGGCTTCCTGCAGTGGCTCTGCCTTCAGGAATGTCTGATGACCTTGAGGGCAGCAAAGTCCTAAACACACTCGGGCAGTGGTTCTCAACCTTCCTAATAGAGGTCCTCTTGTTGTGGTGATGCCCCCTCCCCCAACCATTAAATGATGTTCTTGCTACTTCATCACTGTAATTTTGCTACAGTTATGAATTGGTAGAGACCTGTGAAAGGGTCATATGACTCCCAAAGGGGTCGCAACCCACAGGTTGAGAACCACTGCACTAAGGGTTCCCCTCCCAGGCAGCCCTACCAGTGTCTGGTGTGCATAGTTCTGTGAGGTGAGAGAAATGGACTTAGTGTCTGCTTCTGGTGACAGTTGATGTGGGTGGGCTTTCTCCCTATGTCAAATCCCTCTCAAGCCATTTGTCACCACATCAGAGGGAGCCATGCACAAAAAAGCAAGAAGAGGATGCAGCACAGCAGGACAGCAAGCAGAACAAAGATTGAATAAGCACAATTCACTTCAATCATGAATCGGGTGCCCTTGAGATGTGAGGAAGACCCCAGTCTAGTGACATTAGATCAGGTTTAAGGATTGAGTGAAGCGACCCCTCTTGGCTCCCCTCAGCCCCTATTTTGCTTTCCCATTGATCCTGACCCTTGCATCGTGATTGGTCCTTATTCCAGCATGATGGTTGGTTTCATAACCACGGCATATGGGAATGTGTTAGTCGATAGGTTATACAGGCACAACCTCTGGAATGGGTAAGTGAGGAGGCGATTTGGGCTCGCTCATGCAGACCTCTAGTTGTCCTTGACATGACTGGTAGAATGGATCATGTGAAGTGATTTGAGATCGGCGTTGAGATCTGATAGGTCATGCAGACTTCTAGCTGATCCCGGCAGTACCCTATTTTAAGGAAACAGAATGTTTGGCGTTTAAGTCTTATTTGAGCTTAAATTTTGAGCAATAGGCTGTGGCTCACAGTGAGAGTCTATGTGGAGACCCTACATCCATTTTGAGGGGCCACAAATTCAGCCGCCATTGAGTTCTTTCCTACTGCTGACTGGCAGTGGAAAGCTTGTCCCTCAGCCAGTGTGCTTGCGTCCACTCCCCGGAACACTCAACGATATACGGTAGTGTGCACATCCCAATGAAGGTCCCGCTCATGCTCTCACAGGCCCTCCTGAAACTCCATGAATTGATCTGTCTTCAGTCACAATTTTGTTACAAAGTTCTTTGTTTTCTATGTCTTATTTAAGTTTTCAGGAGCCCAGGTGGTAATGCTGGATAGTGTTGGACTATTAAGAGCAAGGTTGCTGGTATAAAGCCACTAGTCATTCCACAGGAGAAAGATGAGGTTATTGCTTCCTGTAAGCATAGCAACTTCAGGATCCCTACACAGAGTCACTATGAGTCAGAGGCAGCAGGACAGAATGGGTGTCATTTTATTTAAGTCACTGTGGCTGTGGGTCCTTCCGACACCATTGTGGCCTCATGCGGATGCTCTCCTTCATCCAGAACAGCAGTTTGTGCCTTTTTCTTGTGTAAAACTTAGCAAAGGAGTTCCTAATAAAATATAGTTGGATTGGGAGTCTTTTCCCCCTAAAAACAAAGTAAATACCAAAATAGAAACGAGACTATGGTGCTAAAAACCAGTTGGAGAGTTGAGAGAGCTGAACTCTCAATCCTGATAGAAACCCATTGTGACTGAGCACCTGCTCAAGGTCATCCACAGCCTATGAGCTTAAACCTATGTGTTGGGGAGTAATTGTGTACATAAAGTTAACCATTTCTCTTTCTAAAGATTCTGTCTAAAGCTTACTTTAAATAATAAGTTTTGCCCTGGGATAGGTAAAGTTCAGGGAGTTTAAAACCCTAGTCACCACCCCCTCTCAGCATTCATCATGTTAGGCCAGAGGAGGCAAATCTCCCAAAGTCTAAGAGTTGGGCTCACCAGGCCTGGGGCTCCCTAAGTCTAAGGGCTGGGGCGTCCCAGGTCTGGGGCTCCCTAAACTTAAGGGCTGGGGCACCCCAGGCCTGGGGCTCCCTAAACCTAAGGCTGCGGAGCCCAAACCTGGGGCTCCCTAAGCCTAAGGCCTGGGGCGCCCCAGGCCTGGAGCTACCAAAGCCTAAAGGCTGGGGTGCCTCAGGCCTGGGGCTCCCTAAGCCTAAGGGCTGGGGCGCCCCAGCCTGGGACTCCTAAAGCCTAAGGGCTGGGGCGCCCCAGGACTGGGGCTCCCAAATCCTAAGGGCTGGGGCGCCCCAAGCCTGGATCTCCCAAAGCCTAAAGGCTGGTGCGCCTCAGGCCTGGGGCTCCCTAAGCCTAAGGGCTGGGGCGCCCCAGGCTTGGGACTCCCAAAGCCTAAGGGCTAGGGCGACCCAGGCCTGGGGCTCCCTAAGCCTAAGGACGGGAGCGCCCCAGGCCTGGGACTCCCAAACCCTAAGGGCTGGGGCGCCCCAGGACTGGGGCTCCCAAAGCCTAAGGGCTGGGGCGACCCAGGCCTGGGGCTCCCTAAACCTAAGGGCTGGGACACCCCAGGCCTGGGGCTCACTAAGCCTAAGGGCTGGGGCGCCCCAGGCCTGGGGCTCCCTGAGCCTAATTGCTGGGGTGCCCCAAGTCTGGGGCTCTCTAAGCCTAAGGCCTGGGGCGCCCCAGGCATGGGGATCCCTAACCTTAAAGGCTGGGCGCCCCAGGCATGGAGCTCCCAAGGCCTAAAAGCTGGGGCGCCTCAGGCCTGGGGCTCCCTAAGCCTAAGTGCTGGGGCGCCCCAGGCTTGGGGCACCCAAAGCCTAAGGGCTGCGGCGACACAGGCCTGGGGCTCCCTAAGCCTAAGGACTGAGGCGCCCCAGGACTGGGGTTCCCAAAGCCTAAGGGCTGGGGCGACCCAGGCCTGGGCATCCCTAATCCTAAGGGCTGGGGCGCCCCAGGCCAGGGGCTCCCTAAGCCTAATTGCTGGGGGCCCCAGTCTGGGGCTCTCTAAGCCTAATGGCTGGGGCGACGCAGGCCTGGGGCCCCGCAAGCCTAAGGGTGGGGCGCCCCAGGCCTGGGGCTCCGAAATCCTAAGGGCTGGGGCGCCCCAGGCCTGGGGCTCCCAAAGCCTAAGGGCTGGGGCGCCTCAGGCCTGGGGCTCCCAAATACTAAGGGCTGCGGCGCCCCAGGCCTGGGGCTCCATAAGCCTAAGGGCTGGGGCGCTCCAGGCCTGGGGCTCCCTAAGCCTAAGTGCTGGGGTGCCCCAGGCTTGGGGCACCCAAAGCCTAAGGGCTGCGGCGACACAGGCCTGGGGCTCCCTAAGCCTAAGGACTGAGGCGCCCCAGGACTGGGGTTCCCAAAGCCTAAGGGCTGGGGCGACCCAGGCCTGGGCATCCCTAATCCTAAGGGCTGGGGCGCCCCAGGCCAGGGGCTCCCTAAGCCTAATTGCTGGGGGCCCCAGTCTGGGGCTCTCTAAGCCTAATGGCTGGGGCGACGCAGGCCTGGGGCTCCCCAAGCCTAAGGGTGGGGCGCCCCAGGCCTGGGGCTCCGAAATCCTAAGGGCTGGGGCGCCCCAGGCCTGGGGCTCCATAAGCCTAAGGGCTGGGGCGCTCCAGGCCTGGGGCTCACTAAGCCTAAGTGCTGGGGTGCCCCAGGCCAGGGGCTCCCTAAGTCTAAGAGCTGGGGCTCACCAGGCCTGGGCCTCCCTACGCCTAAGGGCGGGGGCACCCTGGCATGGTGCTCCGAAAGCCTAAGGGCTTGGGTGCCCCAGGCCTGGGGCTCCCAATGTCTTAGGGCTGGGGCGCCACAGGCCTGGGGCACCCTAAGCCTCAGAGCTGGGGCACTCCAGGCCTAGGGCTCCCAAACCCAAGGGCTATGGTGTCCCAGGCCTGGGGCTCCCTAAGCCTAAGGGCTGGGGCACCCCAGGCCTGGGGCTCCCAAAGCCTAAGGGTTGGGGCGCCGCAGGTCTGGGGTTCCCAAAGCCTAAGGGCGGGGGCGCCCCAGACCAGGCGCTCACAAAACCTATGGGCTTGGGCGTCCCTGCCCTGGGGCTTCCAATGCCTAGGCCTCCTTAATCCTAAGGGCTGGGGCGCCCCAACCTGGGCCTCCTAAACCTAAGGGCTGGGGCAGCCCAGGCTTGGGACTCCCGAAGCCTAAGGGCTGGGGCGCCCCAGGACTGGAGTTCCCTAATCCTAAGGGTTGGGGCGCCCCAGGCCAGGGGTTCCCTAAGCCTGATTGCTTGGGCGCCCCAGGTCTGGGGCTCCCTAAGTCTAAGAGCTTTGGCTCACCAGGCCTGGGGCTCGCTACGCCTAATGGCGGGGGCGCCCCAGGCCTGGCGTTCCCACAACCTATGGGCTTGGGCGTCCCTGGCCTGGGCTCCCAAGGCCTAATGGCTGGGGCGCCCCAGGCCTGGGGCTCCCTAAAACTAAGCGCTTGGGCGCCCCAGGCCTTTGGCTCCGAAAGCTTAAGGGTTGGGGCATCGCAGGCCTGGGGCTCCCAAAACCTAGGGCTGGGGCGCCCCAGGCCTGGGGTTCCAAAGCCTAAAGGCTCGGGCGCCCCAGGTCTGGGGCTACTTAAGCCTAAGGGCTGGGGCGTCGCAGGACTGGGGCTCCCAAAACCTATGGGCCGAGGCCTCCCAGTCCTGGTGCTCCCAAAGCCTAAGGACAGGGCGCCCCAGGCCTTGGGCTCCCAAAGCCTAAGGGCTGGGGCATCCCAGGCCTGGGGCTCCCAAAGCCTAAGGGCTTGGGCGCCACGGTCTCGGGCTCCCAAAGCCTAAGGGCTGGGGCATCCCACGCCTTGGGCTCCCACAGCCTAAGGGCTGTGATGCCCCATGCCAGGTGCCCCCTAAGACTTAGGGCTGGGGCGCACCAGGCCTGAGGCTCCCTAAGCCTAAGGGCTGAGGCGCCCTAGGCCTGGGGCTCCCAAAGCCTAAAGGCTGGGGCACCCCAGGACTGGGGCTAACTATGCCTAAGGGCTGGGCGCCCCAGGCCTGGGGCTCCCTAAGGCTAAGTGCGGGGGCGACCCACGGCTGGGGCGCCCCAGGTCTGGGGCTCCCTTGCCTAAGGGCTGCGGCGCCCCAGGCCTGGGGCTCCGAAAGCCTAAGGGCTGGGGCGCCCCAAGCCTGGGGCTCCCAAAGCCTAAGGGCTGGGGCGCCCCAGAATGGGGCTCCCTAAGCCTAAGGGCTGGGGTACCCCAGGCCTGGGGCTCCCTAAACCTAGGTGTTGCGGCGCCCCAGGCCAGGGGCTCCCTAAATTAAAGAGCTGGGGCTCACCAGGCCTGGGGCTCCCTAAGCCTAAGAGCAGGGGCGCCCCTAGACTGGGGCTCCCAAAGCGAAAGGGCGGGGGCGCCCCAGGCCTGGGGCTCCCAAAGCCTAAGGGCTGGGGCACTCCACCTGGAGCTCCCAAAGCCCAAGGAATGAGGAGTCCCAGGTCGGGACTCACAAAACCTAAGGGCTGGGGCACCCCAGGCCTGGGGCTCCTAAGTCTAATGGCTGGGGCGCCCCAGGCCTGGGGCTCCCTAAGCATAATTTCTGGGGCGCCGAATGTCTAGGACTCTCTAAGCCTAAGGGCTGGGGCGACCCAGGCCTGGGGCTCCCAAAGCCTAAGGGCTGGAGCGCACCAGGCCTGGGGATCCCTAAGCCTAAGTGCTGGGGCGCCCCAGGCCTGGAGCTCCCAAAGCCTAAAGGCTGGGGCGCCTCAGACCTGGGGCTCCCTAAGCCTAAGGGCTGGGGCGACAGGCCTGGGGCTCCCTAAGCCTAAGGACTGGGACGACACAGGCCTGGGGCTCCCTAAGCCTAAGCACTGGGGCGCCCCAGGACTGGGGTTCCCATACTTAAAGGCGGAGGCGCCCCAGGCCTGGGGCTCCCAAATCCTAAGGGCGGGGGCGACCTAGGCCTGGGGCTCCCAAAGCCAAAAGGCTGGGGCGCCTCAGGCCTGGGGCTCCCTAAGCCTAAAGGCTGGGGCGTCCCAGGACTGGGGTTCCCAAAGCCTAAAGGCTGGGGCGCCCCAGGCCTGGGCATCCCCAATCCTAAGGGCTGGAGCGCCCCAGGCTTGCGGCTCCCAAAGCCTAAGGGCTGGGGCGACCCAGGCCTGGGGCTCCCTAAACCTGAGGGCTGGAGTGCCACAGGCCTGGGGTTCCCTAAGCCTTAGGGCTGGGCCGCCCTAGGACTGGGGTTCCCAAAGCCTAAGGGCTGGGGTGCCCCAGGCCTGGGCATCCCTAATCCTACGGCTGGGGCGCCCCAGGCCTGGGGCTCCTTAAGCCTAATTGCTGGGGCGCCCCAGGTCTGGGGCTTTCTAAGTTTAAGGGCAGGGGCAACCCAGGCCTGGGGCTCCCTAAGCCTAATTGCTGGGGCGCCCCAGGTCTGGGGCTCAATTAGCCTAAGGGCTGGGGCGACCCTGGCCTGGGGCTCCCTAAGTCTAAGAGCTGGGGCACACCAGGCCTGGGGCTCCCTACGCCTAATGGCGGGGGCACCCCAGGCCTGGCGCTCCCAAAACCTATGGGCTTGGCGTCCCTGGCCTGGGGCTCCCAAAGCCTAATGGCTGGGGCGCCCCAGGCCTGGGGCTCCCTAAAACTAAGGGCTGGGGCGCCCATGCCTGGGGCTCCAAAAGCTTAAGGGTTGGGGCGTCGCAGGCCTGGGGCTCCCAAACTAAGGGCTGGGGCGCCACAGGCCTGGCGCTCCCAAAGCCTAAGGTCTGGGGCGCCCCAGGCCTGGGGCTCCCTAAGCCTTAAGGCTGGGGCGCCCCAGGCCTGGGGTTCCAAAGCGAAGTACTGGGTTGCCCCAGGTCTGGGGCTACTTAAGCCTAAGGGCTGGGTCGCCCCAGCCTGGGGCTCCCAAAACCTATGGGCTGGGGCATCCCAGTCCTGGTGCTCCCAAAGCCTAAGGGCTGGGGCGTCCCAGTCCTTGGGCTCCCAAAGCCTAAGGGCTGTAGCGCCCCAGGCCTGGGGCTCCCAAAGCCTTAGGGCTTTGGCGCCAGGGCCTCGGGCTCCCAAAGCCTAAGGGCTGGGGCGCCCCTGGCCTGAGGCTCCCTAAGCCTAAGGGCTGGGGCGCCCAAGGTCTGGGGCTCCCAAAGCCTAAGGGCTGGGGCGCCCCAGGACTGAGGCTAACTAATCCTAAGTGCTGGGCGCCCCAGGCCTGGGGCTCTCTAAGGCTAAGTGCTGTGGCGACCCACGGCTGGGGCGGCCAAAGTCTGGGGCTCCCAAAGCGAAAGGGAGAGGGCGCCCCAGGCCTGGGCATCCCCAATCCTAAGGGCTGGGGCGCCCTAGGCCTGGGGCTCCCAAAGCCTAAAGGCTGGGGCGCCCCAACTGTGGCTAACTAAGCCTAATGGCTGGGCGCCTCAGGCCTGGGGCTCCCTAAGGCTAAAGGCTGGGGAGACCCAGGGCTGGGGCGCCCCAGGACTGGGGCTCCGTAAGCCTAAGGGCTGGGGTACCCCAGGTCTGGGGCTCCCTAAGCCTAAGGGCTGCGGCGCCCCAGGCCTGGGGCTCCCAAAGCCTAAAGGCTGGGGCACCCCAGGGTGGGGCTCCCTAAGCCTAAGGGCTGGGGTACCCCAGACCTGGGGCTCCCTAAGCCTAAGTGTTGGGGCGCCCCAGGCCAGGGGCTCCCTAATTTAAAGAGCTGGGGTACCCCAGGCCTGGGGATCCCAAAGCCTAAGGGCTGGGGCAACCCACCTGGGGCTCCCAAAGCCCAAGGAATGAGGAGTCCCAGGTCGGGACTCACAAAGCTTAAGGGCTGGGGCACCCCAGGCCTGGGGCTCCTAAGTCTAATGGCTGGGGCGCCCTAGGCCTGGGGCACCCTAAGCCTTATTTCTGGGGCGCCGAATGTCTGGGGCTCTCTAAGCCTAAGGGCTGGGGCGACCCAGGCCTGGGGCTCCCAAAGCCTAAGGGCTGGGGCGCACCAGGCCTGGGGATCCCTAAGCCTAAGTGCTGGGGCGCCCCAGGCCTGGAGCTCCCAAAGCCTAAAGGCTGGGGCGCCTCAGGCCTGGGGCTCCCTAAGCCTAAGGGCTGGGGCGATACAGGCCTGGGGCTCCCTGAGCCTAAGGACTGGGGAGCCCCAGGACTGGGGTTCCCAAACCTAAAGGCTGAGGCGCCCCAGGTCGGGGCTCCCAAATATTAAGGGCTGGGGTGACCCAGGCCAGGGGCTCCCAAAGCCAAAAGGCTGTGTCGCCTCAGGCCTGGGGCTCCCTAAGCCTAAGGACTGGGGCGCCCCAGGCTTGGGGCTCCCAAAACCTATGTGGTGGGGCATCCCAGTCCTGGTGCTCCCAAAGCCTAAGGGCTGGGGCATCCCAGTACTTGGGCTCCCAAAGCCTAAGGGCTGGAGCGCCCCAGGCCTTGGGCTCCCAAAGCCTTAGGGCTTGGGCGCCACGGCCTCGGGCTCCCTAAGCCTAAGGGCTGGGGCGCCCAAGGCCTGGTGCTCCCTAAGCCTAAGGGCTGGGGCGCCCAAGGCCTGGGGCTCCTTTAGCCTAAGGGCTGGGGCACCCCAGGCCTGGGGCTCCCAAAACCTAAGGGCTGGGGCGCCCCAGGCCTGGGGCTCCCAAAGCCTAAGGGCTGTGGCGCCCCATGCCTGGGGCACCCAAAGCCTAGGGGCTGGGGCGCCCCAGGCCTGGGGCTCCCAAAACCTAAGGGCTGGGGAGCCCCAGGACTGGGGCTCCTAAAGCCTAAGGGCTGGGGTGATCCAGGGTGGGACTCCCTAAGCCTAAATGCTGGGGCCCCCAGGGCCTGGGGCTCCCTGAGCCTACGTGTTGGGGCGCCCCAGGCCAGGGGCTCCCTAAGTTAAAGAGCTGTGGCTCACCAGGCCTGGGGCTCCCTAAGCCTAAGGGCTGGGGCGACCCAAGCTTGGGGCTCCCAAAGCGTAAGGGCGGGTGCGCCCCAGGCCTGGGGCTCGAAAAGCCTAAAGGCTGGGGCACCCCAGGCCTGGGACACTCTAAGCCCAAGGGTTGGGTCGCCCGAGGCCTGGGGCTCCCAAAACCCAAGGAATGAGGAGTCCCAGGCCTGGGGCTCACAAACCCTAAGGGCTGGGGCGCCCCAGACATGGGGCTCCCTAAGTCTAATGGCTGGGGCACCCCAGGCCTGGGGCAGCGTAAGCCTAATAGCTGGGGCGCCACATGTCTGGGGCTCTCTAAGCCTAAGGGCTGGGGCGACCTTGGCCTGGGGCTCCCTAAGCATAAGTGCTGGGACGCCTCAGGCCGGGGGCTCCCTAGGTCTAAGAGATGGGGCTCACCAGGCTTGGACTCCCAAAGCCTAACGGCTGGGGCGCCCCAGGCCTGGGGCTCCCTAAGCTCAAGGATTGAGGCGTCCCAGGCCTGGGGCACCCTAAGCCTAAGGGCTGGGGCGCCCCAGGCCTGGGGCTCAAAAAACCTATGTGCTGGGCCGTCCCAGTCCTGGTGCTCCCAAAGCCTAAGGGCTGGGGCGCCCCAGGCCTGAGGCTCCCAGGCTTAACGGCTGGGGCGCCCCAGGCCTGGGAATCCCTAAGCCTAAAGGCTGGGGCGCCCCAGGCCTTGGGCTTCCACAGCCTAAGGGTTGGGGTGCCCCATGCCAGGGGCTCCCTAAGCCTTAGCGCTAGGGCGCCCCAGGCCTGAGGCTCCATAAGCCTAAGGGCTGGGGCGCCCTAGGCCTGGGGCTCCCAAAGCCTAAAGGCTGGGTTGCCCCAGGACTGGGGCTCCCAAAGCCTAAGGGCTGGGGCGACCCAGGCCTGGGACTCCCTAAGCCTAAGGGCTGGAGCGCCACTGGCCTGGGGTTCCCTAAGCCTAAAGGCTGGGGCGCCCCAGGACTGGGGTTCCCAAAGCCTTAAGGCTGGGGCGCCCCAGGCCTGGTAATCCCCAATCCTAAGGGCTGGGGCGCCCCAGGCTTGAGGCTCCCAAAGCCTAAGGCCTGGGGCGACCCAGGCCTGGGGCTCCCTAAGCCTAAAGGCTGTAGCGCCACAGGCCTGGGGTTCCCTAAGCCTAAGGGCTGGTGCGCCCCAGGACTGGGGTTCCCAAAGCCTAAGGGCTGGGGTGCCCCAGGCCTGGGCATCCCTAAAACTAAGGGCTGGGGCGCCCCAGGCCTGGGGCTCCCTAAGCCTAATTGCTGGGGCGCCCCAGGTCTGGGGCTTTCTAAGCCTAAGGGCTGGGGCAACCCAGGCCTGGGGCTCCCTAAGCCTAATTGCTGGGGCGCCTCAGTTCTGTGGCTCAATAAGCCTAAGGGCTGGGGCGACCCTGGCATGGGGCTCCCTAAGTCTAAGAGCTGGGGCTCACCAGTCCTGGGGCTCCTTAAAACTAAGGGCTTGGGCGCCCATACCTGGGGTTCCAAAAGCTTAAGGGTTGGGGCGTCGCAGGCCTGGGGCTCCAAAATACTAAGGGCTGGGGCGTCACAGGCCTGACGCTCCCAAAGCCTAAGGTCTGGGGCGCCCCAGGCCTGGGACTCCCTAAGCATTAAGGCTGGGGCGCCCCAGGACTGGGGTTCCAAAGCCTAAGTGCTGGGGTGCCCCAGGTCTGGGGCTACTTAAGCCTAAGGGCTGGGGCGCTCCAGCCTGGGGCTCCCAAAACCTATGGGCTGGGGCATCCCAGTCCTGGTGCTCCCAAAGCCTAATGGCTGGGGCGCCCCAGTCCTTGGGCTCCCAAAGCCTAAGGGCTGTAGCGCCCCAGGCCTGGGGCTCCCAAAGCCTAAGGGCTTGGGCGCCACGGCCTCGGGCTCCCAAAGCCTAAGGGCTGGCGCGCCCCTGTCCTGAGGCTCTCTAAGCCAAAGTGCTGGGGCGCCCTAGGCCTGGGGCTCCCAAAGCCTAAGGGCTGGGGCGCCCCAGGACTGTGGCTAACTAAGCCTAAGTGCTGGGCGCCCCAGGCCTGGGGCTATCTAAGGCTAAGGGCTGGGGCGCCCCACGGCTGGGGCGGCCAAGGTCTGGGGCTCCCTAAGCCTAAGGGCTGCGGCGCCCCAGGCCTGGGGCTCCCAAAGCCTAAGGGCTTCGGCGCCCCAGGCCTGGGGCTCCCAAAGCCTAAGGGCTGGGGCGCCCCAGGCATGGGGCTCCCAAAACTTAAAGGCTGGGGTGCCCCAGGCTTGGGCTCCTTAAGCCTAAGGGCTGGGGCGCCCCAGGCTGGGGCTCCCTAAGCTGCAAGGCTGGGGCACCCCTGTCCTGGGGCTCCCTAAGCCTAAGTGTTGGGGCGCCCCAGGCCAGGGGCTCACTAAGTTAAAGAGCTGGGGCTCACCAGGCCTGGGGCTCCCTAAACCTAAGGGCTGGGGCGCCCCAAGCCTGGGGCTCCCAAAGCGTAAGGGCGGGGGCGCCCCAGGCCTGGGGCTCGAAAACCTAAGGGCTGGGGCACCCCAGGTCTGGGACTCTATAAGCCCAAGGGCTGGTGCGCCCGAGTCCTGGGGCTCCCAAAAGCCAAGGAATGAGGAGTCCCAGGCCTGGGGCTCACAAAGCCTAAGGGCTGGGGCGCCCCAGGCCTGGGGCTCCCTAAGTCTAATGGCTGGGGTGCCCCAGGCCTGGGGCTGCCTAAGCCTAATTGCTGGGGCGCCGCATGTCTGGGGCTGTCTAAACCTAAGGGCTGGGGCGACCCAGGTCTGGGGCTCCCTAAGCCTAATTGATGAGGCATCCCAGGCCTGGGGCACCCTAAGCCTAAGGGTTGGGGTGCCGCAGGCATGGGGCTCCCTAAGCCTAAAGGCTGGGGCGCCCCAGTTCTGGCCTTACTTAAGCCTAATGGCTGGGGCGCCCCAGGCCTGGGGCTCAAAAAACCTATGTGCTGGGCCGTCCCAGTCCTGGTGCTCCCAAAGCCTAAGGGCTGGGGCGCCCCAGGCCTGAGGCTCCCAGGCTTAAGGGCTGAGGCGCCCCAGGCCTGAGACTCCCAGGCTTAAGGGCTGGGGCGCCCCAGGCCTGGGACTCCCTAAGCCTAAGGGCTGGGGCGACACAGGACTGGGGTTCCCAAAGCCTAAGGCCTGGGGCGCCCCAGGACAGGGGTTCCCAAAGCCTAAGGGCTGGGGCGCCCCAGGACTGGGCATCTCTAATCCTAAGGGCTGGGGCGCCCCAGGCCTGGGGCTCCCTAAGCCTAAGGGTGGGGCACCCCAGGCCTGGGGCTCCCAAATCCTAAGGGCTGGGGCCCCCAGGCCTGGGGCTCCCAAAAGCTAAGGGATGGGGCGCCTCAGGCCTGGGGCTCCCAAATACTAAGGGCTGCGGCGCCCCAGGCCTGGGGCTCCATAAGCCTAAGGGCTGGGGCGCTCCAGGCCTGGGGCTCACTAAGCCTAAGTACTGGGGTGCCCCAGGACAGGGGCTCCCTAAATCTAAGAGCTGGGGCTCACCAGGCCTGGGCCTCCCTACGCCTAAGGGCAGGGGGGGCCCTGGCCTGGGGCTCCTAAAGCCTAAGGGCTGGGGCGCCCCAGGGTTGGGGCTCCCAATGTCTAAGGGCTGGGGCGCCACAGGCCTAGGGCACCCTAAGCCTAAGGGCTGGGGCACCCCTGGCCTGGGACTCCCGAAGCCTAAGGGATGGGGCGCCCCAGGACTGGGGTTCCCTAATCCTAAGGGTTGGGGCGCCCCAGGCCAGGGGTTCGTTAAGCCTAATTCCTGGGGCACCCCAGGTCTGGGGCTCCCTAAGTCTAAGAGCTGTGGCTCACCAGGCCTGGGGCTCGCTACGCCTAATGGCGGTGGCGCCCCAGGCCTGGCGCTCCCAAAACCTATGGGCTTGGGCGTCCCTGGCCTGGGTCTCCAAAGGCCTAATCGCTGGGGCGCCGCAGGCATGGGGCTCCCTAAGCCTAAAGGCTGTGGCGCCCCAGGTCTGGGGCTACTTAAGCCTAAGGGCTGGGGCGCCACAGGCCTGGGGCTCAAAAAACCTATGTGCTGGGCCGTCCCAGTCCTAGTGCTTCCACAGCATAAGGGTTGGGGTGCCCTATGCCAGGGGCTCCCTAAGACTTAGGGCTGGGGCGCCCCAGGCCTGAGGCTCCATAAGCCTAAGGGCTGGGGCGTCCTTGTCCTGGGGCTCCCAAAGCCTAAAGGCTGGTTCGCCCCAGGACTGGGGCTCCCAAAGCCTAAGGGCTGGGGCGACCCAGGCCTGGGGCTCCCTAAGCATAAGGGCTGGAGCGCCACAGGCCAGGGGTTCCCTAAGCCTAAAGACTGGGGCGCCCCAGGACTGGGGTTCCCAAAGCCTTAAGGCTGGGGCGCCCCAGGCCTGGGCATCCCCAATCCTAAGGGCTGGGGCGCCCCAGGCTTGGGGCTCCCAAAGCCTAAGGGCTGGGGCGACCCAGGCCTGGGGCTCCCTAAGCCTACGGGCTGTAGCGCCACAGGCCTGGGGTTCCCTAAGCCTAAGGGCTGGTGCGCCCCAGGACTGGGGTTCCCAAAGCCTAAGGGCTGGGGTGCACCAGGCCGGGGCATCCATAATCCTAAGGGCTGGGGCGCCCCAGGCTTGGGGCTTCCTAAGCCTAATTGCTGGGGCGCCCCAGGTCTGGGGCTTTCTAAGCCTAAGCGCTGGGGCAACCCAGGCCTGGGGCTCCCTAAGCCTAATTGCTGGGGCGCCTCAGGTCTGGTGCTAAATAAGCCTAAGGGCTGGGGCGACCCTGGCCTGGGGCTCCCTAAGTCTAAGAGCTGGGGCTCACCAGTCCTGGGGCTCCCTACGTCTAATGGCGGGGGCGCCCCAGGCCTTGCGCTTCCAAAACCTATGGGCTTGGCGTCCCTGGCCTGGGGCTACCAAAGCCTAATGACTGGGGCGCCCCAGGCCTGGGGCTCCTTAAAACTAAGGGCTGGGTAGCCCATGCCTGGGGCTCCAAAAGCTTAAGGGCTGGGGCGACCCAAGTCTGGGGCTCCCTAAGCCTAATTGCTGAGGCATCCCAGGCCTGGGGCACCCTAATCCTAAGGGTTGGGGCGCCCCAGTTCTGGGCTTACTTAAGCCTAAGGGCTGGGGCGCCCCAGGCCTGGGGCTCAAAAAACCTATGTGCTGGGCTGTCCCAGTCCTGGTGCTCCCAAAGCCTAAGGGCTGGGGCGCCCCAGGTCTGAGGCTCCCAGGCTTAAGGGCTGGGGCACCCCAGGCCTGAGGCTCCCAGGCTTAAAGGCTGGGGCGACACAGGCCTGGGGCTCCCTAAGCCTAAGGACTGGGGCGCCCCAGGACTGGGGTTCCCAAAGCCTAAGGGCTTGGGCGCCCCAGGCCTGGGCATCCCTAATCCTAAGGGCTGGGGCGCCCCAGGCCTGGGGCTCCCTAAGCCTAAGGGTGGGGCGCCCCAGGCCTGGGGCTCCCAAATCCTAAAGGCTGGGGCCCCCCAGGCTGGGACTCCCAAAACCTAAGGGCTGGGGCGACCCAGGCCTGGGGCTCCCAAAGCCTAAGGGCTCGGGCGCACCAGGCCTGGGGATCCCTAAGCCTAAGTGTTGGGGGGCCCCAGGCCTGGAGCTCCCAAAGCCTAAAGGCTGGGGCGCCTCAGGCCTGGGGCTCCCTAAGCCTAAGGGCTGGGGCGACGGGCCTGGGGCTCCCTAAGCCTAAGGGCTGGGGCGACACAGGCCTGGGGCTTCCTAATCCTAAGGACTGGGGCACCCCAGGACTAGGGTTCCCATACCTAAATGCTGAGGCGCCCCAGGCTTGGGACTCCCAAATCCTAAGAGCTGGGGGGACCCAGGCCTGGGGCTCCCAAAGCCAAAAGGCTGGGGCGCCACAGGCCTGGGGCTCCCTAAGCCTAAGGACTGGGGAGCCCCAGGCTTGGGGTTCCCAAAGCCTAAGGGCTGGGGCGCTCCAGGTCTGGGGCTACTTAAGCCTAAGGGCTGGGGCGCCACAGGCCTGGGGTTCAAAAAACCGATGTGCTGGGCCGTCCCAGTCCTGGTGCTTCCACAGCCTAAGGGTTGGGGTGCCCCATGCCAGGGGCTCCCTAAGCCTTAGGGCTGGGGCGCCCCAGGCCTGAGGCTCCATAAGCCTAAGGGCTGGGGCGCCCTTGTCCTGGGGCTCCCAAAGCCTAAAGGCTGGGGCGCCCCAGGGCTGGGGCTCCCAAAGCCTAAGGGTGGGGCGACCCAGGCCTGGGGCTCCCTAAGCATAAGGGCTGGAGCGCCACAGGCCTGGGATTCCCTAGCCTAAAGGCTGGGGCGCCCCAGGACTGGGGTTCCCAAAGCCTTAAGGCTGGGGCGCCCCAGGCCTGGGCATCCCCAATCCTAAGGGCTGGGGCGCCCCAGGCTTGGGGCTCCCAAAGCCTAAGGGCTGGGGCGACCCAGGCCTGGGGCTCCCTAAGCCTACGGGCTGTAGCGCCACAGGCCTGGGGTTCCCTAAGCCTAAGGGCTGGTGCGCCCCAGGACTGGGGTTCCCAAAGCCTAACGGCTGGGGTGCACCAGGCCTGGGCATCCCTAATCCTAAGGGCTGGGGCGCCCCAGGCTTGGGGCTTCCTAAGCCTAATTGCTGGGGTGCCCCAGGTCTGGGGCTTTCTAAGCCTAAGCGCTGGGGCAACCCAGGCCTGGGGCTCCCTAAGCCTAATTGCTGGGGCGCCTCAGGTCTGGGGCTCAATAAGCCTAAGGGCTGCGGCGACCCTGGACTGGGGCTCCCTAAGTCTAAGAGCTGGGGCTCACCAGTCCTGGGGCTCCCTACGTCTAATGGCTGGGGCGCCCCAGTCCTTGGGCTCCCAAAGCCTAAGGGCTGTAGCGCCCCAGGCCTGGGGCTCCCAAAGCCTAAGGGCTGGGACGCCCCAGGACTGGGGCTAACTAAGCCTAAGTGCTGGGCGCCGCAGGCCTGGGGCTATCTAAGGCTAAGGGCTGGGGCGCCCAAGCCTGGGGCTCCCAAAGCCTAAGGGCTGCGGCGCCCCAGGCCTGGGGCTCCCAAAGCCTAAGGGCTGGGGAGCCCCAGGCCTGGGGCTCCCAAAACTTAAGGGCTGGGGCGCCCCAGGCCTGGGGCTCCTAATGCCTAAGGGCTGGGGCGCCCCAGGGTGGGGCTCCCTAAGCCTAAAGGCTGGGGCACCCCTGTACTGGGGCTCCCTAAGCCTAAGTGTTGGGGCGCCCCAGGCCAGGGGCTCACTAAGTTAAAGAGCTGGGGCTCACCAGGCCTGGGGCTCCCTAAGCCTAAGGGCTGGGGCGCCCCAAGCCTGGGGCTCCCAAAGCGTAAGGGCGGGAGCGCCCCATGCCTGGGGCTCGAAAAGCCTAAGGGCTGGGGCACCCCAGGTCTGGGACTCTCTAAGCCCAAGGGCTGGGCGCCCGAGGCCTGGGGCTCCCAAAACCCAAGGAATGAGGAGTCCCAGGCCTGGGGCTCACAAAGCCTAAGGGCTGGGGCACCCCAGGCCTGGGGCTCCCTAAGTTTAATGGCTGGGGCGCCCCAGGCCTGGGGCTGCCTAAGCCTAATTGCTGGGGTGCCGCATGTCTGGGGCTGTCTAAGCCTAAGGGCTGGGGCGACCCAGGTCTGGGGCTCCCTAAGCCTAATTGCTGAGGCATCCCAGGCCTGGGGCACCCTAAGCCTAAGGGCTGGGGCACCCCAGTTCTGGGCTTACTTAAGCCTAAGGGCTGGGGCGCCCCAGGCCTGGGGCTCAAAAAACCTATGTGCTGGGCTGTCCCAGTCCTGGTGCTCCCAAAGCCTAAGGGCTGGGGCGCCCCAGGTCTGAGGCTCCCAGGCTTAAGGGCTGGGGCGCCCAGACCTGAGGCTCCCAGGCTTAAGGGCTGGGGTGACACAGGCCTGGGGCTCCCTAAGCCTAAGGACTGGGGCGCCCCAGGACTGGGGTTCCCAAAGCCTAAGGGCTTGGGCGCCCCAGGCCTGGGCATCCCTAATCCTAAGGGCTGGGGCGCCCCAGGCCTGGGGCTCCCTAAGCCTAAGGGTGGGGCGCCCCAGGCCTGGGGCTCCCAAATCCTAAAGGCTGGGGCGCCCCAGGCTGGGGCTCCTAAAACCTAAGGGCTGGGGCGCCTCAGGCCAGGGGCTCCCAAATCCTAAGGGCTGGGGCGCCCCAGGCCTGGGTCTCCCAATGTCTAAGGGCTAGGGCGCCACAGGCCTGTGGCACCCTAAGCCTCAGAGCTGGGGCGCCCCAGGCCTAGGGCTCCCATAGCCCAAGGGCTCTGGTGTCCCAGGCCTAGGGCTCCCTAAGCCTAAGGGCTGGGGAGCCCCAGGCCTAGGGCTCCCAAAGCCTAAGGGTTTGGGCGCCGCAGGTCTGGGGCTCCCAAAGCCTAAGGGCGGGGGCGCCCCAGACCAGGCGCTCCCAAAACCTATGGGCTTGGGCGTCCCTGCCCTGGGGCTCCCAATTCCTAGGACTCCTTAAGCCTAAGGGCTGGGGCGCCCCAACCTGGGCCTCCTAAGCCTAAGGGCTGGGGCACCCCAACCTGGGACTCCTGAAGCCTAAGGGCTGGGGCGCCCCAGGACTGGGGTTCCCTAATCCTAAGGGTTGGGGCGCCGAAGGCCAGGGGTTCCCTAAGCCTAATTGCTGGGGCGCCCCAGGTCTGGGGCTCCCTAAGTTTAAGAGCTGTGGCTCACCAGGCCTGGGGCTCGCTACGCCTAATGGCGGGGGCGCCCCAGGCCTGGCGCTCCCAAAACCTATGGGCTTGGGCATCCCTGGCCTGGGGCTCCCAAGGCCTAATGGCTGGGGCGCCCCAGGCCTGGGGCTCCCTAAAACTAAGGGCTGGGGCGCCACAGGCCTTTGGCTCCAAAAGCTTAAGGGTTGGGGCGTCGCAGGCCTGGGGCTCCCAAAGCCTAAGGGCTGGGGCACGTCAGGCCTGGGGTTCCCAAAGCCTTAAGGCTGGGGCGCCCCAGGTCTGGGGCTGCTTAAGCCTAAGGGCTGGGGCGCCCCAGGCCTAGGGCTCCCAAAGCCTAAGGGCTTGGGCGCCACGGCCTCGGGCTCCCAAAGCCTAAGAGCTGGGGCGCCCCTGGCCTGAGGCTCTCTAAGCCTAAGTGCTGGGGCGCCCTAGTCCTGGGGCTCCCAAAGCCTAAGAGCTGGGGCGCCCCAGGACTTGGGCTAACTAAGTCTAAGTGCTGGGCGCCCCAAGCCTGGGGCTATCTAAGGTTAAGGGCTGGGGCGCACCACGGCTGGGGCGGCCAAGGTCTGGGTCTCCCTAAGCCTAAGGGCTGCGGCGCCCCAGGCCAGGGGCTCCCAAAGCCTAAGGCTGCGGCGCCCCAGGCCTGGGGCTCCCAAAGCCTAAGGGCTGGGGCGCCCCAGGCCTGGGGCTCCCAAAATTAAAGGGCTGGGGCGCCCCAGGCCTGGGGCTCCTAAAGCCTAAGGGCTGGGGAACCCCAGGGTGGGGCTCCCTAAGCCTAAAGGCTGGGGCACCACTGTCCTGGGGCTCCCTAAGCCTAAGTGTTGGGGCTCCCCAGGCCAGGGGCTCACTAAGTTAAAGAGCTGGGGCTCACCAGGCCTGGGGCTCCCTAAGCCTAAGGGCTGGGGCGCCCCAAGCCTGGGGCTCCCAAAGCGTAAGGGCGGGGGCGCCCCAGGTCTGGGACTCTCTAAGCCCAAGGGCTGGGGCGCCCGAGGCCTGGGGCTCCCAAAACCCAAGGATTGAGGAGTCCCAGGCCTGGGGCTCACAAAGCCTAAGGGCTGGGGCGCCCCAGGCCTGGGGCTCCCTAAGTCTAATGGCTGGGGCGCCCCAGGCCTGGAGCTGCCTAAGCCTAATTGCTGGGGCGCCACATGTCTGGGGCTCTCTAAGCCTAAGGGCTGGGGCGACCCAGGCCTGGGGCTCCCTAAGCCTAATTGCTGAGGCGTCCCAGGCCTGGGGCACCCTAAGCCTAAGGGCTGGGGCGCCGCAGGCATGGGGCTCCCTAAGCCTAAAAGCTGGTGTTCCCCAGGTCTGGGATTACTTAAGCCTAAGGGCTGGGGCGCCCCAGGCCTGAGGCTAACAGGCTTAAGGGCTCAGGCCCCACAGGCCTGGGACTCCCTAAGCCTAAGGGCAGGGGCGCCCCAGGCCTTGGGCTCCCACACCCTAAAGGTTGTGGTGCCCCATGCCAGGGGCTCCCTAAGTCTTAGGGCTGGGGAGGCCCAGGCCTGAGGCTCCATAAGCCTAAGGACTGGGGCGCCCTAGGCCTGGGGCTCCCAAAGCCTAAAGGCTGGGGCGCCCCAGGACTGTGGCTAACTAAGCCTAATGGCTAGGCGCCTCAATCCTGGGGCTCCCTAAGGCTAAGGGCTGGGGAGACCCAGGGATGGGGCGCACCAGGTCTGGGGTCCCCTAAGCCTAAGGGCTGCGGCACCCCAGGCCTGGGGCCCCCAAAGCCTAAGGGCTGCGGCGCCCCAGGCCTGGGGCTCCCAAAGCCTAAAGGCTGCGGCGCCCCAGGCCTGGGGCTTCCTAAGCCTAAGGGCTGGGGCGCCCCAGGCATGGGGTTCCCTAATCCTTAAGGCTGGGGCGCCCTAGGCCTGGGGTTCCAAAGCCTAAGGGCTGGTGCGCCCCAGGTCTGGGGCTACTTAAGACTAAGGGCTGGGGCGCCAAGGACTTGGGTTACCAACTCCTAAGGGCTGGGGTGCCCCAGGCCTGGGGCTCCCAAAGCCTAAGGGCTTGGGCGCCACGCCTCGAGCTCCCAAAGCCTAAGGTCTGGGTGCCCCAGGCCTGGGGCTCCCAAAGCATAAGGGCTGGGGCGCCCCAGGGTGGGGATCCCTAAGCCTAAGGGCTGGGGCACCCCAGGCCTGGGACTCTCTAAGCCCAATGGCTGGGGCGCTCGAGGCCTGGGGCTCCCAAAGCCCAAGGAATGAGGAGTCCCAGGCCTGGGCTCACAAAGCCTAAGGGCTGGGGCGCCCAACGCCTGGGGCTCCCTAAGTCTAATGGCTGGGGAGCCCCAGGCCTGGGCCTGCCTAAGCCTAATTGCTGGGGCCCCGCATGTCTGGGGCTCTCTAAGCCTAAGGCCTGGGGCGGCCCAGGCCTGGAGTTCCCTAAGCCTAAATACTGGGGCGCACCAGGTTTGGGGCTCTGTAAGACTAAGGGCTAGGGCGCCTCAGATCAGGGGCTCCCTAAGTCTAAGAGCTGGGGCTCACCAGGCCTGGCGCTCTCAAAGCCTAAGGACTGGGGCGCCCAAGGCCTGGGGCTCCCAAAGCCCAAGGGCTGAGGCGTCCCTGGCCTGGGGCACCCTAAGCGTAAAGTGTGGGGCGCCCCAGGACTGGGACTCCCTAAGTCTAAGGGCTGGGCTGCCCCAAGCCTGGGGCTCCCAAAGCCTAAGGGCTGCGGCGCCCCAGGCCTGGGGCCTCCAAAGCCTAAAGGCTGCGGCGCCCCAGGCCTGGGGCTCCCTAAACCTAAGGGCTGGGGCGCCCCAGGCATGGGGTTCCCTAATCCTGAAGGCTGGGGCACCCTAGGCCTGGGGTTCCAAAGCCTAAGGGCTGCTGCGCCCCAGGTCTGGGGCTACTTAAGCCTAAGGGCTGGGGCGCCCCAGGACTTGGGTTACCAACTCCTAAGGGCTGGGGCGCCCCAGGCCTGGGGCTCCCAAAGCCTAAGGGCTTGGGCGCCACGCCTCGAGCTCCCAAAGCCTAATGGCTGGGGCGCCCCAGGCCTGGGGCTCCCAAAGCATAAGGGCTGGGGCGCCCCAGGGTGGGGATTCCTAAGCCTAAGGGCCGGGGCACCCCAGGGCGAGGGCTCCCTAAGCCTAAGTGTTGGGGCGCCCCAGGCCAAGGGCTCCCTAAGTTAAAGAGCTCGGGCTCACCTGGCCTGGGGCTCCCTAAGCCTAAGGGCTGGGGCACCCCAGGCCTGGGACTCTCTAAGCCCAATGGATGGGGCGACCGAGGCCTGGGGCTCCCAAAGCCCAAGGAATGAGGAGTCCCAGGCCTGGGGCTCACAAAGCCTAAGGGTTGGGGCGCCCAAGGCCTGGGGCTCCCTAAGTAATGGCTGGCGCGCCCCAGGCCTGGGGCTGCCTAAGCCTAATTGCTGTGGCCCCGTATGTCTGGGGCTCTCTAAGCCTAAGGCCTGGGGCGGCCCAGGCCTGGAGTTCCCTAAGCCTAAATGCTGGGGCACACCAGGTCTGGGGCTCTGTAAGACTAAGGGCTGGGGCGCCTCAGATCAGGGGCTCCCTAAGTCTAAGAGCTGGGGCTCACCATGCCTGGGGCTCTCAAAGCCTAAGGGCTGGTGCGCCCAAGGCCTGGGGCTCCCAAAGCCCAAGGGCTGAAGCGTCCCTGGCCTGGGGCACCCTAATCCTAAAGTGTGGGGCGCCCCAGGCCTGGGACTCCCTAAGCCTAAGGGCTGGGGCGCCCCAGTCCTGGGGCTCCCAAAGCCTAAAGGATTGGGTGCCTCAGGCCGGGGGCTCCCTAAGCCTAAGGGCTGGAGCGCCACAGGCCTGGGGTTCCCTAAGCTTAAGGGCTGGGGCACCCCAGGACTGGGACTCTCTAAGCCCATGGGCTGGGGCCCCCGAGGCCTGGGGCTCCCAAAGCCCAAGGAATGAGGAGTCCCAGGCCTGGGGCTCACAAAGCCTAAGGGCTGGGGCGCCACAGGCCTGGGGCTCCCTAAGTCTAATGGCTGTGGCGCCCCAGGCCTGGGGCTGCCTAAGCCTAATTGCTGGGGCGCCTCATGTCTGGGGATCTCTAAGCCTAAGGGCTGGGGCAACCCAGGCCTGGGGCTCCCTAAGCCTAAGTGCTGGGGTGCCACAGGCAAGGGGCTCCCTAAGTCTAAGAGCTGGGATTCACCAGGCCTGGGGCTCCCAAAGCCTAAGGGCTGGGGCGCCCCAGGCCTGGGGCTCCAAAAGCCCAAGGGCTGAGGCGTCCCAGGCCTGGGGCACCCTAAGCCTAAGGGCTGGGGCGCCGCAGGCATGGGGCTCCCTAAGCCTAAGGGCCGGGGCGCCCCAGGTGTAGGGCTACTTAAGCCTAAGGGCTGGGGCGCCCAAAGGCCTGGGGCTCCCAAAGCGTAAGGGCGGAGGCGCCCCAGGCCTGGGGCTCGAAAAGCCTAAGGGCTAGGGCACCCCAGGTCTGGGACTCTCTAAGCCAAAGGGCTGGGGGGCCCGAGGCCTGGGGCTCCCAAAACCCAAGGAATGAGGAGTCCCTGGCCAAGGGCTCACAAAGCCTAAGGGCTGGGGTGCCCCAGGCCTGGGGCTCCCTAAGTCTAATGGCTGGGGCGCCCCAGGCCTGGGGCTGCCTAAGCCTAATTGCTGGGGCGCTGCATGTCTGGGGCTCTCTAAGCTTAAGGGCTGGGGCGACCCAGGCCTGGGGCTCCCTAAGCCTAATTGCTGAGGCGTCCCAGGCCTGGGGCACCCTAAGCATAAGGGCTGGGTCGCCACAGCCATGGGGCTCCCTAAGCCTAAAGGCTGGGGCACAACAGATCTGGGGCTCTGTAAGACTAAGGGCTGGGGCGCCTCAGATCAGGGGCTCCCAAAGCCTAAGGGATGGGCCGCCCCAGGCCTGAGGCTCCCAGGCTTAAGGGCTGGGGCGCCCCAGGCCTGAGACTAACAGGCTTAAGGGCTGGGGCGCCCCAGGCCTGGGACTCCCTAAGCCTAAGGGCTGGGGCGCAACAGGTCTGGGTCTCTGTAAGACTAAGGGCTGGGGATCCTCAGATCAGGGGCTCCCTAAGTCTAAGTGCTGGGGCTCACCAGGCCTGGGGCTCTCAAAGCCTAAGGGCTGGGGTGCCCAAGGCCTGGGGCTCCCCAAGCCAAAGGGCTGAGGCGTCCCTGGCCTGGGGCACCCTAAGCCTAAAGTATGGGGCGCCCCAGGCCTGGGACTCCCTAAGCTTAAGGGCTGGGGCGCAGATGCCTGGGGATCCAAAAGCTTAAGGGTTGGGGCGTCGCAGGCCTGGGGCTCCCAAATCCTAAGGGCTGGGGCGCCACAGGCCTGGCGCTCCCAAAGCCTCAGGGCTGGGGTGCCCCAGGCCTGGGGTTTCAAAGCCTAAGGGCTGGGGCGCCCCAGGACTGGGGTTCCCAAAGCCTAAGGGCTGGGGCGCCCCAGGCCTGGGCATCCCTAATCCTAAGGGCTGGGGCGCCCCAGGCTTGGGGCTCCCAAAGCCTAAGGGCTGGGGCGACCCAGGCTTGGGCCTCCCTATGCCTAAGGGCTGGAGCGCCACAGGCCTGGGGTTCCCTAAGCCTAACGGCTGGGGCGCCCCAGGACTGGGGTTTCCAAAGCCTAAGGGTTGGGGCGTCCCAGGCCTGGGCATCCCTAATCCTAAAGGCTGGGGCACCCCAGGCTTGGGGCTCCCTAAGCCTAAGGGCTGGAGCGCCACAGGCCTGGGGTTCCCTAAGCCTAAGGGCTGGGGCGCCGCAGGTCTGGGGCTCAATAAGCCTAAGGGCTGGGGCGACCCTGGCCTGGGGCTTCCTAAGTATAAGAGCTGGGGCTCACCAGGCCTGGGGCTCCCTACGCCTAATGGCGGGGGCCCCCCAGGCCTGGCGCTCCCTAAAACTAAGGGCTGGGGCGCAGATGCCTGGGGCTCCAAAAGCTTAAGGGTTGGGGCGTCGCAGGCCTGGGGCTCCCAAATCCTAGGGCTGCTGCGCCACAGGCCTGGCGCTCCCAAAGCCTCAGGGCTGGGCTGCCCCAGGCCTGGGGTTTCAAAGCCTAAGGGCTGGGGCGCCCCAGGTCTGGGGCTACTTAAGCCTAAGGGCTGGGGCGCCCCAGGGCTGCGCCTCCCAAAACCTATGGGCTGGGGCATCCCAGTCCTAGTGCTCCCAAAGACTAAGGGCTGGGGCGCCCCAGTCCTTGGGCTCCCAAAGCCTACGGGCTGGGGCGCCCCTGGCCTGAGGCTCCCTAAGCCTAATGTCTGGGGTGGCCTAGGCCTGGGGCTCCCAAAGCCTAAGGGCTGGGGCGCCCCAGGACTGGGGCTAACTAAGCCTAAGTGCTGGGAGCCCCTGGCCTGGGGCTCCCTAAGGCTAAGGGCTGGGGCGACCCACGGCTGGGGCGGCCAAGGTCTGGGGATCACTTAGCCTAAGGGCTGCGGAGCCCCAGGCCTGGGGCTCCCAAAGCCTAAGGGCTGCGGCGCCCCAGGCCTTGGGCTCCCAAAACATAAGGGCTGGGGCGCCCCATGCCTGGGGCTCCTAAAGCCAAAGGGCTGGGGCACCCCAGGGTGGGGCTCCCTAAGCATAAAGGCTGGGGCACCCCAGGCCTGGGGCTCCCTAAGCCTAAATGTTGGGGCGCCCCAGGCCAGGGGCTCCCTAAGTTAAAGAGCTAGGGCTCACCATGCCTGGGGCTCCCTAAGCCTAAGGGCTGGGGCGCCCAAAGCCTGGGGCTCCCAAAGTGTCAGGGCGGGGGCGCCCCAGGCCTGGGGCTTGAAAAGCCTAAGGGCTGGGGCACCCCAGGCCTGGGACTCTCTAAGCCCAAGGGCTGGGGCGCCCGAGGCCTGGGGCTCCCAAAGCCCAAGGAATGAGGAGTCCCAGGCCTGGGACTCACAAAGCCTAAGGGCTGGGGCGACCCAAGGCTGGGGCGGCCAAAGTCTGGGGCTCCCAAAGTGAAAGGGCGTGGGCGCCCCAGGCCTGGGCATCCCCAATCCTAAGGGCTGGGGTGCCCTAGGCCTGGGGCTCCCAAAGCCTAAAGCCTGGGGCGCCCCAACTGTGGCTAACTAAGCCTAATGGCTGGGCGCCTCAGGCCTGGGGCTCCCTAAGGCTAAAGGCTGGGGAGACCCAGGGCTGGGGCGCCCCAGGAGTGAGGCTCCCTAAGCCTGAGGGCTGGGGTACCCCAGGCCTGGGGCTCCCTAAGCCTAAAGGCTGCGGCGCCCCAGGCCTGGGGCTCCCAAAGCCTAAGGGCTGGGGCGCCCCAGGGTGGGGCTCCCTAAGCCTAAGGGCTGGGGTACCCCAGGCCTGTGACTCTCTAAGCCCAAGGGTTGGGGCGCCCGAGCCTGGGGCTCCCAAAACCCAAGGAATGAGGAGTCCCAGGCCTGGGGCTCACAAAGCCTAAGGGCTGGGGCGCCCCAGGCATGAGGCTCCCTAAGTCTAATGGCTGGGGCGCCCCAGGCCTGGGGCTGCCTAAGCCTAATTGCTGGGGCGCCACATGTCTGGGGCTCTCTAAGCCTAAGGGCTGGGGCGACCCTGGCCTGGGGCTCCCTAATCATAAGTGCTGGGGCGCCTCAGGCCGGGGGCTCCCTAAATCTAAGAGCTGGGGCTCACCAGGCCTGGGACTCCCAAACCCTAAGTGCTGGGGCGCCCCAGGCCTGGGGCTCTCTTAACCCAAGGACTGAGGCGTCCCAGGCCTGGGGCACCCTAAGCCTAAGGGCTGGGGCGCCGCAGGCATGGGGCTCAAAAAACCTATGTACTGGGCCGTCCCAGTCCTGGTGCTCCCAAAGCCTAAGGGCTGGGGCGCCCCAGGCCTGAGGCTCCCAGGCTTAAGGGCTGGGGCGCCCCAGGCCTTGGACTCCCTAAGCCTAAGGGCTGGGGCACCCCAGGCCTTCGGCTTCCACAGCCTAAGGGTTGGGGTGCCCCATGCCAGGGGCTCCCTAAGCCTTAGGGATGGGGCTCCCCAGGCCTGAGGCTCCATAAGCCTAAGGGCTGGGGCGCCCTAGGCCTTGGGCTCCCAAAGCCTAAGGGCTGGGGTGACCCAGGCCTGGGGCTCCCTAAGGCTAAGGGCTGGAGCGCCACAGGCCTGGGGTTCCCTAAGCCTAAAGGCTGGGGCGCCCCAGGACTGGGGTTCCCAAAGCCTTAAGGCTGGGGCGCCCCAGGCCTGGGCATCCCAATCCTAAGTGTTGGGGCGCCCCAGGCTTGGGGCTCCCAAAGCCTAAGGGCTGGGGCGACCCAGGCCTGGGGCTCCCTAAGCCTAAGGGCTGTAGCGCCACAGGCCTGGGGTTCCCTAAGCCTAAGGGCTGGTGCGCCCCAGGACTGGGGTTCCCAAAGCCTAAGGGCTGGGGTGCCCCAGGCCTGGGCATATCTAATCCTAAGGGCTGGGGCGCCCCAGGCCTGTGGCTCCCTAAGCCTAATTGCTGGGGCGCCCCAGGTCTGGGGCTTTTTAAGCCTAAGGGCTGGGGCAACCCAGGCCTGGGGCTCCATAAGCCTAATTGCTGGGGCGTCTCAGGTCTGGGGCTCAATAAGCCTAAGGGCTGGGTCGACCCTGGCCTGGGGCTCCCTAAGCCTAAGGGCTGGGGCGCCAAAGGCCTGGCGCTCCCAAAGCCTAAGGTCTGGGGCGCCCCAGGCCTGGGGCTCCCTAAGCATTAAGGCTGGGGCGCACCAGTCCTGGGGTTCCAAAGTCTAAATGCTGGGGTGCCCCAGGTCTGGGGCTACTTAAGCCTAAGGGCTGGGGCGCTCCAGCCTGGGGCTCCCAAAACCTATGGGCTGGGGCATCCCAGTCCTGGTGCTCCCAAAGCCTAATGGCTGGGGCGTCCCAGTCCTTGGGCTCCCAAAGCCTAAGGGCTGTAGCGCACCAGGCCTGGGGCTCCCAAAGCCTAAGGGCTTGGGCGCCACGGCCTCGGCCTCCCAAAGCCTAAGGGCTGGGGCGCCCCTGGCCTGAGGCTCTCTAAGCCTAAATGCTGGGTCGCCCTAGGCCTGGGGCTCCCAAATCCTAAGGGTTGGGGCGCCCCAGGACTGGGGCTAACTAAGCCTAAGTGCTGGGCGCCCCAGGCCTGGGGCTATCTCAGGCTAAGGGCTGGGGCGACCCACGGCTGGGGCGGCCAAGGTCTGGGGCTCCCTAAGCATAAGGGCTGCGGCGCCCCAGGCCTGGGGCTCCCAAAGCCTAAGGGCTGCGGCGCCCCAGGCCTGGGGCTCCCAAAGCCTAAGGGCTGGGGCGCCCCGGCCTAGGGCTCCCAAAACTTAAGGGCTTGGGAACCACAGGCCTGGGGCTCCTAAAGCCTAAGGGCTGGGGCGCCCAGGGTGGGGCTCCCTAAGCCTAAAGGCTGGGGCACCCCTGTCCTGGGGCTCCCTAAGCCTAAGTGTTGGGGCGCCCCAGGCCAGGGGCTCACTAATTTAAAGAGCTGGGGCTCACCAGTCCTGGGGCTCCCTAAGCCTAAGAGGGGGGTCGCCCCAGTACTGGGGCTCCCAAAGCCTAAGGGCTGGGGCGCCCCAAGCCTGGGGCTCCCAAAGCGTAAGTGAGGGGGCGCCCCAGGCCTGGGGTTCGAAAAGCCTAAGGGCTGGGGCATCCCAGGTCTGGGACTCTCTAAGCCCAAGGGCTGGGGCGCCCGAGGCCTGGGGCTCCCAAAACCCAAGGAATGAGGAGTCCCAGGCCTGGGGCTCACAAAGCCTAAGGGCTGGGGCGCCCCAGGCCTGGGGCTGCCTAAGCCTAATTGCTGGGGCGCCGCATGTCTGGGGCTGTCTAAGCCTAAGGGCTGGGGCGACCCATGCCTGGGGCTCCCTAAGCCTAATTGCTGAGGCATCCCAGGCCTGGGGCACCCTAATCCTAAGGGCTGGGGCGCCACAGGCATGGGGCTCCCTAAGCCTAAAGGCTGGGGTGCCCCAGTTCTGGGCTTACTTAAGCCTAAGGGCTGGGGCGCCCCAGGCCTGGGGATCAAAAAACCTATGTGCTGGGCCGTCCCAGTCCTGGTGCTCCCAAAGCCTAAGGCCTGGGGCGCCCCAGCCCTTAAGCCTGGGAGCCTCAGGCCTGGGGCTATCTCAGGCTAAGGGCTGGGGCGACCCACGGCTGGGGCGGCCAAGGTCTGGGGCTCCCTAAGCATAAGGGCTGCGGCGCCCCAGGCCTGGGACTCCCTAAGCCTAAGGGCTGGGTCGCCCTAGGCCTTGGGCTCCCACAGCCTAAGGGTTGGGGTGCCCCATGCCAGGGGCTCCCTAAGCGTTAGGGCTGGGGCGCCCCAGGCCTGAGGCTCCATAAGCCTAAGGGCTGGAGCGCTACAGGCCTGGGGTTCCCTAAGCTTAAGGGCTGGGGGTCCCCAGGACTGGGGTTCCCAAAGCCTAAGGGCTGAGGCGCCCCAGGCCTGGGCATACCTAATCCTAAGGGCTGGGGCGCCCCAGGCTTGGGGCTCCCAAAGGCTAAGGGCTGGGGCGACCCAGGCCTGGGGCTCCCTAAGCCTAAGGGCTGGAGCGCCACAGGCCTGGGGTTCCCTAAGCCTAAGGGCTGGGGCGCCCCAGGACTGGGGTTCCCAAATCCTAAGGGCTGGGGCGCCCCAGGCCTGACATCCCTAATCCTAAGGGCTGGGGCGCCCCAGGCTTGGGGCTCCCAAAGCCTAAGGGCTGGGGCGACCCAGGCCTGGGTCTCCCTAAGCCTAAGGGCTGGAGCGCCACAGGCCTGGGGTTCCCAAGCCTAAGGGCTGGGGCGCCCCAGGTCTGGGGCTCAATAAGCCTAAGGGCTGGGGCGACCCTGGCCTGGGGCTTCCTAAGTCTAAGAGCTGGGGCTCACCAGGCCTGGGGCTCCCTACGCCAAATGGCGGGGGCGCCCCAGGCCTGGCGCTCCCTAAAACTAAGGGCTGGGGCGCAGATGCCTGGGGCTCCAAAAGCTTAAGGGTTGGGGCATCGCAGGCCTGGGGCTCCCAAATCCTAAGGGCTGGTGCGCCACAGGCTTGGCGCTCCCAAAGCCTCAGGGCTGGGGCGCCCCAGGCCTGGGGTTTCAAAGCCTAAGGGCTGGGGCTACCCAGGTCTGGGGCTACTTAAGCCTAAGGGCTGGGGCGACCCAGGGCTGGGGCTGCCTAAGCCTAATTGCTGGGGCGCCGCATGTCTGGGGCTCTCTAAGCCTAAGGGCTGGGCCGACCCAGGCCTGGGGCTCCCTAAGCCTATGTGCTGGGGCGCCACAGGCCAGGGGCTCCCTAAGCCTAAGGGCTGGGGCGCCACAGGTGTGGGGCTACTTAAGCCTAAGGGCTGGGGCACCCCAAGGCCTGGGGCTCCCAAAGCGTAAGGGCGGAGGCGCCCCAGGCCTGGGGCTCGAAAAGCCTAAGGGCTGGGGCACCCCAGGTCTGGGACTCTCTAAGCCCAAGGGCTGGGGCGCCCGAGGCCTGGGGCTCCCAAAACCCAAGGAATGAGGAGTCCCTGGCCTGTGGCTCACAAAGCCTAAGGGCTGGGGCGCCCAAGACCTGGGGCTCCCTAAGTCTAATGGCTGGTGCGCCCCAGGCCTGGGGCTGCCTAAGCCTAATTGCTGGGGCGCCGCATGTCTGGGGCTCTCTAAGCCTAAGGGCTGGGGCGACCCAGGCCTGGTGCTCCCTAAGCCTAATTGCTGAGGCGTCCCAGGCCTGGGGCACCCTAAGCCTAAGGGCTGGTTCGCTGCAGGCATGGGGCTCCCTAAGCCTAAAGGCTGGGGCGCCCCCGGTCTGGGCTTACTTAAGCCTAAGGGCTGGGGCGCCCCAGGCCTGGGGCTCAAAAAACCTATGTGCTGGGCCGTCCCAGTCCTGGTGCTCCCAAAGCCTAAGGGCTAGGGCGCCCAAGGCCTGGGGCTCCCAAAGCCCAAGGGCTGAGGCGTCCCTGGCCTGGGGCACCCTAAGCCTAAAGTGTGGGGCGCCCCAGGCCTGGGACTCCCTAAGCCTAAGGGCTGGGTTGCCCCAGGCCTGGGGCTCCCAAATCCTAAGGGCTGCGGAGCCCCAGGCCTGGGGCTCCCAAAGCCTAAGTACTGGGGCGCCCCAGTCCTGGGGCTCCCAAAGCCTAAAGGCTGGGGCGCCTCAGGCCTGGGGCTTCCAAAGCCTAAGGGCTGGGGCGACACAGGACTGGGGTTCCCTAAGCCTAAGGGCTGGAGCGCCCCAGTCCTGGGGCTCCCAAAGCCTAAGGGCTGGGGCGACACAGGACTGGGGTTCCCTAAGCCTAAGGGCTGGAGCGCCACAGGCCTGGGGTTCCCAAAGCCTAAGGGCTGGGGCGCCCCAGGCCTGGGCATCCCTAATCCTAAGGGCTAGGGCGCCCCAGGCTTGGGGCTCCCAAAGCCTAAGGGCTGGGGCGACCCAGGCCTGGGGCTCCCTAAGCCAAAGGGCTGGAGCGCCATAGGCCTGGGGTTCCCTAAGCCTAACGGCTGGGGCGCCCCAGGACTGGGGTTCCCAAAGCCTAAGGGCTGGGGCGCCCCAGGCCTGGGCATCCCTAATCCTAAAGGCTGGGGCGCCCCAGGCTTGGGGCTCCCTAAGCCTAAGGGCTGGAGCGCCACAGGCCTGGCGTTCCCTAAGCCTAAGGGCTGGGGAGCCCCAGGACTGGGGTTCCCAAATCCTAAGGGCTGGGGCGCCCCAGGCCTGACATCCGTAAACCTAAGGCTGGGGCGCCCCAGGCTTGGGGCTCCCAAAGCCTAAGGGCTGGGGCGACCCAGGCCTGGGGCTCCCTAAGCCTAAGGGCTGGAGCGCCACAGGCCTGGGGCTCCCTAAGCCTAAGGGCTGGGGCGCCCCAGGTCTGGGGCTCAATAAGCCTAAGGGCTGGGGCGCCCCAGTCCTTGGGCTCCAAAAGCCTAAGGGCTGGAGCGCCCCAGGCCTGGGGCTCCCAAAGGCTAAGGGCTTGGGTGCCACGGCCTCGGGCTCCCAAAGCCTAAGGGCTGGGGCCCCCCTGGCCTGAGGCTCCCTAAGCCTAATGGCTGGGGCGCCCCCGTCCTGGGGCTCCCAAAGCCGAAGGGCTGGGGCGCCCCAGGCCTGGTGCTCCCTAAAACTAAGGGCTGGGGCGCAGATGCCTGAGGCTCCAAAAGCTTAAGGGTTGGGGCGTCGCAGGCCTGGGGCTCCCAAATCCTAAGGGCTGGTGCGCCACAGGTCTGGCGCTCCCAAAGCCTCAGGGCTGGGGCGCCCCAGGCCTGGGGTTTCAAAGCCTAAGGGCTGGGGCGCCCCAGGTCTGGTGCTACTTAAGCCTAAGGGATGGGGCGCCCCAGGGCTGGGGCTCCCAAAACCTATGGGCTGGGGCATCCCAGTCCTGGTGCTCCCAAAGCCTAAGGGCTGGGGCGCCCCAGTCCTTGGGCTCCCAAAGCCTAAGGGCTGGGGCGCCCCTGGCCTGAGGCTCCCTAAGCCTAATGTCTGGGGTGGCCTAGGCCTGGGGCTCCCAAAGCCTAAGGGCTGGGGCGCCCCAGGACTGGGGCTAACTAAGCCTAAGTGCTGGGAGCCCCTGGCCTGGGGCTCCCTAAGGCTAAGGGCTGGGGCGACCCCCGGCTGGAGCGGCCAAGGTCTGGGGATCACTTAGCCTAAGGGCTGCGGAGCCCCAGGCCTGGGGCTCCCAAAGCCTAAGGGCTGCGGCGCCCCAGGCCTTGGGCTCCCAAAACCTAAGGGCTGGGGCGCCCCATGCCTGGGGCTCCTAAAGCCAAAGGGCTGGGGCACCCCAGGGTGGGGCTCCCTAAGCATAAAGGCTGGGGCACCCCAGGCCTGGGGCTCCCTAAGCCTAAATGTTGGGGCGCCCCAGGCCAGGGGCTCCCTAAGTTAAAGAGCTAGGGCTCACCAGGCCTGGGGCTCCCTAAGCCTAAGGGTTGGGGCGCCCAAAGCCTGGGGCTCCCTAAGTGTCAGGGCGGGGGCGCCCCAGGCCTGGGGCTTGAAAAGCCTAAGGGCTGGGGCACCCCAGGCCTGGGACTCTCTAAGCCCAAGGGCTGGGGCGCCCGAGGCCTGGGGCTCCCAAAGCCCAAGGAATGAGGAGTCCCAGGCCTGGGACTCACAAAGCCTAAGGGCTGGGGCGACCCACGCCTGGGGCGGCCAAAGTCTGGGGCTCCCAAAGTGAAAGGGCGTGGGCGCCCCAGGTCTGGGCATCCCCAATCCTAAGGGCTGGGGCGCCCTAGGCCTGGGGCTCCCAAAGCCTAAAGCCTGGGGCGCCCCAACTGTGGCTAACTAAGCCTAATGGCTGGGCGCCTCAGGCCTGGGGCTCCCTAAGGCTAAAGGCTGGGGAGACCCAGGGCTGGGGCGCCCCAGGAGTGAGGCTCCCTAAGCCTAAGGGCTGGGGTACCCCAGGCCTGGGGCTCCCTAAGCCTAAAGGCTGCGGCGCCCCAGGCCTGGGGCTCCCAAAGCCTAAGGGCTGGGGCGCCCCAGGGTGGGGCTCCCTAAGCCTAAGGGCTGGGGTACCCCAGGCCTGTGACTCTCTAAGCCCAAGGGTTGGGGCGCCCGAGCCTGGGGCTCCCAAAACCCAAGGAATGAGGAGTTCCAGGCCTGGGGCTCACAAAGCCTAAGGGCTGGGGCGCCCCAGGCATGAGGCTCCCTAAGTCTAATGGCTGGGGCGCCCCAGGCCTGGGCTGCCTAAGCCTAATTGCTGGGGCGCCACATGTCTGGGGCTCTCTAAGCCTAAGGGCTGGGGCGACCCTGGCCTGGGGCTCCCTAATCATAAGTGCTGGGGCGCCTCAGGCCGGGGGCTCCCTAAATCTAAGAGCTGGGGCTCACCAGGCCTGGGACTCCCAAACCCTAAGTGCTGGGGCGCCCCAGGCCTGGGGCTCTCTAAGCCCAAGGACTGAGGCGTCCCAGGCCTGGGGCACCCTAAGCCTAAGGGCTGGGGAACCGCAGGCATGGGGCTCCCTAAGTCTAAAGGCTGGGGTGCCCCAGTTCTGGGCTTACTTAAGCCTAAGGGCTGGGGCGCCCCAGGCCTGGGGATCAAAAAACCTATGTGCTGGGCCGTCCCAGTCCTGGTGCTCCCAAAGCCTAAGGCCTGGGGCGCCCCAGCCCTTAAGCCTGGGAGCCTCAGGCCTGGGGCTATCTCAGGCTAAGGGCTGGGGCGACCCACGGCTGGGGCGGCCAAGGTCTGGGGCTCCCTAAGCATAAGGGCTGCGGCGCCCCAGGCCTGGGACTCCCTAAGCCTAAGGGCTGGGTCGCCCTAGGCCTTGGGCTCCCACAGCCTAAGGGTTGGGGTGCCCCATGCCAGGGGCTCCCTAAGCGTTAGGGCTGGGGCGCCCCAGGCCTGAGGCTCCATAAGCCTAAGGGCTGGGGCGCCCTACCCTGGAGCTCCCAAAGCCTAAAGACTGGGGCGCCCCAGGACTGGGGCTCCCAAAGCCTAAGGGCTGGGGCGACCCAGGCCTGGGGCTCACTAAGCCTAAGGGCTGGAGCGCCACAGGCCTGGGGTTCCCTAAGCCTAAAGGCTGGGGCGCCCCAGCCCTGGGGTTCCCAAAGCCTTAAGGCTGGGGCGCTCCAGGCTTGGGCATCCCCAATCCTAAGGGCTGGGGCGCCCCAGGCTTGGGGTTCCCAAAGCCTAAGGGCTTGGGTGACCCAGGCCTGGGCTCCCTAAGCCTAAGGACTGTAGTGCCACAGGCCTGGGGTTCCCTAAGCCTAAGGGCTGGGGCGCCCCAGGACTGGGGTTCCCAAAGCCTAAGGGCTGCGTTGCCCCAGGCCTGGGCATCCCTAATCCTAAGGGCTGTGGCGCCCCAGGCCTGGGGCTCCCTAAGCCTAATTGCTGGGGCGCCCCAGGTCTGGGGCTTTCTAAGCTTAAGGGCTGGGGCAACCCAGGCCTGGGGCTCCTTAAGCCTAATTGCTGGGGCGCCTCAGGTCTCGGGCTCAATAAGCCTAAGGGCTGGGGCGACCCTGGCCTGGGGCTCCCTAAGTCTAAAAGCTGGGGCTCACCAGGCCTGGGGCTCCTTAAGCCTAATTGCTGGGGCGCCTCAGGTCTCGGGCTCAATAAGCCTAAGGGCTGGGCGATCCTGGCCTGGGGCTCCCTAAGTCTAAGAGCTGGGGCTCACCAGGCCTGGAGCTCCCTACGCCTAATGGCGGGGGCGCCCCAGGCCTGGCGCTTCCAAAAACTATGGCCTTGGCGTCCCTGGCCTGGGGCTCCCAAATCTTAATGGCTGGGGCGCCCCAGGACTGGGGCTCCCTAAAACTAAGGTCTTGGGCGCTCATGCCTGGGGCTCCAAAAGCTTAAGGGTTGGGGCGTCGCAGGCCTGGGGCTCCCAAATACTAAAGGCTGGGGTGCCACTGTCCTGGCGCTCCCAAAGCCTAAGGTCTGGGGCGCCCCAGGCCTGGGGCTCCCTAAGCCTTAAGGCTGGGGCGCCCCAGGCCTGGGGTTCCAAAGCCTAAGTGCTGGGGTGCCCCAGGTCTGGGGCTACTTAAGCCTAAGTGCTGGGGCGCTCCAGCCTGGGGCTCCGAAAACCTATGGGCTGGGGCATCCCAATCCTGGTGCTCCCAAAGCCTAATGGCTGAGGCGCCCCAGTCCTTGGGCTCCCAAAGCCTAAGGGCTGTAGCGCCCCAGGCCTAGGGCTCCCAAAGCCTAAGGGCTTGGGCGCCACGGCCTCGGGCTCCAAAAGCCTAAGGGCTGGGGCGCCCCTGGCCTGAGACACTCTAAGCCTAAGGGCTGGGGTGCCCTAGTCCTGGGGCTCCCAAAGCCTAAGGGCTGGGGCACCCCAGGACTGGGGCTAACTAAGTCTAAGTGCTGGGCGCCCCAGGCCTGGGGCTATCTAAGGCTAAGGGCTGCGGCGCACCAGGCCTGGGGCTCCCAAAACTTAAGGGCTGGGGCACCCCAGGCCTGGGGCTCCTAAAGCCTAAGGGCTGGGGCTCCCCAGGCTGGGGCTCACTAAGTTAAAGAGCTGGGGCTCACCAGGCCTGGGGCTCCCTAAGCCTAAGGGCTGGGGCGCCCCTAGCCTGGGGCTCCCAAAGCTTAAGGGCGGGGGCGCCCCAGGCCTGGGGCTCGAAAAGTCTAAGGGATGGGGCACCCAAGGTCTGGGACTCTCTAAGCCCAAGGGCTGGGGCGCCCGAGGCCTGGGGCTCCCAAAACCCAAGGAATGAGGAGTCCCACCTGGGGCTCACAAAGCCTAAGGGCTGGGGCGCCCCAGGCCTGGGGCTGCCTAAGCCTAATTGCTGGGGCGCCACATGTCTGGGGCTCTCTAAGCCTAAGGGCTGGAGCGACCCAGGCCTGGGGCTCCCTAAGCCTAATTGCTGAGGCGTCCCAGGCCTGGGGCACCCTAAGCCTAAGGGCGGGGGCGCCGCAGGCATGCGGCTCCCTAAGCCTAAAGACTGGGGCGCCCCAGGTCTGGGCTTACTTAAGCCTAAGGGCTGGGGCGCCCCAGGCCTGGGGCTCAAAAAACCTATATGCTGGGCCGTCCCAGTACTGGTGCTCCCAAAGCCTAAGGGTTGGGGCGCCCCAGGCCTGAGGCTCCCAGGCTTAAGGGCTGGGGCGCCCCAGGCCTGAGGCTAACAGGCTTAAGGGCTCGGGCTCCACAGGCCTGGGACTCCCTAAGCCTAAGGGCTGGGGCGCCCCTGGCCTTGGGCTCCCACAGCCTAAGGGTTGGGGTGCCCCATGCCAGGGGCTCCCTAAGCCTTAGGGCTGGGGAGCCCCAGGCCTGAGGCTCCATAAGCCTAAGGACTGGGGCGCCCTAGGCCTGGGGCTCCCAAAGCCTAAAGGCTGGGGCGCCCCAGGACTGTGGCTAACTAAGCCTAATGGCTAGGCGCCTCAGGCCTGGGGCTCCCTAAGGCTAAGGGCTCGGGAGACCCAGGGCTGGGGCTCCCCAGGTCTGGGGCTCCCTAAGCCTAAGGGCTGCGGCGCCCCAGGCCTGGGGCTCCCAAAGCCTAAGGGCTGGGGCGACCCAGGCCTGGGGCTCCCTAAGCCTAAGGGCTGGGGCGCCCCAGGCATGGGGTTCCCTAATCCTTAAGGCTGGGGCGCCCTAGGCCTGGGGTTCCAAAGCCTAAGGGCTGGTGCGCCCCAGGTCTGGGGCTACTTAAGCCTAAGGGCTGGGGCGCCCCAGGCCTTGGGTTACCAACTCCTAAGGGCTGGGGCGCCCCAGGCCTGGGGCTCCCAAAGCCTAAGGGCTTGGGCGCCACGACTCGAGCTCCCAAAGCCTAAGGGCTTGGGCGCCACGCCTCGAGCTCCCAAAGCATAAGGGCTGGGGCGCCCCAGGGTGGGGCTCCCTAAGCATAAGGCCTGGGGCACCCCAGGGCTGGGGCTCCCTAAGTTAAAGAGCTCGGGCTCACCAGGCCTGGGGCTCCCTAAGCCTACGGGCTGCGGCACCCCAGGCCTGGGACTCTCTAAGGTCAATGGCTGGGGCGCCCGAGGCCTGGGGCTCCCAAAGGCCAAGGAATGAGGAGTCCCAGGTTTGGGGCTCACAAAGCCTAAGGGCTGGGGCGCCCAAGGCCTGGGGCTCCCTAAGTCTAATGGCTGGGGCGCCCCAGGCCTGGGGCTGCCTAAGCCTAATTGCTGGGGCCCCGCATGTCTGGGGCTCTCTAAGCCTAAGGCCTGGGGCGGCCCAGGCCTGGGGCTCCCTAAGCCTAAATGCTGGGGCGCACCAGGTCTGGGGCTCTGTAAGACTAAGGGCTGGGATGCCTCAGATCAGGGGCTCCCTAAGTCTAAGAGCTGGGGCTCACCAGGCCTGGGGCTCTCAAAGCCCAAGGGCTGAGGCTCCCAAAGCCCAAGGGCTGAGGCGTCCCTGGCCTGGGGCACCCTAAGCCTAAAGTGTGGGGTGCCCCAGGCCTGGGGCTCCCAAAGCCTAAGGGATGCGGAGCCCCAGGCCTGGGGCTCCCAAAATCTAAGGGCTGGTGCGCCCCAGTCCTGGGGCTCCCAAAACCTATGGGCTGGGGCATCCCAGTCCTGGTGCTCCCAAAGCCTAATGGCTGGGGCGCCCCAGTCCTTGGGCTCCCAAAGCCTAAGGGCTGTAGCGCCCCAGGCCTGGGGCTCCCAAAGCCTAAGGGCTTGGGCGCCACGGCCTCGGCCTCCCAAAGCCTAAGGGCTGGGGCGCCCCTGGCCTGAGGCTCTCTAAGCCTAAATGCTGGGTCGCCCTAGGCCTGGGGCTCCCAAAGCCTAAGGGTTGGGGCGCCCCAGGACTGGGGCTAACTAAGCCTAAGTGCTGGGCGCCCAAGGCCTGGGGCTATCTCAGGCTAAGGGCTGGGGCGACCCACGGCTGGGGCGGCCAAGGTCTGGGGCTCCCTAAGCATAAGGGCTGCGGCGCCCCAGGCCTGGGGCTCCCAAAGCCTAAGGGCTGCGGCGCCCCAGGCCTGGGGCTCCCAAAGCCTAAGGGCTGGGGCGCCCCAGGCCTAGGGCTCCCAAAACTTAAGGGCTTGGGCACCCCAGGCCTGGGGCTCCTAAAACCTAAGGGCTGGGGCGCCCAGGGTGGGGCTCCCTAAGCCTAAAGGCTGGGGCACCCCTGTCCTGGGGCTCCCTAAGCCTAAGTGTTGGGGCGCCCCAGGCCAGGGGCTCACTAATTTAAAGAGCTGGGGCTCACCAGTCCTGGGGCTCCCTAAGCCTAAGAGGGGGGGCGCCCCAGTACTGGGGCTCCCAAAGCCTAAGGGCTGGGGCGCCCCAAGCCTGGGGCTCCCAAAGCGTAAGTGAGGGGGCGCCCCAGGCCTGGGGTTCGAAAAGCCTAAGGGCTGGGGCATCCCAGGTCTGGGACTCTCTAAGCCCAAGGGCTGGGGCGCCCGAGGCCTGCGGCTCCCAAAACCCAAGGAATGAGGAGTCCCAGGCCTGTGGCTCACAAAGCCTAAGGGCTGGGGCGCCCCAGGACTGGGGCTGCCTAAGCCTAATTGCTGGGGCGCCGCATGTCTGGGGCTCTCTAAGCCTAAGGGCTGGGGCGACCCATGCCTGGGGCTCCCTAAGCCTAATTGCTGAGGCATCCCAGGCCTGGGGCACCCTAATCCTAAGGGCTGGGGCGCCACAGGCATGGGGCTCCCTAAGCCTAAAGGCTGGGGTGCCCCAGTTCTGGGCTTACTTAAGCCTAAGGGCTGGGGCGCCCCAGGCCTGGGGATCAAAAAACCTATGTGCTGGGCCGTCCCAGTCCTGGTGCTCCCAAAGCCTAAGGCCTGGGGCGCCCCAGCCCTTAAGCCTGGGAGCCTCAGGCCTGGGGCTATCTCAGGCTAAGGGCTGGGGCGACCCACGGCTGGGGCGGCCAAGGTCTGGGGCTCCCTAAGCATAAGGGCTGCGGCGCCCCAGGCCTGGGACTCCCTAAGCCTAAGGGCTGGGTCGCCCTAGGCCTTGGGCTCCCACATCCTAAGGGTTGGGGTGCCCCATGCCAGGGGCTCCCTAAGCGTTAGGGCTGGGGCGCCCCAGGCCTGAGGCTCCATAAGCCTAAGGGCTGGAGCGCTACAGGCCTGGGGTTCCCTAAGCTTAAGGGCTGGGGGTCCCCAGGACTGGGGTTCCCAAAGCCTAAGGGCTGAGGCGCCCCAGGCCTGGGCATACCTAATCCTAAGGGCTGGGGCGCCCCAGGCTTGGGGCTCCCAAAGGCTAAGGGCTTGGGCGACCCAGGCCTGGGGCTCCCTAAGCCTAAGGGCTGGAGCGCCACAGGCCTGGGGTTCCCTAAGCCTAAGGGCTGGGGCGCCCCAGGACTGGGGTTCCCAAATCCTAAGGGCTGGGGCGCCCCAGGCTTGGGGCTCCCAAAGCCTAAGGGCTGGGCGACCCAGGCCTGGGTCTCCCTAAGCCTAAGGGCTGGAGCGCCACAGGCCTGGGGTTCCCAAGCCTAAGGGCTGGGGCGCCCCAGGTCTGGGGCTCAAGAAGCCTAAGGGCTGGGGCGACCCTGGCCTGGGGCTTCCTAAGTCTAAGAGCTGGGGCTCACCAGGCCTGGGGCTCCCTACGCCAAATGGCGGGGGCGCCCCAGGCCTGGCGCTCCCTAAAACTAAGGGCTGGGGCGCAGATGCCTGGGGCTCCAAAAGCTTAAGGGTTGGGGCATCGCAGGCCTGGGGCTCCCAAATCCTAAGGGCTGGTGCGCCACAGGCTTGGCGCTCCCAAAGCCTCAGGGCTGGGGCGCCCCAGGCCTGGGGTTTCAAAGCCTAAGGGCTGGGGCTACCCAGGTCTGGGGCTACTTAAGCCTAAGGGCTGGGGCGACCCAGGGCTGGGGCTGCCTAAGCCTAATTGCTGGGGCGCCGCATGTCTGGGGCTCTCTAAGCCTAAGGGCTGGGCCGACCCAGGCCTGGGGCTCCCTAAGCCTATGTGCTGGGGCGCCACAGGCCAGGGGCTCCCTAAGCCTAAGGGCTGGGGCGCCACAGGTGTGGGGCTACTTAAGCCTAAGGGCTGGGGCACCCCAAGGCCTGGGGCTCCCAAAGCGTAAGGGCGGAGGCGCCCCAGGCCTGGGGCTCGAAAAGCCTAAGGGCTGGGGCACCCCAGGTCTGGGACTCTCTAAGCCCAAGGGCTGGGGCGCCCGAGGCCTGGGGCTCCCAAAACCCAAGGAATGAGGAGTCCCTGGCCTGTGGCTCACAAAGCCTAAGGGCTGGGGCGCCCAAGACCTGGGGCTCCCTAAGTCTAATGGCTGGTGCGCCCCAGGCCTGGGGCTGCCTAAGCCTAATTGCTGGGGCGCCGCATGTCTGGGGCTCTCTAAGCCTAAGGGCTGGGGCGACCCAGGCCTGGTGCTCCCTAAGCCTAATTGCTGAGGCGTCCCAGGCCTGGGGCACCCTAAGCCTAAGGGCTGGGTCCCTGCAGGCATGGGGCTCCCTAAGCCTAAAGGCTGGGGCGCCCCCGGTCTGGGCTTACTTAAGCCTAAGGGCTGGGGCGCCCCAGGCCTGGGGCTCAAAAAACCTATGTGCTGGGCCGTCCCAGTCCTGGTGCTCCCAAAGCCTAAGGGTTGGGGCGCCCTAGGCCTGAGGCTCCCAGACTTAAGGGCTGGGGCGCCCCAGGCCTGAGGCTAACAGGCTTAAGGGCTGGGGCGCCCCAGGCCTGGGACTCCCTAAGCCTAAGGGCTGGGGCGCAACAGGTCTGGGGCTCTGTAAAACTAAGGGCTGGGGCGCATCAGATCAGGGGCTCCCTAAGTCTAAGAGCTGGGGCTCACCAGGCCTGGGGCTCTCAAAGCCTAAGGGCTAGGGCGCCCAAGGCCTGCGGCTCCCAAAGCCCAAGGGCTGAGGCGTCCCTGGCCTGGGGCACCCTAAGAATAAAGTGTGGGGCGCCCCAGGCCTGGGACTCCCTAAGCCTAAGGGCTGGGTTGCCCCAGGCCTGGGGCTCCCAAAGCCTAAGGGCTGCGGAGCCCCAGGCCTGGGGCTCCCAAAGCCTAAGTACTGGGGCGCCCCAGTCCTGGGGCTCCCAAAGCCTAAAGGCTGGGGCGCCTCAGGCCTGGGGCTCCCTAAGCCTAAGGACTGGGGCGCCCCAGGCTTGGGACTCCCAAAGCCTAAGGGCTGGGGCGACACAGGACTGGGGTTCCCTAAGCCTAAGGGCTGGAGCGCCACAGGCCTGGGGTTCCCAAAGCCTAAGGGCTGGGGCGCCCCAGGCCTGGGCATCCCTAATCCTAAGGGCTAGGACGCCCCAGGCTTGGGGCTCCCAAAGCCTAAGGGCTGGGGCGACCCAGGCCTGGGGCCCCCTAAGCCTAAGGGCTGGAGCGCCTTAGGCCTGGGGTTCCCTAAGCCTAACGGCTGGGGCGCCCCAGGACTGGGGTTCCCAAAGCCTAAGGGCTGGGGCGCCCCAGGCCTGGGCATCCCTAATCCTAAAGGCTGGGGCGCCCCAGGCTTGGGGCTCCCTAAGCCTAAGGGCTGGAGCGCCACAGGCCTGGGGTTCCCTAAGCCTAAGGGCTGGGGAGACCCAGGACTGGGGTTCCCAAATCCTAAGGGCTGGGGCGCCCCAGGCCTGACATCCGTAAACCTAAGGCTGGGGCGCCCCAGGCTTGGGGCTCCCAAAGCCTAATTGCTGGGGCGCCCCAGGTCTGGGGCTTTCTAAGCTTAAAGGCTGGGGCAACCCAGGCCTGGGGCTCCTTAAGCCTAATTGCTGGGGCGCCTCAGGTCTCGGGCTCAATAAGCCTAAGGGCTGGGGCGACCCTGGCCTGGGGCTCCCTAAGTCTAAGAGCTGGGGCTCACCAGGCCTGGGGCTCCTTAAGCCTAATTGCTGGGGCGCCTCAGGTCTCGGGCTCAATAAGCCTAAGGGCTGGGGCGAACCTGGCCTGGGGCTCCCTAAGTCTAAGAGCTGGGGCTCACCAGGCCTGGAGCTCCCTACGCCTAATGGCGGGGGCGCCCCAGGCCTGGCGCTTCCAAAAACTATGGGCTTGGCGTCCCTGGCCTGGGGCTCCCAAATCTTAATGGCTGGGGCGCCCCAGGACTGGGGCTCCCTAAAACTAAGGTCTTGGGCGCCCATGCCTGGGGCTCCAAAAGCGTAAGGGTTGGGGCGTCGCAGGCCTGGGGCTCCCAAATACTAAAGGCTGGGGCGCCACTGTCCTGGCACTCCCAAAGCCTAAGGTCTGGGGCGCCCCAGGCCTGGGGCTCCCTAAGCCTTAAGGCTGGGGCGCCCCAGGCCTGGGGTACCAAAGCCTAAGTGCTGGGGCGCTCCAGCCTGGGGCTCCGAAAACCTATGGGCTGGGGCATCCCAATCCTGGTGCTCCCAAAGCCTAATGGCTGAGGCGCCCCAGTCCTTGGGCTCCCAAAGCCTAAGGGCTGTAGCGCCCCAGGCCTAGGGCTCCCAAAGCCTAAGGGCTTGGGCGCCACGGCCTCGGGCTCCCAAAGCCTAAGGGCTGGGGCGCCCCTGGCCTGAGACTCTCTAAGCCTAAGGGCTGGGGCGCCCTAGTCCTGGGGCTCCCAAAGCCTAAGGGCTGGGGCACCCCAGGACTGGGGCTAACTAAGTCTAAGTGCTGGGCGCCCCAGGCCTGGGGCTATCTAAGGCTAAGGGCTGCGGCGCCCCAGGCCTGGGGCTCCCAAAGCCTAGAGGGCTGGGGCGCCCCAGGCCTGGGGCTCCCAAAACTTAAGGGCTGGGGCACCCCAGGCCTGGGGCTCCCTAAGCCTAAGGGCTGGGGCGCCCCTAGCCTGGGGCTCCCAAAGCGTAAGGGCGGGGGCGCCCCAGGCCTGGGGCTCGAAAAGCCTAAGGGATGGGGCACCCCAGGTCTGGTACTCTCTAAGCCCAAGGGCTGGGGCGCCCGAGGCCTGGGGCTCCCAAAACCCAAGGAATGAGGAGTCCCACCTGGGGCTCAAAAAGCATAAGGGATGGGGCGCCCCAGGCCTGGGGCTACCTAAGCCTAATTGCTGAGGCGTCCCAGGCCTGGGGCACCCTAAGCCTAAGGGCTGCGGCGCCGCAGGCATGGGGCTCCCTAAGCCTAAAGACTGGGGCGCCCCAAGTCTGGGCTTACTTAAGCCTAAGGGCTGGGGCGCCCCAGGCCTGGGGCTCAAAAAACCTATATGCTGGGCCGTCCCAGTCCTGGTGCTCCCAAAGCCTAAGGGTTGGGGCGCCCCAGGCCTGAGGCTCCCAGGCTTAAGGGCTCGGGCGCCACAGGCCTGGGACTCCCTAAGCCTAAGGGCTGGGGCGCCCCAGGCCTTGGGCTCCCACAGCCTAAAGGTTGGGGTGCCCCATGCCAGGGGCTCCCTAAGCCTTAGGGCTGGGGAGCCCCAGGCCTGAGGCTCCATAAGCCTAAGGACTGGGGCGCCCTAGGCCTGGGGCTCCCAAAGCCTAAAGGCTGGGGCGCCCCAGGACTGTGGCTAACTAAGCCTTATGGCTAGGCGCCTTAGGCTGGGGCTCCCTAAGGCTAAGGGCTGGGGAGACCCAGGGGTGGGGCTCCCCAGGTCTGGGGCTCCCTAAGCCTAAGGGCTGCGGCGCCCCAGGCCTGGGGCTCCCTAAGCCTAAGGGCTGGGGCGCCCCAGGCATGGGGTTCCCTAATCCTTAAGGCTGCGGCGCCCTAGGCCTGGGGTTCCAAAGCCTAAGGGCTGGTGCGCCCCAGGTCTGGGGCTACTTAAGACTAAGGGCTGGGGCGCCCCAGACCTTGGGTTACCAACTCCTAAGGGCTGGGGCGCCCCAGGCCTGGGGCTCCCAAAGCCTAAGGGCTTGGGCGCCACGCCTCGAGCTCCCAAAGCATAAGGGCTGGGGCGCCCCAGGGTGGGGCTCCCTAAGCATAAGGGCTGGGGCACCCCAGGGCTGGGGCTCCCTAAGTTAAAGAGCTCGGGCTCACCAGGCCTGGGGCTCCCTAAGCCTACGGGCTGGGGCACCCCAGGCCTGGGACTCTCTAAGGCCAATGGCTGGGGCGCCCGAGGCCTGGGGCTCCCAAAGCCCAAGGAATGAGGAGTCCCAGGCTTGGGGCTCACAAAGCCTAAGGGCTGGGGCGCCCCAGGCCTGGGGCTGCCTAAGCCTAACTGCTGGGGCCCCGCATGTCTGGGGCTCTCTAAGCCTAAGGCCTGGGGTGGCCCAGGCCTGGGGCTCCCTAAGCCTAATTGCTGGGGCGCACCATGTCTGGGGCTCTGTAAGACTAAGGGCTGGGATGCCTCAGATCAGGGGCTCCCTAAGTCTAAGAGCTGGGGCTCACCAGGCCTTGGGCTCTCAAAGCCTAACGGCTGGGGCGCCCAAGGCCTGAGGCTCCCAAAGCCCAAGGGCTGAGGCGTCCCTGGCCTGGGGCAACCTAAGCCTAAAGTGTGGGGTGCCCCAGGCCTGGGGCTCCCAAAGCCTAAGTACTGGGGCGCCCCAGTCCTGGGGCTCCCAAAGCCTAAAGGCTGGGGCGCCTCAGGCCTGGGGCTCCCTAAGCCTAAGGACTGGGGCGCCCCAGGCTTGGGGCTCCCAAAGCCTAAGGGCTGGGGCGACACAGGACTGGGGTTCCCTAAGCCTAAGGGCTGGAGCGCCACAGGCCTGGGGTTCCCAAAGCCTAAGGGCTGGGGCGCCCCAGGCCTGGGCATCCCTAATCCTAAGGGCTAGGGCGCCCCAGGCTTGGGGCTCCCAAAGCCTAAGGGCTGGGGCGACCCAGGCCTGGGGCTCCCTAAGACTAAGGGCTGGAGCGCCATAGGCCTGGGGTTCCCTAAGCCTAACGGCTGGGGCGCCCCAGGACTGGGGTTCCCAAAGCCTAAGGGCTGGGGCGCCCCAGGCCTGGGCATCCCTATTCCTAAAGGCTGGGACGCCCCAGGCTTGGGGCTCTCTAAGCCTAAGGGCTGGAGCGCCACAGGCCTGGGGTTCCCTAAGCCTAAGGGCTGGGGAGACCCAGGACTGGGGTTCCCAAATCCTAAGGGCTGGGGCGCCCCAGGCCTGACATCCGTAAACCTAAGGCTGGGGCGCCCCAGGCTTGGGGCTCCCAAAGCCTAAGGGCTGGGGCGACCCAGGCCTGGGGCTCCCTAAGCCTAAGGGCTGGAGCGCCACAGGCCTGGGGCTCCCTAAGCCTAAGGGCTGGGGCGCCCCAGGTTGGTCTCAATAAGCCTAAGGGCTGGGGCGCCCCAGTCCTTGGGCTCCCAAAGCCTAAGGGCTGGAGAGCCCCAGGCCTGGGGCTCCCAAAGGCTAAGGGCTTGGGTGCCACGGCCTCGGGCTCCCAAAGCCTAAGGGCTGGGGCCCCCCTGGCCTGAGGCTCCCTAAGCCTAATGGCTGGGGCGCCCCCGTCCTGGGGCTCCCAAAGCCGAAGGGCTGGGGCGCCCCAGGCCTGGTGCTCCCTAAAACTAAGGGCTGGGGCGCAGATGCCTGAGGCTCCAAAACTTAAGGGTTGGGGCGTCGCAGGCCTGGGGCTCCCAAATCCTAAGGGCTGGTGCGCCACAGGTCTGGCGCTCCCAAAGCCTCAGGGCTGGGGCGCCCCAGGCCTGGGGTTTCAAAGCCTAAGGGCTGGGGCGCCCCAGGTCTGGGGCTACTTAAGCCTAAGGGCTGGGGCGCCCCAGGGCTGGGGCTCCCAAAACCTATGGGCTGGGGCATCCCAGTCCTGGTGCTCCCAAAGCCTAAGGGCTGGGGCGCCCCAGTCCTTGGGCTCCCAAAGCCTAAGGGCTGGGGCGCCCCTGGCCTGAGGCTCCCTAAGCCTAATGTCTGGGGTGGCCTAGGCCTGGAGCTCCCAAAGCCTAAGGGCTGGGGCGCCCCAGGACTGGGGCTAACTAAGCCTAAGTGCTGGGAGCCCCTGGCCTGGGGCTCCCTAAGGCTAAGGGCTGGGGCGACCCCCGGCTGGAGCGGCCAAGGTCTGGGGATCACTTAGCCTAAGGGCTGCGGAGCCCCAGGCCTGGGGCTCCCAAAGCCTAAGGGCTGCGGCGCCCCAGGCCTTGGGCTCCCAAAACCTAAGGGCTGGGGCGCCCCATGCCTGGGGCTCCTAAAGCCAAAGGGCTGGGGCACCCCAGGGTGGGGCTCCCTAAGCATAAAGGCTGGGGCACCCCAGGCCTGGGGCTCCCTAAGCCTAAATGTTGGGGCGCCCCAGGCCAGGGGCTCCCTAAGTTAAAGAGCTAGGGCTCACCAGGCCTGGGGCTCCCTAAGCCTAAGGGTTGGGGCGCCCAAAGCCTGGGGCTCCCAAAGTGTCAGGGCGGGGGCGCCCCAGGCCTGGGGCTTGAAAAGCCTAAGGGCTGGGGCACCCCAGGCCTGGGACTCTCTAAGCCCAAGGGCTGGGGCGCCCGAGGCCTGGGGCTCCCAAAGCCCAAGGAATGAGGAGTCCCAGGCCTGGGACTCACAAAGCCTAAGGGCTGGGGCGACCCACGGCTGGGGCGGCCAAAGTCTGGGGCTCCCAAAGTGAAAGGGCGTGGGCGCCCCAGGCCTGGGCATCCCCAATCCTAAGGGCTGGGGCGCCCTAGGCCTGGGGCTCCCAAAGCCTAAAGCCTGGGGCGCCCCAACTGTGGCTAACTAAGCCTAATGGCTGGGCGCCTCAGGCCTGGGGCTCCCTAAGGCTAAAGGCTGGGGAGACCCAGGGCTGGGGCGCCCCAGGAGTGAGGCTCCCTAAGCCTAAGGGCTGGGGTACCCCAGGCCTGGGGCTCCCTAAGCCTAAAGGCTGTGGCGCCCCAGGCCTGGGGCTCCCAAAGCCTAAGGGCTGGGGCGCCCCAGGGTGGGGCTCCCTAAGCCTAAGGGCTGGGGTACCCCAGGCCTGTGACTCTCTAAGCCCAAGGGTTGGGGCGCCCGAGCCTGGGGCTCCCAAAACCCAAGGAATGAGGAGTTCCAGGCCTGGGGCTCACAAAGCCTAAGGGCTGGGGCGCCCCAGGCATGAGGCTCCCTAAGTCTAATGGCTGGGGCGCCCCAGGCCTGGGGCTGCCTAAGCCTAATTGCTGGGGCGCCACATGTCTGGGGCTCTCTAAGCCTAAGGGCTGGGGCGACCCTGGCCTGGGGCTCCCTAATCATAAGTGCTGGGGCGCCTCAGGCCGGGGGCTCCCTAAATCTAAGAGCTGGGGCTCACCAGGCCTGGGACTCCCAAACCCTAAGTGCTGGGGCGCCCCAGGCCTGGGGCTCTCTAAGCCCAAAGACTGAGGCGTCCCAGGCCTGGGGCACCCTAAGCCTAAGGGCTGGGGCACCGCAGGCATGGGGCTCAAAAAACCTATGTACTGGGCCGTCCCAGTCCTGGTGCTCCCAAAGCCTAAGGGCTGGGGCGCCCCAGGCCTGAGGCTCCCAGGCTTAAGGGCTGGGGCGCCCCAGGCCTTGGACTCCCTAAGCCTAAGGGCTGGGGCACCCCAGGCCTTCGGCTTCCACAGCCTAAGGGTTGGGGTGCCCCATGCCAGGGGCTCCCTAAGCCTTAGGGCTGGGGCTCCCCAGGCCTGAGGCTCCATAAGCCTAAGGGCTGGGGCGCCCTAGGCCTTGGGCTCCCAAAGCCTAAGGGCTGGGGTGACCCAGGCCTGGGGCTCCCTAAGGCTAAGGGCTGGAGCGCCACAGGCCTGGGGTTCCCTAAGCCTAAAGGCTGGGGCGCCCCAGGACTGGGGTTCCCAAAGCCTTAAGGCTGGGGCGCCCCAGGCCTGGGCATCCAAATCCTAAGTGTTGGGGCAACCCAGGCCTGGGGCTCCCAGGCTTAAGGGCTGTAGCGCCACAGGCCTGGGGTTCCCTATGCCTAAGGGCTGGTGCGCCCCAGGACTGGGGTTCCCAAAGCCTAAGGGCTGGGGTGCCCCAGGCCTGGGCATATCTAATCCTAAGGGCTGGGGCGCCCCAGGCCTGGGGCTCCCTAAGCCTAATTGCTGGGGCGCCCCAGGTCTGGGGCTTTTTAAGCCTAAGGGCTGGGGCAACCCAGGCCTGGGGCTCCCTAAGCCTAATTGCTGGGGCGTCTCAGGTCTGGGGCTCAATAAGCCTAAGGGCTGGGTCGACCCTGGCCTGAGGCTCCCTAAGCCTAAGGGCTGGGGCGCCAAAGGCCTGGCGCTCCCAAAGCCTAAGGTCTGGGGCGCCCCAGGCCTGGGGCTCCCTAAGCATTAAGGCTGGGGCGCCCCAGTCCTGGGGTTCCAAAGTCTAAATGCTGGGGTGCCCCAGGTCTGGGGCTACTTAAGCCTAAGGGCTGGGCGCTCCAGCCTGGAGCTCCCAAAACCTATGGGCTGGGGCATCCCAGTCCTGGTGCTCCCAAAGCCTAATGGCTGGGGCGCCCCAGTCCTTGGGCTCCCAAAGCCTAAGGGCTGTAGCGCCCCCGGCCTGGGGCTCCCAAAGCCTAAGGGCTTGGGCGCCACGGCCTCGGCCTCCCAAAGCCTAAGGGCTGGGGCGCCCCTGGCCTGAGGCTCTCTAAGCCTAAATGCTGGGTCGCCCTAGGCCTGGGGCTCCCAAAGCCTAAGGGTTGGGGCGCCCCAGGACTGGGGCTAACTAAGCCTAAGTGCTGGGCGCCCCAGGCCTGGGGCTATCTCAGGCTAAGGGCTGGGGCGACCCACGGCTGGGGCGGCCAAGGTCTGGGGCTCCCTAAGCATAAGGGCTGCGGCACCCCAGGCCTGGGGCTCGCAAAGCCTAAGGGCTGGGGCGCCCCAGGCCTGGGGCTCCCAAAACTTAAGGGCTGGGGCACCCCAGGCCTGGGGCTCCTAAAGCCTAAGGGCTGGGGCGCCCCAGGGTGGGGCTCCCTAAGCCTAAAGGCTGGGGCACCCCTGTCCTGGGGCTGCCTAAGCCTAAGTGTTGGGGCGCCCCAGGCCAGGGGCTCACTAAGTTAAAGAGCTGGGGCTCACCAGGCCTGGGGCTCCCTAAGCCTAAGAGGGGGGGCGCCCCAGTACTGGGGCTCCCAAAGCCTAAGGGCTGGGGCGCCCCAAGCCTGGGGCTCCCAAAGCGTAAGTGAGGGGGCGCCCCAGGCCTGGGGTTCGAAAAGCCTAAGGGCTGGGGCATCCCAGGTCTGGGACTCTCTAAGCCCAAGGGCTGGGGCGCCCGAGGCCTGGGGCTCCCAAAACCCAAGGAATGAGGAGTCCCAGGCCTGGGGCTCACAAAGCCTAAGGGCTGGGGCGCCCCAGGACTGGGGCTGCCTAAGCCTAATTGCTGGGGCGCCGCATGTCTGGGGCTCTCTAAGCCTAAGGGCTGGGGCAACCCAGGCCTGGGGCTCCCTAAGCCTAATTGCTGAGGCATCCCAGGCCTGGGGCACCCTAATCCTAAGGGCTGGGGCGCCACAGGCATGGGGCTCCCTAAGCCTAAAGGCTGGGGTGCCCCAGTTCTGGGCTTACTTAAGCCTAAGGGCTGGGGCGCCCCAGGCCTGGGGATCAAAAAACCTATGTGCTGGGCCGTCCCAGTCCTGGTGCTCCCAAAGCCTAAGGCCTGGGGCGCCCCAGCCCTTAAGCCTGGGAGCCTCAGGCCTGGGGCTATCTCAGGCTAAGGGCTGGGGCGACCCACGGCTGGGGCGGCCAAGGTCTGGGGCTCCCTAAGCATAAGGGCTGCAGCGCCCCAGGCCTGGGACTCCCTAAGCCTAAGGGCTGGGTCGCCCTAGGCCTTGGGCTCCCACAGCCTAAGGGTTGGGGTGCCCCATGCCAGGGGCTCCCTAAGCTTTAGGGCTGGGGCGCCCCAGGCCTGAGGCTCCATAAGCCTAAGGGCTGGGGCGCCCTACCCTGGAGCTCCCAAAGCCTAAAGGCTGGGGCGCCCCAGGACTGGGGCTCCCAAAGCCTAAGGGCTGGGGCGACCCAGGCCTGGGGCTCCCTAAGCCTAAGGGCTGGAGCGCCACAGGCCTGGGGTTCCCTAAGCCTAAAGGCTTGGGCGCCGCAGGCCTGGGGTTCCCAAAGCCTTAAGGCTGGGGCGCTCCAGGCTTGGACATCCCCAATCCTAAGGGCTGGGGCGCCCCAGGCTTGGGGCTCCCAAAGCCTAAGGGCTTGGGCGACCCAGGCCTGGGCTCCCTAAGCCTAAGGGCTGTAGCGCCACAGGCCTGGGGTTCCCTAAGCCTAAGGGCTGGGGCGCGCCAGGACTGGGGTTCCCAAAGCCTAAGGGCTGGGGTGCCCCAAGTCTGGGCATCCCTAATCCTAAGGGCTGTGCGGCCCCAGGCCTGGGGCTCCCTAAGCCTAATTGCTGGGGCGCCCCAGGTCTGGGGCTTTCTAAGCTTAAGGGCTGGGGCAACCCAGGCCTGGGGCTCCTTAAGCCTAATTGCTGGGGCGCCTCAGGTCTCGGGCTCAATAAGCCTAAGGGCTGGGGCGACCCTGGCCTGGGGCTCCCTAAGTCTAAGAGCTGGGGCTCACCAGGCCTGGGGCTCCTTAAGCCTAATTGCTGGGGCGCCTCAGGTCTCGGGCTCAATAAGCCTAAGGGCTGGGGCGAACCTGGCCTGGGGCTCCCTAAGTCTAAGAGCTGGGGCTCACCAGGCCTGGAGCTCCCTACGCCTAATGGCGGGGGCGCCCCAGGCCTGGCGCTTCCAAAAACTATGGGCTTGGCGTCCCTGGCCTGGGGCTCCCAAATCTTAATGGCTGGGGCGCCCCAGGACTGGGGCTCCCTAAAACTAAGGTCTTGGGCGCCCATGCCTGGGGCTCCAAAAGCTTAAGGGTTGGGGCGTCGCAGGCCTGGGGCTCCCAAATACTAAAGGCTGGGGCGCCACTGTCCTGGCGCTCCCAAAGCCTAAGGTCTGGGGCGCCCCAGGCCTGGGGCTCCCTAAGCCTTAAGGCTGGGGCGCCCCAGGCCTGGGGTACCAAAGCCTAAGTGCTGGGGTGCCCCAGGTCTGGGGCTACTTAAGCCTAAGTGCTGGGGCGCTCCAGCCTGGGGCTCCGAAAACCTATGGGCTGGGGCATCCCAATCCTGGTGCTCCCAAAGCCTAATGGCTGAGGCGCCCCAGTCCTTGGGCTCCCAAAGCCTAAGGGCTGTAGCGCCCCAGGCCTAGGGCTCCCAAAGCCTAAGGGCTTGGGCGCCACGGCCTCGGGCTCCCAAAGCCTAAGGGCTGGGGCGCCCCTGGCCTGAGACTCTCTAAGCCTAAGGGCTGGGGCGCCCTAGTCCTGGGGCTCCCAAAGCCTAAGGGCTGGGGCACCCCAGGACTGGGGCTAACTAAGTCTAAGTGCTGGGCGCCCCAGGCCTGGGGCTATCTAAGGCTAAGGGCTGCGGCGCCCCAGGCCTGGGGCTCCCAAAGCCTAGAGGGCTGGGGCGCCCCAGGCCTGGGGCTCCCAAAACTTAAGGGCTGGGGCACCCCAGGGCTGGGGCTCCTAAAGCCTAAGGGCTGGGGCTCCCCAGGCTGGGGCTCACTAAGTTAAAGAGCTGGGGCTCACCAGGCCTGGGGCTCCCTAAGCCTAAGGGCTGGGGCGCCCCTAGCCTGGGGCTCCCAAAGCGTAAGGGCGGGGGCGCCCCAGGCCTGGGGCTCGAAAAGCCTAAGGGATGGGGCACCCCAGGTCTGGGACTCTCTAAGCCCAAGGGCTGGGGCGCCCGAGGCCTGGGGCTCCCAAAACCCAAGGAATGAGGAGTCCCACCTGGGGCTCACAAAGCCTAAGGGATGGGGTGCCCCAGGCCTGGGGCTGCCTAAGCCTAATTGCTGAGGCGTCCCAGGCCTGGGGCACCCTAAGCCTAAGGGCTGGGGCGCCGCAGGCATGGGGCTCCCTAAGCCTAAAGACTGGGGCGCCCCAGGTCTGGGCTTACTTAAGCCTAAGGGCTGGGGCGCCCCAGGCCTGGGGCTCAAAAAACCTATATGCTGGGCCGTCCCAGTCCTGGTGCTCCCAAAGCCTAAGGGTTGGGGCGCCCCAGGCCTGAGGCTCCCAGGCTTAAGGGCTGGGGCACCCCAGGCCTGAGGCTAACAGGCTTAAGGGCTCGGGCGCCACAGGCCTGGGACTCCCTAAGCCTAAGGGCTGGGGCGCCCCAGGCCTTGGGCTCCCACAGCCTAAGGGTTGGGGTGCCCCATGCCAGGGACTCCCTAAGCCTTAGGGCTGGGGAGCCCCAGGCCTGAGGCTCCATAAGCCTAAGGACTGGGGCGCCCTAGGCCTGGGGCTCCCAAAGCCTAAAGGCTGGGGGCCCCAGGACTGTGGCTAACTAAGCCTAATGGCTAGGCGCCTTAGGCTGATGCTCCCTAAGGCTAAGGGCTGGGGAGACCCAGGGCTGGGGCTCCCCAGGTCTGGGGCTCCCTAAGCCTAAGGGCTGCCGCGCCCCAGGCCTGGGGCTCCCTAAGCCTAAGGGCTGGGGCGCCCCAGGCATGGGGTTCCCTAATCCTTAAGGCTGCGGCGCCCTAGGCCTGGGGTTCCAAAGCCTAAGGGCTTGTGCGCCCCAGGTCTGGGGCTACTTAAGCCTAAGGGCTGGGGCGCCCCAGGCCTTGGGTTACCAACTCCTAAGGGCTGGGGCGCCCCAGGCCTGGGGCTCCCAAAGCCTAAGGGCTTGGGCGCCACGCCTCGAGCTCCCAAAGCATAAGGGCTGGGGCGCCCCAGGGTGGGGCTCCCTAAGCATAAGGGCTGGGGCACCCCAGGGCTGGGGCTCCCTAAGTTAAAGAGCTCGGGCTCACCAGGCCTGGGGCTCCCTAAGCCTACGGGCTGGGGCACCCCAGGCCTGGGACTCTCTAAGGCCAATGGCTGGGGCGCCCGAGGCCTGGGGCTCCCAAAGCCCAAGGAATGAGGAGTCCCAGGCTTGGGGCTCACAAAGCCTAAGGGCTGGGGCGCCCAAGGCCTGGGGCTTCCTAAGTCTAATGGCTGGGGCGCCCCAGGCCTGGGGCTGCCTAAGCCTAACTGCTGGGGCCCCGCATGTCTGGGGCTCTCTAAGCCTAAGGCCTGGGGTGGCCCAGGCCTGGGGCTCCCTAAGCCTAATTGCTGGGGCGCACCATGTCTGGGGCTCTGTAAGACTAAGGGCTGGGATGCCTCAGATCAGGGGCTCCCTAAGTCTAAGAGCTGGGGCTCACCAGGCCTGGGGCTCTCAAAGCCTAACGGCTGGGGCGCCCAAGGCCTGAGGCTCCCAAAGCCCAAGGGCTGAGGCGTCCCTGGCCTGGGGCAACCTAAGCCTAAAGTGTGGGGTGCCCCAGGCCTGGGGCTCCCAAAGCCTAAGTACTGGGACGCCCCAGTCCTGGGGCTCCCAAAGCCTAAAGGCTGGGGCGCCTCAGGCCTGGGGCTCCCTAAGCCTAAGGACTGGGGCGCCCCAGGCTTGGAGCTCCCAAAGCCTAAGGGCTGGGGCGACACAGGACTGGGGTTCCCTAAGCCTAAGGGCTGGAGCGCCACAGGCCTGGGGTTCCCAAAGCCTAAGAGCTGGGGCGCCCCAGGCCTGGGCATCCCTAATCCTAAGGGCTAGGGCGCCCCAGGCTTGGGGCTCCCAAAGCCTAAGGGCTGGGGCGACCCAGGCCTGGGGCTCCCTAAGCCTAAGGGCTGGAGTGCCTTAGGCCTGGGGTTCCCTAAGCCTAACGGCTGGGGCGCCCCAGGACTGGGGTTCCCAAAGCCTAAGGGCTGGGGCGCCCCAGGCCTGGGCATCCCTAATCCTAAAGGCTGGGGCGCCCCAGGCTTGGGGCTCCCTAAGCCTAAGGGCTGGAGCGCCACAGTCCTGGGGTTCCCTAAGCCTAAGGGCTGGGGAGCCCCAGGACTGGGGTTCCCAAATCCTAAGGGCTGGGGCGCCCCAGGCCTGACATCCGTAAACCTAAGGCTGGGGCGCCCCAGGCTTGGGGCTCCCAAAGCCTAAGGGCTGGGGCGACCCAGGCCTGGGGCTCCCTAAGCCTAAGGGCTGGAGCGCCACAGGCCTGGGGCTCCCTAAGCCTAAGGGCTGGGGCGCCCCAGGTCTGGGGCTCAATAAGCCTAAGGGCTGGGGCGCCCCAGGACTGGGGCTAACTAAGCCTAAGGGCTGGAGCGCCCCAGGCCTGGGGCTCCCAAAGGCTAAGGGCTTGGGTGCCACGGCCTCGGGCTCCCAAAGCCTAAGGGCTGGGGCCCCCCTGGCCTGAGGCTCCGTAAGCCTAATGGCTGGGGCGCCCCCGTCCTGGGGCTCCCAAAGCCGAAGGGCTGGGGCGCCCCAGGCCTGGTGCTCCCTAAAACTAAGGGCTGGGGCGCAGATGCCTGAGGCTCCAAAAGCTTAAGGGTTGGGGCGTCGCAGGCCTGGGGCTCCCAAATCCTAAGGGCTGGTGCGCCACAGGTCTGGCGCTCCCAAAGCCTCAGGGCTGGGGCGCCCCAGGCCTGGGGTTTCAAAGCCTAAGGGCTGGGGCGCCCCAGGTCTGGGGCTACTTAAGCCTAAGGGCTGGGGCGCCCCAGGGCTGGGGCTCCCAAAACCTATGGGCTGGGGCATCCCAGTCCTGGTGCTCCCAAAGCCTAAGGGCTGGGGCGCCCCAGTCCTTGGGCTCCCAAAGCCTAAGGGCTGGGGCGCCCCTGGCCTGAGGCTCCCTAAGCCTAATGTCTGGGGTGGCCTAGGCCTGGGGCTCCCAAAGCCTAAGGGCTGGGGCGCCCCAGGACTGGGGCTAACTAAGCCTAAGTGCTGGGAGCCCCTGGCCTGGGGCTCCCTAAGGCTAAGGGCTGGGGCGACCCCCGGCTGGGGCGGCCAAGGTCTGGGGATCACTTAGCCTAAGGGCTGCGGAGCCCCAGGCCTGGGGCTCCCAAAGCCTAAGGGCTGCGGCGCCCCAGGCCTTGGGCTCCCAAAACCTAAGGGCTGGGGCGCCCCATGCCTGGGGCTCCTAAAGCCAAAGGGCTGGGGCACCCCAGGGTGGGGCTCCCTAAGCATAAAGGCTGGGGCACCCCAGGCCTGGGGCTCCCTAAGCCTAAATGTTGGGGCGCCCCAGGCCAGGGGCTCCCTAAGTTAAAGAGCTAGGGCTCACCAGGCCTGGGGCTCCCTAAGCCTAAGGGTTGGGGCGCCCAAAGCCTGGGGCTCCCAAAGTGTCAGGGCGGGGGCGCCCCAGGCCTGGGGCTTGAAAAGCCTAAGAGCTGGGGCACCCCAGGCCTGGGACTCTCTAAGCCCAAGGGCTGGGGCGCCCGAGGCCTGGGGCTCCCAAAGCCCAAGGAATGAGGAGTCCCAGGCCTGGGACTCACAAAGCCTAAGGGCTGGGGCGACCCACGGCTGGGGCGGCCAAAGTCTGGGGCTCCCAAAGTGAAAGGGCGTGGGCGCCCCAGGCCTGGGCATCCCCAATCCTAAGGGCTGGGGCGCCCTAGGCCTGGGGCTCCCAAAGCCTAAAGCCTGGGGCGCCCCAACTGTGGCTAACTAAGCCTAATGGCTGGGCGCCTCAGGCCTGGGGCTCCCTAAGGCTAAAGGCTGGGGAGACCCAGGGCTGGGGCGCCCCAGGAGTGAGGCTCCCTAAGCCTAAGGGCTGGGGTACCCCAGGCCTGGGGCTCCCTAAGCCTAAAGGCTGCGGCGCCCCAGGCCTGGGGCTCCCAAAGCCTAAGGGCTGGGGCGCCCCAGGGTGGGGCTCCCTAAGCCTAAGGGCTGGGGTACCCCAGGCCTGTGACTCTCTAAGCCCAAGGGTTGGGGCGCCCGAGCCTGGGGCTCCCAAAACCCAAGGAATGAGGAGTTCCAGGCCTGGGGCTCACAAAGCCTAAGGGCTGGGGCGCCCCAGGCATGAGGCTCCCTAAGTCTAATGGCTGGGGCGCCCCAGGCCTGGGGCTGCCTAAGCCTAATTGCTGGGGCGCCACATGTCTGGGGCTCTCTAAGCCTAAGGGCTGGGGCGACCCTGGCCTGGGGCTCCCTAATCATAAGTGCTGGGGCACCTCAGGCCGGGGGCTCCCTAAATCTAAGAGCTGGGGCTCACCAGGCCTGGGACTCCCAAACCCTAAGTGCTGGAGCGCCCCAGGCCTGGGGCTCTCTAAGCCCAAGGACTGAGGCGTCCCAGGCCTGGGGCACCCTAAGCCTAAGGGCTGGGGCACCGCAGGCATGGGGCTCAAAAAACCTATGTACTGGGCCGTCCCAGTCCTGGTGCTCCCAAAGCCTAAGGGCTGGGGCGCCCCAGGCCTGAGGCTCCCAGGCTTAAGGGCTGGGGCGCCCCAGGCCTTGGACTCCCTAAGCCTAAGGGCTGGGGCACCCCAGGCCTTCGGCTTCCACAGCCTAAGGGTTGGGGTGCCCCATGCCAGGGGCTCCCTAAGCCTTAGGGCTGGGGCTCCCCAGGCCTGAGGCTCCATAAGCCTAAGGGCTGGGGCGCCCTAGGCCTTGGGCTCCCAAAGCCTAAGGGCTGGGGTGACCCAGGCCTGGGGCTCCCTAAGGCTAAGGGCTGGAGCGCCACAGGCCTGGGGTTCCCTAAGCCTAAAGGCTGGGGCGCCCCAGGACTGGGGTTCCCAAAGCCTTAAGGCTGGGGCGCCCCAGGCCTGGGCATCCAAATCCTAAGTGTTGGGGCGACCCAGGCCTGGGGCTCCCTAAGCCTAAGGGCTGTAGCGCCACAGGCCTGGGGTTCCCTATGCCTAAGGGCTGGTGCGCCCCAGGACTGGGGTTCCCAAAGCCTAAGGGCTGGGGTGCCCCAGGCCTGGGCATATCTAATCCTAAGGGCTGGGGCGCCCCAGGCCTGGGGCTCCCTAAGCCTAATTGCTGGGGCGCCCCAGGTCTGGGGCTTTTTAAGCCTAAGGGCTGGGGCAACCCAGGCCTGGGGCTCCCTAAGCCTAATTGCTGGGGCGTCTCAGGTCTGGGGCTCAATAAGCCTAAGGGCTGGGTCGACCCTGGCCTGAGGCTCCCTAAGCCTAAGGGCTGGGGCGCCAAAGGCCTGGCGCTCCCAAAGCCTAAGGTCTGGGGCGCCCCAGGCCTGGGGCTCCCTAAGCATTAAGGCTGGGGCGCCCCAGTCCTGGGGTTCCAAAGTCTAAATGCTGGGGTGCCCCAGGTCTGGGGCTACTTAAGCCTAAGGGCTGGGCGCTCCAGCCTGGGGCTCCCAAAACCTATGGGCTGGGGCATCCCAGTCCTGGTGCTCCCAAAGCCTAATGGCTGGGGCGCCCCAGTCCTTGGGCTCCCAAAGCCTAAGGGCTGTAGCGCCCCCGGCCTGGGGCTCCCAAAGCCTAAGGGCTTGGGCGCCACGGCCTCGGCCTCCCAAAGCCTAAGGGCTGGGGCGCCCCTGGCCTGAGGCTCTCTAAGCCTAAATGCTGGGTCGCCCTAGGCCTGGGGCTCCCAAAGCCTAAGGGTTGGGGCGCCCCAGGACTGGGGCTAACTAAGCCTAAGTGCTGGGCGCCCCAGGCCTGGGGCTATCTCAGGCTAAGGGCTGGGGCGACCCACGGCTGGGGCGGCCAAGGTCTGGGGCTCCCTAAGCATAAGGGCTGCGGCGCCCCAGGCCTGGGGCTCCCAAAGCCTAAGGGCTGCGGTGCCCCAGGCCTGGGGCTCGCAAAGCCTAAGGGCTGGGGCGCCCCAGGCCTGGGGCTCCCAAAACTTAAGGGCTGGGGCACCCCAGGCCTGGGGCTCCTAAAGCCTAAGGGCTGGGGCGCCCCAGGGTGGGGCTCCCTAAGCCTAAAGGCTGGGGCACCCCTGTCCTGGGGCTCCCTAAGCCTAAGTGTTGGGGCGCCCCAGGCCAGGGGCTCACTAAGTTAAAGAGCTGGGGCTCACCAGGCCTGGGGCTCCCTAAGCCTAAGAGGGGGGGCGCCCCAGTACTGGGGCTCCCAAAGCCTAAGGGCTGGGGCGCCCCAAGCCTGGGGCTCCCAAAGCGTAAGTGAGGGGGCGCCCCAGGCCTGGGGTTCGAAAAGCCTAAGGGCTGGGGCATCCCAGGTCTGGGACTCTCTAAGCCCAAGGGCTGGGGCGCCCGAGGCCTGGGGCTCCCAAAACCCAAGGAATGAGGAGTCCCAGGCCTGGGGCTCACAAAGCCTAAGGGCTGGGGCGCCCCAGGACTGGGGCTGCCTAAGCCTAATTGCTGGGGCGCCGCATGTCTGGGGCTCTCTAAGCCTAAGGGCTGGGGCAACCCAGGCCTGGGGCTCCCTAAGCCTAATTGCTGAGGCATCCCAGGCCTGGGGCACCCTAATCCTAAGGGCTGGGGCGCCACAGGCATGGGGCTCCCTAAGCCTAAAGGCTGGGGTGCCCCAGTTCTGGGCTTACTTAAGCCTAAGGGCTGGGGCGCCCCAGGCCTGGGGATCAAAAAACCTATGTGCTGGGCCGTCCCAGTCCTGGTGCTCCCAAAGCCTAAGGCCTGGGGCGCCCCAGCCCTTAAGCCTGGGAGCCTCAGGCCTGGGGCTATCTCAGGCTAAGGGCTGGGGCGACCCACGGCTGGGGCGGCCAAGGTCTGGGGCTCCCTAAGCATAAGGGCTGCGGCGCCCCAGGCCTGGGACTCCCTAAGCCTAAGGGCTGGGTCGCCCTAGGCCTTGGGCTCCCACAGCCTAAGGGTTGGGGTGCCCCATGCCAGGGGCTCCCTAAGCTTTAGGGCTGGGGCGCCCCAGGCCTGAGGCTCCATAAGCCTAAGGGCTGGGGCGCCCTACCCTGGAGCTCCCAAAGCCTAAAGGCTGGGGCGCCCCAGGACTGGGGCTCCCAAAGCCTAAGGGCTGGGGCGACCCAGGCCTGGGGCTCCCTAAGCCTAAGGGCTGGAGCGCCACAGGCCTGGGGTTCCCTAAGCCTAAAGGCTGGGGCGCCGCAGGACTGGGGTTCCCAAAGCCTTAAGGCTGGGGCGCTCCAGGCTTGGACATCCCCAATCCTAAGGGCTGGGGCGCCCCAGGCTTGGGGCTCCCAAAGCCTAAGGGCTTGGGCGACCCAGGCCTGGGCTCCCTAAGCCTAAGGGCTGTAGCGCCACAGGCCTGGGGTTCCCTAAGCCTAAGGGCTGGGGCGCGCCAGGACTGGGGTTCCCAAAGCCTAAGGGCTGGGGTGCCCCAAGTCTGGGCATCCCTAATCCTAAGGGCTGTGCGGCCCCAGGCCTGGGGCTCCCTAAGCCTAATTGCTGGGGCGCCCCAGGTCTGGGGCTTTCTAAGCTTAAGGGCTGGGGCAACCCAGGCCTGGGGCTCCTTAAGCCTAATTGCTGGGGCGCCTCAGGTCTCGGGCTCAATAAGCCTAAGGGCTGGGGCGACCCTGGCCTGGGGCTCCCTAAGTCTAAGAGCTGGGGCTCACCAGGCCTGGGGCTCCTTAAGCCTAATTGCTGGGGCGCCTCAGGTCTCGGGCTCAATAAGCCTAAGGGCTGGGGCGAACCTGGCCTGGGGCTCCCTAAGTCTAAGAGCTGGGGCTCACCAGGCCTGGAGCTCCCTACGCCTAATGGCGGGGGCGCCCCAGGCCTGGCGCTTCCAAAAACTATGGGCTTGGCGTCCCTGGCCTGGGGCTCCCAAATCTTAATGGCTGGGGCGCCCCAGGACTGGGGCTCCCTAAAACTAAGGTCTTGGGCGCCCATGCCTGGGGCTCCAAAAGCTTAAGGGTTGGGGCGTCGCAGGCCTGGGGCTCCCAAATACTAAAGGCTGGGGCGCCACTGTCCTGGCGCTCCCAAAGCCTAAGGTCTGGGGCGCCCCAGGCCTGGGGCTCCCTAAGCCTTAAGGCTGGGGCGCCCCAGGCCTGGGGTACCAAAGCCTAAGTGCTGGGGTGCCCCAGGTCTGGGGCTACTTAAGCCTAAGTGCTGGGGCGCTCCAGCCTGGGGCTCCGAAAACCTATGGGCTGGGGCATCCCAATCCTGGTGCTCCCAAAGCCTAATGGCTGAGGCGCCCCAGTCCTTGGGCTCCCAAAGCCTAAGGGCTGTAGCGCCCCAGGCCTAGGGCTCCCAAAGCCTAAGGGCTTGGGCGCCACGGCCTCGGGCTCCCAAAGCCTAAGGGCTGGGGCACCCCTGGCCTGAGACTCTCTAAGCCTAAGGGCTGGGGCGCCCTAGTCCTGGGGCTCCCAAAGCCTAAGGCTGGGGCACCCCAGGACTGGGGCTAACTAAGTCTAAGTGCTGGGCGCCCCAGGCCTGGGGCTATCTAAGGCTAAGGGCTGGGGCGCCCCAGGCCTGGGGCTCCCAAAACTTAAGGGCTGGGGCACCCCAGGCCTGGGGCTCCTAAAGCCTAAGGTCTGGGGCTCCCCAGGCTGGGGCTCACTAAGTTAAAGAGCTGGGGCTCACCAGGCCTGGGGCTCCCTAAGCCTAAGGGCTGGGGCGCCCCTAGCCTGGGGCTCCCAAAGCGTAAGGGTGGGGGCGCCCCAGGCCTGGGGCTCGAAAAGCCTAAGGGATGGGGCACCCCAGGTCTGGGACTCTCTAAGCCCAAGGGCTGGGGCGCCCAAGGCCTGGGGCTCCCAAAACCCAAGGAATGAGGAGTCCCACCTGGGGCTCACAAAGCCTAAGGGATGGGGTGCCCCAGGCCTGGGGCTGCCTAAGCCTAATTGCTGAGGCGTCCCAGGCCTGGGGCACCCTAAGCCTAAGGGCTGGGGCGCCGCAGGCATGGGGCTCCCTAAGCCTAAAGACTGGGGCGCCCCAGGTCTGGGCTTACTTAAGCCTAAGGGCTGGGGCGCCCCAGGCCTGGGGCTCAAAAAACCTATATGCTGGGCCGTCCCAGTCCTGGTGCTCCCAAAGCCTAAGGGTTGGGGCGCCCCAGGCCTGAGGCTCCCAGGCTTAAGGGCTGGGGCACCCCAGGCCTGAGGCTAACAGGCTTAAGGGCTCGGGCGCCACAGGCCTGGGACTCCCTAAGCCTAAGGGCTGGGGCGACCCTGGCCTGGGGCTCCCTAATCATAAGTGCTGGGGCGCCTCAGGCCGGGGGCTCCCTAAATCTAAGAGCTGGGGCTCACCAGGCCTGGGACTCCCAAACCCTAAGTGCTGGGGAGCCCCAGGCCTGGGGCTCTCTAAACCCAAGGACTGAGGCGTCCCAGGCCTGGGGCACCCTAAGCCTAAGGGCTGGGGCGCCGCAGGCATGGGGCTCAAAAAACCTATGTACTGGGCCGTCCCAGTCCTGGTGCTCCCAAAGCCTAAGGGCTGGGGCGCCCCAGGCCTGAGGCTCCCAGGCTTAAGGGCTGGGGCGCCCCAGGCCTTGGACTCCCTAAGCCTAAGGGCTGGGGCACCCCAGGCCTTCGGCTTCCACAGCCTAAGGGTTGGGGTGCCCCATGCCAGGGGCTCCCTAAGCCTTAGGGCTGGGGCTCCCCAGGCCTGAGGCTCCATAAGCCTAAGGGCTGGGGCGCCCTAGGCCTTGGGCTCCCAAAGCCTAAGGGCTGGGGTGACCCAGGCCTGGGGCTCCCTAAGGCTAAGGGCTGGAGCGCTACAGGCCTGGGGTTCCCTAAGCCTAAAGGCTGGGGCGCCCCAGGACTGGGGTTCCCAAAGCCTTAAGGCTGGGGCGCCCCAGGCCTGGGCATCCCAATCCTAAGTGTTGGGGCGCCCCAGGCTTGGGGCTCCCAAAGCCTAAGGGCTGGGGCGACCCAGGCCTGGGGCTCCCTAAGCCTAAGGGCTGTAGCGCCACAGGCCTGGGGTTCCCTAAGCCTAAGGGCTGGTGCGCCCCAGGACTGGGGTTCCCAAAGCCTAAGGGCTGGGGTGCCCCAGGCCTGGGCATATCTAATCCTAAGGGCTGGGGCGCCCCAGGCCTGGGGCTCCCTAAGCCTAATTGCTGGGGCGCCCCAGGTCTGGGGCTTTTTAAGCCTAAGGGCTGGGGCAACCCAGGCCTGGGGCTCCATAAGCCTAATTGCTGGGGCGTCTCAGGTCTGGGGCTCAATAAGCCTAAGGGCTGGGTCGACCCTGGCCTGGGGCTCCCTAAGCCTAAGGGCTGGGGCGCCAAAGGCCTGGCGCTCCCAAAGCCTAAGGTCTGGGGCGCCCCAGGCCTGGGGCTCCCTAAGCATTAAGGCTGGGTTGCACCAGTCCTGGGGTTCCAAAGTCTAAATTCTGGGGTGCCCCAGGTCTGGGGCTACTTAAGCCTAAGGGCTGGGGCGCTCCAGCCTGGGGCTCCCAAAACCTATGGGCTGGGGCATCCCAGTCCTGGTGCTCCCAAAGCCTAATGGCTGGGGCGCCCCAGTCCTTGGGCTCCCAAAGCCTAAGGGCTGTAGCGCCCCAGGCCTGGGGCTCCCAAAGCCTAAGGGCTTGGGCGCCACGGCCTCGGCCTCCCAAAGCCTAAGGGCTGGGGCGCCCCTGGCCTGAGGCTCTCTAAGCCTAAATGCTGGGTCGCCCTAGGCCTGGGGCTCCCAAAGCCTAAGGGTTGGGGCGCCCCAGGACTGGGGCTAACTAAGCCTAAGTGCTGGGCGCCCCAGGCCTGGGGCTATCTCAGGCTAAGGGCTGGGGCGACCCACGGCTGGGGCGGCCAAGGTCTGGGGCTCCCTAAGCATAAGGGCTGCGGCGCCCCAGGCCTGGGGCTCCCAAAGCCTAAGGGCTGCGGCGCCCTAGGCCTGGGGCTCCAAAAGCCTAAGGGCTGGGGCGCCCCAGGCCTAGGGCTCCCAAAACTTAAGGGCTTGGGCACCCCAGGCCTGGGGCTCCTAAAACCTAAGGGCTGGGGCGCCCAGGGTGGGGCTCCCTAAGCCTAAAGGCTGGGGCACCCCTGTCCTGGGGCTCCCTAAGCCTAAGTGTTGGGGCGCCCCAGGCCAGGGGCTCACTAAGTTAAAGAGCTGGGGCTCACCAGGCCTGGGGCTCCCTAAGCCTAAGAGGGGGGGCGCCCCAGTACTGGGGCTCCCAAAGCCTAAGGGCTGGGGCGCCCCAAGCCTGGGGCTCCCAAAGCGTAAGTGAGGGGGCGCCCCAGGCCTGGGGTTCGAAAAGCCTAAGGGCTGGGGCATCCCAGGTCTGGGACTCTCTAAGCCCAAGGGCTGGGGCGCCCGAGGCCTGCGGCTCCCAAAACCCAAGGAATGAGGAGTCCCAGGCCTGGGGCTCACAAAGCCTAAGGGCTGGGGCGCCCCAGGACTGGGGCTGCCTAAGCCTAATTGCTGGGGCGCCGCATGTCTGGGGCTGTCTAAGCCTAAGGGCTGGGGCGACCCATGCCTGGGGCTCCCTAAGCCTAATTGCTGAGGCATCCCAGGCCTGGGGCACCCTAATCCTAAGGGCTGGGGCGCCACAGGCATGGGGCTCCCTAAGCCTAAAGGCTGGGGTGCCCCAGTTCTGGGCTTACTTAAGCCTAAGGGCTGGGGCGCCCCAGGCCTGGGGATCAAAAAACCTATGTGCTGGGCCGTCCCAGTCCTGGTGCTCCCAAAGCCTAAGGCCTGGGGCGCCCCAGCCCTTAAGCCTGGGAGCCTCAGGCCTGGGGCTATCTCAGGCTAAGGGCTGGGGCGACCCACGGCTGGGGCGGCCAAGGTCTGGGGCTCCCTAAGCATAAGGGCTGCGGCGCCCCAGGCCTGGGACTCCCTAAGCCTAAGGGCTGGGTCGCCCTAGGCCTTGGGCTCCCACATCCTAAGGGTTGGGGTGCCCCATGCCAGGGGCTCCCTAAGCGTTAGGGCTGGGGCGCCCCAGGCCTGAGGCTCCATAAGCCTAAGGGCTGGAGCGCTACAGGCCTGGGGTTCCCTAAGCTTAAGGGCTGGGGGTCCCCAGGACTGGGGTTCCCAAAGCCTAAGGGCTGAGGCGCCCCAGGCCTGGGCATACCTATTCCTAAGGGCTGGGGCGCCCCAGGCTTGGGGCTCCCAAAGGCTAAGGGCTTGGGCGACCCAGGCCTGGGGCTCCCTAAGCCTAAGGGCTGGAGCGCCACAGGCCTGGGGTTCCCTAAGCCTAAGGGCTGGGGCGCCCCAGGACTGGGGTTCCCAAATCCTAAGGGCTGGGGCGCCCCAGGCCTGACATCCCTAATCCTAAGGGCTGGGGCGCCCCAGGCTTGGGGCTCCCAAAGCCTAAGGGCTGGGGCGACCCAGGCCTGGGTCTCCCTAAGCCTAAGGGCTGGAGCGCCACAGGCCTGGGGTTCCCAAGCCTAAGGGCTGGGGCGCCCCAGGTCTGGGGCTCAATAAGCCTAAGGGCTGGGGCGACCCTGGCCTGGGGCTTCCTAAGTCTAAGAGCTGGGGCTCACCAGGCCTGGGGCTCCCTACGCCAAATGGCGGGGGCGCCCCAGGCCTGGCGCTCCCTAAAACTAAGGGCTGGGGCGCAGATGCCTGGGGCTCCAAAAGCTTAAGGGTTGGGGCAACGCAGGCCTGGGGCTCCCAAATGCTAAGGGCTGGTGCGCCACAGGCTTGGCGCTCCCAAAGCCTCAGGGCTGGGGCGCCCCAGGCCTGGGGTTTCAAAGCCTAAGGGCTGGGGCTACCCAGGTCTGGGGCTACTTAAGCCTAAGGGCTGGGGCGACCCAGGGCTGGGGCTGCCTAAGCCTAATTGCTGGGGCGCCGCATGTCTGGGGCTCTCTAAGCCTAAGGGCTGGGCCGACCCAGGCCTGGGGCTCCCTAAGCCTATGTGCTGGGGCGCCACAGGCCAGGGGCTCCCTAAGCCTAAGGGCTGGGGCGCCACAGGTGTGGGGCTACTTAAGCCTAAGGGCTGGGGCACCCCAAGGCCTGGGGCTCCCAAAGCGTAAGGGCGGAGGCGCCCCAGGCCTGGGGCTCGAAAAGCCTAAGGGCTGGGGCACCCCAGGTCTGGGACTCTCTAAGCCCAAGGGCTGGGGCGCCCGAGGCCTGGGGCTCCCAAAACCCAAGGAATGAGGAGTCCCTGGCCTGTGGCTCACAAAGCCTAAGGGCTGGGGCGCCCAAGACCTGGGGCTCCCTAAGTCTAATGGCTGGTGCGCCCCAGGCCTGGGGCTGCCTAAGCCTAATTGCTGGGGCGCCGCATGTCTGGGGCTCTCTAAGCCTAAGGGCTGGGGCGACCCAGGCCTGGTGCTCCCTAAGCCTAATTGCTGAGGCGTCCCAGGCCTGGGGCACCCTAAGCCTAAGGGCTGGGTCGCTGCAGGCATGGGGCTCCCTAAGCCTAAAGGCTGGGGCGCCCCCGGTCTGGGCTTACTTAAGCCTAAGGGCTGGGGCGCCCCAGGCCTGGGGCTCAAAAAACCTATGTGCTGGGCCGTCCCAGTCCTGGTGCTCCCAAAGCCTAAGGGTTGGGGCGCCCTAGGCCTGAGGCTCCCAGACTTAAGGGCTGGGGCGCCCCAGGCCTGAGGCTAACAGGCTTAAGGGCTGGGGCGCCCCAGGCCTGGGACTCCCTAAGCCTAAGGGCTGGGGCGCAACAGGTCTGGGGCTCTGTAAAACTAAGGGCTGGGGCGCCTCAGATCAGGGGCTCCCTAAGTCTAAGAGCTGGGGCTCACCAGGCCTGGGGCTCTCAAAGCCTAAGGGCTAGGGCGCCCAAGGCCTGGGGCTCCCAAAGCCCAAGGGCTGAGGCGTCCCTGGCCTGGGGCACCCTAAGCCTAAAGTGTGGGGCGCCCCAGGCCTGGGACTCCCTAAGCCTAAGGGCTGGGTTGCCCCAGGCCTGGGGCTCCCAAAGCCTAAGGGCTGCGGAGCCCCAGGCCTGGGGTTCCCAAAGCCTAAGTACTGGGGCGCCCCAGTCCTGGGGCTCCCAAAGCCTAAAGGCTGGGGCGCCTCAGGCCTGGGGCTCCCTAAGCCTAAGGACTGGGGTGCCCCAGGCTTGGGGCTCCCAAAGCCTAAGGGCTGGGGCGACACAGGACTGGGGTTCCCTAAGCCTAAGGGCTGGAGCGCCACAGGCCTGGGGTTCCCAAAGCCTAAGGGCTGGGGCGCCCCAGGCCTGGGCATCCCTAATCCTAAGGGCTAGGACGCCCCAGGCTTGGGGCTCCCAAAGCCTAAGGGCTGGGGCGACCCAGGCCTGGGGCTCCCTAAGCCTAAGGGCTGGAGCGCCATAGGCCTGGGGTTCCCTAAGCCTAACGGCTGGGGCGCCCCAGGACTGGGGTTCCCAAAGCATAAGGGCTGGGGCGCCCCAGGCCTGGGCATCCCTAATCCTAAAGGCTGGGGCACCCCAGGCTTGGGGCTCCCTAAGCCTAAGGGCTGGAGGGCCACAGGCCTGGGGTTCCCTAAGCCTAAGGGCTGGGGAGACCCAGGACTGGGGTTCCCAAATCCTAAGGGCTGGGGCGCCCCAGGCCTGACATCCGTAAACCTAAGGCTGGGGCGCCCCAGGCTTGGGGCTCCCAAAGCCTAAGGGCTGGGGCGACCCAGGCCTGGGGCTCCCTAAGCCTAAGGGCTGGAGCGCCACAGGCCTGGGGCTCCCTAAGCCTAAGGGCTGGGGCGCCCCAGGTCTGGGGCTCAATAAGCCTAAGGGCTGGGGCGCCCCAGTCCTAGGGCTCCCAAAGCCTAAGGGCTGGAGCGCCCCAGGCCTGGGGCTCCCAAAGGCTAAGGGCTTGGGTGCCACGGCCTCGGGCTCCCAAAGCCTAAGGGCTGGGGCCCCCCTGGCCTGAGGCTCCCTAAGCCTAATGGCTGGGGCGCCCCCGTCCTGGGGCTCCCAAAGCCGAAGGGCTGGGGCGCCCCAGGCCTGGTGCTCCCTAAAACTAAGGGCTGGGGCGCAGATGCCTGAGGCTCCAAAAGCTTAAGGGTTGGGGCGTCGCAGGCCTGGGGCTCCCAAATCCTAAGGGCTGGTGCGCCACAGGTCTGGCGCTCCCAAAGCCTCAGGGCTGGGGCGCCCCAGGCCTGGGGTTTCAAAGCCTAAGGGCTGGGGCGCCCCAGGCCTGGGGCTACTTAAGCCTAAGGGCTGGGGCGCCCCAGGGCTGGGGCTCCCAAAACCTATGGGCTGGGGCATCCCAGTCCTGGTGCTCCCAAAGCCTAAGGGCTGGGGCGCCCCAGTCCTTGGGCTCCCAAAGCCTAAGGGCTGGGGCGCCCCTGGCCTGAGGCTCCCTAAGCCTAATGTCTGGGGTGGCCTAGGCCTGGGGCTCCCAAAGCCTAAGGGCTGGGGCGCCCCAGGACTGGGGCTAACTAAGCCTAAGTGCTGGGAGCCCCTGGCCTGGGGCTCCCTAAGGCTAAGGGCTGGGGCGACCCCCGGCTGGGGCGGCCAAGGTCTGGGGATCACTTAGCCTAAGGGCTGCGGAGCCCCAGGCCTGGGGCTCCCAAAGCCTAAGGGCTGCGGCGCCCCAGGCCTTGGGCTCCCAAAACCTAAGGGCTGGGGCGCCCCATGCCTGGGGCTCCTAAAGCCAAAGGGCTGGGGCACCCCAGGGTGGGGCTCCCTAAGCATAAAGGCTGGGGCACCCCAGGCCTGGGGCTCCCTAAGCCTAAATGTTGGGGCGCCCCAGGCCAGGGGCTCCCTAAGTTAAAGAGCTAGGGCTCACCAGGCCTGGGGCTCCCTAAGCCTAAGGGTTGGGGCGCCCAAAGCCTGGGGCTCCCAAAGTGTCAGGGCGGGGGCGCCCCAGGCCTGGGGCTTGAAAAGCCTAAGGGCTGGGGCACCCCAGACCTGGGACTCTCTAAGCCCAAGGGCTGGGGCGCCCGAGGCCTGGGGCTCCCAAAGCCCAAGGAATGAGGAGTCCCAGGCCTGGGACTCACAAAGCCTAAGGGCTGGGGCGACCCACGGCTGGGGCGGCCAAAGTCTGGGGCTCCCAAAGTGAAAGGGCGTGGGCGCCCCAGGCCTGGGCATCCCCAATCCTAAGGGCTGGGGCGCCCTAGGCCTGGGGCTCCCAAAGCCTAAAGCCTGGGGCGCCCCAACTGTGGCTAACTAAGCCTAATGGCTGGGCGCCTCAGGCCTGGGGCTCCCTAAGGCTAAAGGCTGGGGAGACCCAGGGCTGGGGCGCCCCAGGAGTGAGGCTCCCTAAGCCTAAGGGCTGGGGTACCCCAGGCCTGGGGCTCCCTAAGCCTAAAGGCTGCGGCGCCCCAGGCCTGGGGCTCCCAAAGCCTAAGGGCTGGGGCGCCCCAGGGTGGGGCTCCCTAAGCCTAAGGGCTGGGGTACCCCAGGCCTGTGACTCTCTAAGCCCAAGGGTTGGGGCGCCCGAGCCTGGGGCTCCCAAAACCCAAGGAATGAGGAGTTCCAGGCCTGGGGCTCACAAAGCCTAAGGGCTGGGGCGCCCCAGGCATGAGGCTCCCTAATTCTAATGGCTGGGGCGCCCCAGGCCTGGGGCTGCCTAAGCCTAATTGCTGGGGCGCCACATGTCTGGGGCTCTCTAAGCCTAAGGGCTGGGGCGACCCTGGCCTGGGGCTCCCTAATCATAAGTGCTGGGGCGCCTCAGGCCGGGGGCTCCCTAAATCTAAGAGCTGGGGCTCACCAGGCCTGGGACTCCCAAACCCTAAGTGCTGGGGCGCCCCAGGCCTGGGGCTCTCTAAGCCCAAGGACTGAGGCGTCCCAGGCCTGGGGCACCCTAAGCCTAAGGGCTGGGGCACCGCAGGCATGGGGCTCAAAAAACCTATGTACTGGGCCGTCCCAGTCCTGGTGCTCCCAAAGCCTAAGGGCTGGGGCGCCCCAGGCCTGAGGCTCCCAGGCTTAAGGGCTGTAGCGCCACAGGCCTGGGGTTCCCTATGCCTAAGGGCTGGTGCGCCCCAGGACTGGGGTTCCCAAAGCCTAAGGGCTGGGGTGCCCCAGGCCTGGGCATATCTAATCCTAAGGGCTGGGGCGCCCCAGGCCTGGGGCTCCCTAAGCCTAATTGCTGGGGCGCCCCAGGTCTGGGGCTTTTTAAGCCTAAGGGCTGGGGCAACCCAGGCCTGGGGCTCCCTAAGCCTAATTGCTGGGGCGTCTCAGGTCTGGGGCTCAATAAGCCTAAGGGCTGGGTCGACCCTGGCCTGAGGCTCCCTAAGCCTAAGGGCTGGGGCGCCAAAGGCCTGGCGCTCCCAAAGCCTAAGGTCTGGGGCGCCCCAGGCCTGGGGCTCCCTAAGCATTAAGGCTGGGGCGCCCCAGTCCTGGGGTTCCAAAGTCTAAATGCTGGGGTGCCCCAGGTCTGGGGCTACTTAAGCCTAAGGGCTGGGCGCTCCAGCCTGGGGCTCCCAAAACCTATGGGCTGGGGCATCCCAGTCCTGGTGCTCCCAAAGCCTAATGGCTGGGGCGCCCCAGTCCTTGGGCTCCCAAAGCCTAAGGGCTGTAGCGCCCCCGGCCTGGGGCTCCCAAAGCCTAAGGGCTTGGGCGCCACGGCCTCGGCCTCCCAAAGCCTAAGGGCTGGGGCGCCCCTGGCCTGAGGCTCTCTAAGCCTAAATGCTGGGTCGCCCTAGGCCTGGGGCTCCCAAAGCCTAAGGGTTGGGGCGCCCCAGGACTGGGGCTAACTAAGCCTAAGTGCTGGGCGCCCCAGGCCTGGGGCTATCTCAGGCTAAGGGCTGGGGCGACCCACGGCTGGGGCGGCCAAGGTCTGGGGCTCCCTAAGCATAAGGGCTGCGGCGCCCCAGGCCTGGGGCTCCCAAAGCCTAAGGGCTGCGGCGCCCAAGGCCTGGGGCTCGCAAAGCCTAAGGGCTGGGGCGCCCCAGGCCTGGGGCTCCCAAAACTTAAGGGCTGGGGCACCCCAGGCCTGGGGCTCCTAAAGCCTAAGGGCTGGGGCGCCCCAGGGTGGGGCTCCCTAAGCCTAAAGGCTGGGGCACCCCTGTGTTGGGGCTCCCTAAGCCTAAGTGTTGGGGCGCCCCAGGCCAGGGGCTCACTAAGTTAAAGAGCTGGGGCTCACCAGGCCTGGGGCTCCCTAAGCCTAAGAGGGGGGGCGCCCCAGTACTGGGGCTCCCAAAGCCTAAGGGCTGGGGCGCCCCAAGCCTGGGGCTCCCAAAGCGTAAGTGAGGGGGCGCCCCAGGCCTGGGGTTCGAAAAGCCTAAGGGCTGGGGCATCCCAGGTCTGGGACTCTCTAAGCCCAAGGGCTGGGGCGCCCGAGGCCTGGGGCTCCCAAAACCCAAGGAATGAGGAGTCCCAGGCCTGGGGCTCACAAAGCCTAAGGGCTGGGGCGCCCCAGGACTGGGGCTGCCTAAGCCTAATTGCTGGGGCGCCGCATGTCTGGGGCTCTCTAAGCCTAAGGGCTGGGGCAACCCAGGCCTGGGGCTCCCTAAGCCTAATTGCTGAGGCATCCCAGGCCTGGGGCACCCTAATCCTAAGGGCTGGGGCGCCACAGGCATGGGGCTCCCTAAGCCTAAAGGCTGGGGTGCCCCAGTTCTGGGCTTACTTAAGCCTAAGGGCTGGGGCGCCCCAGGCCTGGGGATCAAAAAACCTATGTGCTGGGCCGTCCCAGTCCTGGTGCTCCCAAAGCCTAAGGCCTGGGGCGCCCCAGCCCTTAAGCCTGGGAGCCTCAGGCCTGGGGCTATCTCAGGCTAAGGGCTGGGGCGACCCACGGCTGGGGCGGCCAAGGTCTGGGGCTCCCTAAGCATAAGGGCTGCGGCGCCCCAGGCCTGGGACTCCCTAAGCCTAAGGGCTGGGTCGCCCTAGGCCTTGGGCTCCCACAGCCTAAGGGTTGGGGTGCCCCATGCCAGGGGCTCCCTAAGCTTTAGGGCTGGGGCGCCCCAGGCCTGAGGCTCCATAAGCCTAAGGGCTGGGGCGCCCTACCCTGGAGCTCCCAAAGCCTAAAGGCTGGGGCGCCCCAGGACTGGGGCTCCCAAAGCCTAAGGGCTGGGGCGACCCAGGCCTGGGGCTCCCTAAGCCTAAGGGCTGGAGCGCCACAGGCCTGGGGTTCCCTAAGCCTAAAGGCTGGGGCGCCGCAGGACTGGGGTTCCCAAAGCCTTAAGGCTGGGGCGCTCCAGGTTTGGACATCCCCAATCCTAAGGGCTGGGGCGCCCCAGGCTTGGGGCTCCCAAAGCCTAAGGGCTTGGGCGACCCAGGCCTGGGCTCCCTAAGCCTAAGGGCTGTAGCGCCACAGGCCTGGGGTTCCCTAAGCCTAAGGGCTGGGGCGCGCCAGGACTGGGGTTCCCAAAGCCTAAGGGCTGGGGTGCCCCAAGTCTGGGCATCCCTAATCCTAAGGGCTGTGCGGCCCCAGGCCTGGGGCTCCCTAAGCCTAATTGCTGGGGCGCCCCAGGTCTGGGGCTTTCTAAGCTTAAGGGCTGGGGCAACCCAGGCCTGGGGCTCCTTAAGCCTAATTGCTGGGGCGCCTCAGGTCTCGGGCTCAATAAGCCTAAGGGCTGGGGCGACCCTGGCCTGGGGCTCCCTAAGTCTAAGAGCTGGGGCTCACCAGGCCTGGGGCTCCTTAAGCCTAATTGCTGGGGCGCCTCAGGTCTCGGGCTCAATAAGCCTAAGGGCTGGGGCGAACCTGGCCTGGGGCTCCCTAAGTCTAAGAGCTGGGGCTCACCAGGCCTGGAGCTCCCTACGCCTAATGGCGGGGGCGCCCCAGTCCTGGCGCTTCCAAAAACTATGGGCTTGGCGTCCCTGGCCTGGGGCTCCCAAATCTTAATGGCTGGGGCGCCCCAGGACTGGGGCTCCCTAAAACTAAGGTCTTGGGCGCCCATGCCTGGGGCTCCAAAAGCTTAAGGGTTGGGGCGTCGCAGGCCTGGGGCTCCCAAATACTAAAGGCTGGGGCGCCACTGTCCTGGCGCTCCCAAAGCCTAAGGTCTGGGGCGCCCCAGGCCTGGGGCTCCCTAAGCCTTAAGGCTGGGGCGCCCCAGGCCTGGGGTACCAAAGCCTAAGTGCTGGGGCGCTCCAGCCTGGGGCTCCGAAAACCTATGGGCTGGGGCATCCCAATCCTGGTGCTCCCAAAGCCTAATGGCTGAGGCGCCCCAGTCCTTGGGCTCCCAAAGCCTAAGGGCTGTAGCGCCCCAGGCCTAGGGCTCCCAAAGCCTAAGGGCTTGGGCGCCACGGCCTCGGGCTCCCAAAGCCTAAGGGCTGGGGCGCCCCTGGCCTGAGACTCTCTAAGCCTAAGGGCTGGGGCGCCCTAGTCCTGGGGCTCCCAAAGCCTAAGGGCTGGGGCACCCCAGGACTGGGGCTAACTAAGTCTAAGTGCTGGGCGCCCCAGGCCTGGGGCTATCTAAGGCTAAGGGCTGCGGCGCCCCAGGCCTGGGGCTCCCAAAGCCTAGAGGGCTGGGGCGCCCCAGGCCTGGGGCTCCCAAAACTTAAGGGCTGGGGCACCCCAGGCCTGGGGCTCCTAAAGCCTAAGGGCTGGGGCTCCCCAGGCTGGGGCTCACTAAGTCAAAGAGCTGGGGCTCACCAGGCCTGGGGCTCCCTAAGCCTAAGGGCTGGGGCGCCCCTAGCCTGGGGCTCCCAAAGCGTAAGGGCGGGGGCGCCCCAGGCCTGGGGCTCGAAAAGCCTAAGGGATGGGGCACCCCAGGTCTGGTACTCTCTAAGCCCAAGGGCTGGGGCGCCCGAGGCCTGGGGCTCCCAAAACCCAAGGAATGAGGAGTCCCACCTGGGGCTCACAAAGCCTAAGGGATGGGGCGCCCCAGGCCTGGGGCTGCCTAAGCCTAATTGCTGAGGCGTCCCAGGCCTGGGGCACCCTAAGCCTAAGGGCTGGGGCGCCGCAGGCATGGGGCTCCCTAAGCCTAAAGACTGGGGCGCCCCAGGTCTGGGCTTACTTAAGCCTAAGGGCTGGGGCGCCCCAGGCCTGGGGCTCAAAAAACCTATATGCTGGGCCGTCCCAGTCCTGGTGCTCCCAAAGCCTAAGGGTTGGGGCACCCCAGGCCTGAGGCTAACAGGCTTAAGGGCTCGGGCGCCACAGGCCTGGGACTCCCTAAGCCTAAGGGCTGGGGCGCCCCAGGCCTTGGGCTCCCACAGCCTAAGGGTTGGGGTGCCCCATGCCAGGGGCTCCCTAAGCCTTAGGGCTGGGGAGCCCCAGGCCTGAGGCTCCATAAGCCTAAGGACTGGGGCGCCCTAGGCCTGGGGCTCCCAAAACCTAAAGGCTGGGGCGCCCCAGGACTGTGGCTAACTAAGCCTTATGGCTAGGCGCCTTAGGCTGGGGCTCCCTAAGGCTAAGGGCTGGGGAGACCCAGGGCTGGGGCTCCCCAGGTCTGGGGCTCCCTAAGCCTAAGGGCTGCGGCGCCCCAGGCCTGGGGCTCCCTAAGCCTAAGGGCTGGGGCGCCCCAGGCATGGGGTTCCCTAATCCTTAAGGCTGCGGCGCCCTAGGCCTGGGGTTCCAAAGCCTAAGGGCTGGTGCGCCCCAGGTCTGGGGCTACTTAAGACTAAGGGCTGGGGCGCCCCAGGCCTTGGGTTACCAACTCCTAAGGGCTGGGGCGCCCCAGGCCTGGGGCTCCCAAAGCCTAAGGGCTTGGGCGCCACGCCTCGAGCTCCCAAAGCATAAGGGCTGGGGCGCCCCAGGGTGGGGCTCCCTAAGCATAAGGGCTGGGGCACCCCAGGGCTGGGGCTCCCTAAGTTAAAGAGCTCGGGCTCACCAGGCCTGGGGCTCCCTAAGCCTACGGGCTGGGGCACCCCAGGCCTGGGACTCTCTAAGGCCAATGGCTGGGGCGCCCGAGGCCTGGGGCTCCCAAAGCCCAAGGAATGAGGAGTCCCAGGCTTGGGGCTCACAAAGCCTAAGGGCTGGGGCGCCCCAGGCCTGGGGCTGCCTAAGCCTAACTGCTGGGGCCCCGCATGTCTGGGGCTCTCTAAGCCTAAGGCCTGGGGTGGCCCAGGCCTGGGGCTCCCTAAGCCTAATTGCTGGGGCGCACCATGTCTGGGGCTCTGTAAGACTAAGGGCTGGGATGCCTCAGATCAGGGGCTCCCTAAGTCTAAGAGCTGGGGCTCACCAGACCTTGGGCTCTCAAAGCCTAACGGCTGGGGCGCCCAAGGCCTGAGGCTCCCAAAGCCCAAGGGCTGAGGCGTCCCTGGCCTGGGGCAACCTAAGCCTAAAGTGTGGGGTGCCCCAGGCCTGGGGCTCCCAAAGCCTAAGTACTGGGGTGTCCCAGTCCTGGGGCTCCCAAAGCCTAAAGGCTGGGGCGCCTCAGGCCTGGGGCTCCCTAAGCCTAAGGACTGGGGCGCCCCAGGCTTGGGGCTCCCAAAGCCTAAGGGCTGGGGCGACACAGGACTGGGGTTCCCTAAGCCTAAGGGCTGGAGCGCCACAGGCCTGGGGTTCCCAAAGCCTAAGGGCTGGGGCGCCCCAGGCCTGGGCATCCCTAATCCTAAGGGCTAGGGCGCCCCAGGCTTGGGGCTCCCAAAGCCTAAGGGCTGGGGCGACCCAGGCCTGGGGTTCCCTAAGCCTAAGGGCTGGGGAGACCCAGGACTGGGGTTCCCAAATCCTAAGGGCTGGGGCGCCCCAGGCCTGACATCCGTAAACCTAAGGCTGGGGCGCCCCAGGCTTGGGGCTCCCAAAGCCTAAGGGCTGGGGCGACCCAGGCCTGGGGCTCCCTAAGCCTAAGGGCTGGAGCGCCACAGGCCTGGGGCTCCCTAAGCCTAAGGGCTGGGGCGCCCCAGGTCTGGTCTCAATAAGCCTAAGGGCTGGGGCGCCCCAGTCCTTGGGCTCCCAAAGCCTAAGGGCTGGAGAGCCCCAGGCCTGGGGCTCCCAAAGGCTAAGGGCTTGGGTGCCACGGCCTCGGGCTCCCAAAGCCTAAGGGCTGGGGCCCCCCTGGCCTGAGGCTCCCTAAGCCTAATGGCTGGGGCGCCCCCGTCCTGGGGCTCCCAAAGCCGAAGGGCTGGGGCGCCCCAGGCCTGGTGCTCCCTAAAACTAAGGGCTGGGGCGCAGATGCCTGAGGCTCCAAAAGCTTAAGGGTTGGGGCGTCGCAGGCCTGGGGCTCCCAAATCCTAAGGGCTGGTGAGCCACAGGTCTGGCGCTCCCAAAGCCTCAGGGCTGGGGCGCCCCAGGCCTGGGGTTTCAAAGCCTAAGGGCTGGGGCGCCCCAGGTCTGGGGCTACTTAAGCCTAAGGGCTGGGGCGCCCCAGGGCTGGGGCTCCCAAAACCTATGGGCTGGGGCATCCCAGTCCTGGTGCTCCCAAAGCCTAAGGGCTGGGGCGCCCCAGTCCTTGGGCTCCCAAAGCCTAAGGGCTGGGGCGCCCCTGGCCTGAGGCTCCCTAAGCCTAATGTCTGGGGTGGCCTAGGCCTGGGGCTCCCAAAGCCTAAGGGCTGGGGCGCCCCAGGACTGGGGCTAACTAAGCCTAAGTGCTGGGAGCCCCTGGCCTGGGGCTCCCTAAGGCTAAGGGCTGGGGCGACCCCCGGCTGGGGCGGCCAAGGTCTGGGGATCACTTAGCCTAAGGGCTGCGGAGCCCCAGGCCTGGGGCTCCCAAAGCCTAAGGGCTGCGGCGCCCCAGGCCTTGGGCTCCCAAAACCTAAGGGCTGGGGCGCCCCATGCCTGGGGCTCCTAAAGCCAAAGGGCTGGGGCACCCCAGGGTGGGGCTCCCTAAGCATAAAGGCTGGGGCACCCCAGGCCTGGGGCTCCCTAAGCCTAAATGTTGGGGCGCCCCAGGCCAGGGGCTCCCTAAGTTAAAGAGCTAGGGCTCACCAGGCCTGGGGCTCCCTAAGCCTAAGGGTTGGGGCGCCCAAAGCCTGGGGCTCCCAAAGTGTCAGGGCGGGGGCGCCCCAGGCCTGGGGCTTGAAAAGCCTAAGGGCTGGGGCACCCCAGGCCTGGGACTCTCTAAGCCCAAGGGCTGGGGCGCCCGAGGCCTGGGGCTCCCAAAGCCCAAGGAATGAGGAGTCCCAGGCCTGGGACTCACAAAGCCTAAGGGCTGGGGCGACCCACGGCTGGGGCGGCCAAAGTCTGGGGCTCCCAAAGTGAAAGGGCGTGGGCGCCCCAGGCCTGGGCATCCCCAATCCTAAGGGCTGGGGCGCCCTAGGCCTGGGGCTCCCAAAGCCTAAAGCCTGGGGCGCCCCAACTGTGCCTAACTAAGCCTAATGGCTGGGCGCCTCAGGCCTGGGGCTCCCTAAGGCTAAAGGCTGGGGAGACCCAGGGCTGGGGCGCCCCAGGAGTGAGGCTCCCTAAGCCTAAGGGCTGGGGTACCCCAGGCCTGGGGCTCCCTAAGCCTAAAGGCTGTGGCGCCCCAGGCCTGGGGCTCCCAAAGCCTAAGGGCTGGGGCGCCCCAGGGTGGGGCTCCCTAAGCCTAAGGGCTGGGGTACCCCAGGCCTGTGACTCTCTAAGCCCAAGGGTTGGGGCGCCCGAGCCTGGGGCTCCCAAAACCCAAGGAATGAGGAGTTCCAGGCCTGGGGCTCACAAAGCCTAAGGGCTGGGGCGCCCCAGGCATGAGGCTCCCTAAGTCTAATGGCTGGGGCGCCCCAGGCCTGGGGCTGCCTAAGCCTAATTGCTGGGGCGCCACATGTCTGGGGCTCTCTAAGCCTAAGGGCTGGGGCGACCCTGGCCTGGGGCTCCCTAATCATAAGTGCTGGGGCGCCTCAGGCCGGGGGCTCCCTAAATCTAAGAGCTGGGGCTCACCAGGCCTGGGACTCCCAAACCCTAAGTGCTGGGGCGCCCCAGGCCTGGGGCTCTCTAAGCCCAAGGACTGAGGCGTCCCAGGCCTGGGGCACCCTAAGCCTAAGGGCTGGGGCACCGCAGGCATGGGGCTCAAAAAACCTATGTACTGGGCCGTCCCAGTCCTGGTGCTCCCAAAGCCTAAGGGCTGGGGCGCCCCAGGCCTGAGGCTCCCAGGCTTAAGGGCTGGGGCGCCCCAGGCCTTGGACTCCCTAAGCCTAAGGGCTGGGGCACCCCAGGCCTTCGGCTTCCACAGCCTAAGGGTTGGGGTGCCCCATGCCAGGGGCTCCCTAAGCCTTAGGGCTGGGGCTCCCCAGGCCTGAGGCTCCATAAGCCTAAGGGCTGGGGCGCCCTAGGCCTTGGGCTCCCAAAGCCTAAGGGCTGGGGTGACCCAGGCCTGGGGCTCCCTAAGGCTAAGGGCTGGAGCGCCACAGGCCTGGGGTTCCCTAAGCCTAAAGGCTGGGGCGCCCCAGGACTGGGGTTCCCAAAGCCTTAAGGCTGGGGCGCCCCAGGCCTGGGCATCCAAATCCTAAGTGTTGGGGCAACCCAGGCCTGGGGCTCCCAGGCTTAAGGGCTGTAGCGCCACAGGCCTGGGGTTCCCTATGCCTAAGGGCTGGTGCGCCCCAGGACTGGGGTTCCCACAGCCTAAGGGCTGGGGTGCCCCAGGCCTGGGCATATCTAATCCTAAGGGCTGGGGCGCCCCAGGCCTGGGGCTCCCTAAGCCTAATTGCTGGGGCGCCCCAGGTCTGGGGCTTTTTAAGCCTAAGGGCTGGGGCAACCCAGTCCTGGGGCTCCCTAAGCCTAATTGCTGGGGCGTCTCAGGTCTGGGGCTCAATAAGCCTAAGGGCTGGGTCGACCCTGGCCTGAGGCTCCCTAAGCCTAAGGGCTGGGGCGCCAAAGGCCTGGCGCTCCCAAAGCCTAAGGTCTGGGGCGCCCCAGGCCTGGGGCTCCCTAAGCATTAAGGCTGGGGCGCCCCAGTCCTGGGGTTCCAAAGTCTAAATGCTGGGGTGCCCCAGGTCTGGGGCTACTTAAGCCTAAGGGCTGGGCGCTCCAGCCTGGAGCTCCCAAAACCTATGGGCTGGGGCATCCCAGTCCTGGTGCTCCCAAAGCCTAATGGCTGGGGCGCCCCAGTCCTTGGGCTCCCAAAGCCTAAGGGCTGTAGCGCCCCCGGCCTGGGGCTCCCAAAGCCTAAGGGCTTGGGCGCCACGGCCTCGGCCTCCCAAAGCCTAAGGGCTGGGGCGCCCCTGGCCTGAGGCTCTCTAAGCCTAAATGCTGGGTCGCCCTAGGCCTGGGGCTCCCAAAGCCTAAGGGTTGGGGCGCCCCAGGACTGGGGCTAACTAAGCCTAAGTGCTGGGCGCCCCAGGCCTGGGGCTATCTCAGGCTAAGGGCTGGGGCGACCCACGGCTGGGGCGGCCAAGGTCTGGGGCTCCCTAAGCATAAGGGCTGCGGCGCCCCAGGCCTGGGGCTCCCAAAGCCTAAGGGCTGCGGTGCCCCAGGCCTGGGGCTCGCAAAGCCTAAGGGCTGGGGCGCCCCAGGCCTGGGGCTCCCAAAACTTAAGGGCTGGGGCACCCCAGGCCTGGGGCTCCTAAAGCCTAAGGGCTGGGGCGCCCCAGGGTGGGGCTCCCTAAGCCTAAAGGCTGGGGCACCCCTGTCCTGGGGCTCCCTAAGCCTAAGTGTTGGGGCGCCCCAGGCCAGGGGCTCACTAAGTTAAAGAGCTGGGGCTCACCAGGCCTGGGGCTCCCTAAGCCTAAGAGGGGGGGCGCCCCAGTACTGGGGCTCCCAAAGCCTATGGGCTGGGGCGCCCCAAGCCTGGGGCTCCCAAAGCGTAAGTGAGGGGGCGCCCCAGGCCTGGGGTTCGAAAAGCCTAAGGGCTGGGGCATCCCAGGTCTGGGACTCTCTAAGCCCAAGGGCTGGGGCGCCCGAGGCCTGGGGCTCCTAAAACCCAAGGAATGAGGAGTCCCAGGCCTGGGGCTCACAAAACCTAAGGGCTGGGGCGCCCCAGGACTGGGGCTGCCTAAGCCTAATTGCTGGGGCGCCGCATGTCTGGGGCTCTCTAAGCCTAAGGGCTGGGGCAACCCAGGCCTGGGGCTCCCTAAGCCTAATTGCTGAGGCATCCCAGGCCTGGGGCACCCTAATCCTAAGGGCTGGGGCGCCACAGGCATGGGGCTCCCTAAGCCTAAAGGCTGGGGTGCCCCACTTCTGGGCTTACTTAAGCCTAAGGGCTGGGGCGCCCCAGGCCTGGGGATCAAAAAACCTATGTGCTGGGCCGTCCCAGTCCTGGTGCTCCCAAAGCCTAAGGCCTGGGGCGCCCCAGCCCTTAAGCCTGGGAGCCTCAGGCCTGGGGCTATCTCAGGCTAAGGGCTGGGGCGACCCACGGCTGGGGCGGCCAAGGTCTGGGGCTCCCTAAGCATAAGGGCTGCGGCGCCCCAGGCCTGGGACTCCCTAAGCCTAAGGGCTGGGTCGCCCTAGGCCTTGGGCTCCCACAGCCTAAGGGTTGGGGTGCCCCATGCCAGGGGCTCCCTAAGCTTTAGGGCTGGGGCGCCCCAGGCCTGAGGCTCCATAAGCCTAAGGGCTGGGGCGCCCTACCCTGGAGCTCCCAAAGCCTAAAGGCTGGGGCGCCCCAGGACTGGGGCTCCCAAAGCCTAAGGGCTGGGGCGACCCAGGCCTGGGGCTCCCTAAGCCTAAGGGCTGGAGCGCCACAGGCCTGGGGTTCCCTAAGCCTAAAGGCTGGGGCGCCGCAGGCCTGGGGTTCCCAAAGCCTTAAGGCTGGGGCGCTCCAGGCTTTGACATCCCCAATCCTAAGGGCTGGGGCGCCCCAGGCTTGGGGCTCCCAAAGCCTAAGGGCTTGGGCGACCCAGGCCTGGGCTCCCTAAGCCTAAGGGCTGTAGCGCCACAGGCCTGGGGTTCCCTAAGCCTAAGGGCTGGGGCGCGCCAGGACTGGGGTTCCCAAAGCCTAAGGGCTGGGGTGCCCCAAGTCTGGGCATCCCTAATCCTAAGGGCTGTGCGGCCCCAGGCCTGGGGCTCCCTAAGCCTAATTGCTGGGGCGCCCCAGGTCTGGGGCTTTCTAAGCTTAAGGGCTGGGGCAACCCAGGCCTGGGGCTCCTTAAGCCTAATTGCTGGGGCGCCTCAGGTCTCGGGCTCAATAAGCCTAAGGGCTGGGGCGACCCTGGCCTGGGGCTCCCTAAGTCTAAGAGCTGGGGCTCACCAGGCCTGGGGCTCCTTAAGCCTAATTGCTGGGGCGCCTCAGGTCTCGGGCTCAATAAGCCTAAGGGCTGGGGCGAACCTGGCCTGGGGCTCCCTAAGTCTAAGAGCTGGGGCTCACCAGGCCTGGAGCTCCCTACGCCTAATGGCGGGGGCGCCCCAGGCCTGGCGCTTCCAAAAACTATGGGCTTGGCGTCCCTGGCCTGGGGCTCCCAAATCTTAATGGCTGGGGCGCCCCAGGACTGGGGCTCCCTAAAACTAAGGTCTTGGGCGCCCATGCCTGGGGCTCCAAAAGCTTAAGGGTTGGGGCGTCGCAGGCCTGGGGCTCCCAAATACTAAAGGCTGGGGCGCCACTGTCCTGGCGCTCCCAAAGCCTAAGGTCTGGGGCGCCCCAGGCCTGGGGCTCCCTAAGCCTTAAGGCTGGGGCGCCCCAGGCCTGGGGTACCAAAGCCTAAGTGCTGGGGCGCTCCAGCCTGGGGCTCCGAAAACCTATGGGCTGGGGCATCCCAATCCTGGTGCTCCCAAAGCCTAATGGCTGAGGCGCCCCAGTCCTTGGGCTCCCAAAGCCTAAGGGCTGTAGCGCCCCAGGCCTAGGGCTCCCAAAGCCTAAGGGCTTGGGCGCCACGGCCTCGGGCTCCCAAAGCCTAAGGGCTGGGGCGCCCCTGGCCTGAGACTCTCTAAGCCTAAGGGCTGGGGCGCCCTAGTCCTGGGGCTCCCAAAGCCTAAGGGCTGGGGCACCCCAGGACTGGGGCTAACTAAGTCTAAGTGCTGGGCGCCCCAGGCCTGGGGCTATCTAAGGCTAAGGGCTGCGGCGCCCCAGGCCTGGGGCTCCCAAAGCCTAGAGGGCTGGGGCGCCCCAGGCCTGGGGCTCCCAAAACTTAAGGGCTGGGGCACCCCAGGCCTGGGGCTCCTAAAGCCTAAGGGCTGGGGCTCCCCAGGCTGGGGCTCACTAAGTTAAAGAGCTGGGGCTCACCAGGCCTGGGGCTCCCTAAGCCTAAGGGCTGGGGCGCCCCTAGCCTGGGGCTCCCAAAGCGTAAGGGCGGGGGCGCCCCAGGCCTGGGGCTCGAAAAGCCTAAGGGATGGGGCACCCCAGGTCTGGGACTCTCTAAGCCCAAGGGCTGGGGCGCCCGAGGCCTGGGGCTCCCAAAACCCAAGGAATGAGGAGTCCCACCTGGGGCTCACAAAGCCTAAGGGATGGGGTGCCCCAGGCCTGGGGCTGCCTAAGCCTAATTGCTGAGGCGTCCCAGGCCTGGGGCACCCTAAGCCTAAGGGCTGGGGCGCCGCAGGCATGGGGCTCCCTAAGCCTAAAGACTGGGGCGCCCCAGGTCTGGGCTTACTTAAGCCTAAGGGCTGGGGCGCCCCAGGCCTGGGGCTCAAAAAACCTATATGCTGGGCCGTCCCAGTCCTGGTGCTCCCAAAGCCTAAGGGTTGGGGCGCCCCAGGCCTGAGGCTCCCAGGCTTAAGGGCTGGGGCACCCCAGGCCTGAGGCTAACAGGCTTAAGGGCTCGGGCGCCACAGGCCTGGGACTCCCTAAGCCTAAGGGCTGGGGCGCCCCAGGCCTTGGGCTCCCACAGCCTAAGGGTTGGGGTGCCCCATGCCAAGGACTCCCTAAGCCTTAGGGCTGGGGAGCCCCAGGCCTGAGGCTCCATAAGCCTAAGGACTGGGGCGCCCTAGGCCTGGGGCTCCCAAAGCCTAAAGGCTGGGGCGCCCCAGGACTGTGGCTAACTAAGCCTAAAGGCTAGGCGCCTTAGGCTGATGCTCCCTAAGGCTAAGGGCTGGGGAGATCCAGGGCTGGGGCTCCCCAGGTCTGGGGCTCCCTAAGCCTAAGGGCTGCGGCGCCCCAGGCCTGGGGCTCCCTAAGCCTAAGGGCTGGGGCGCCCCAGGCATGGGGTTCCCTAATCCTTAAGGCTGCGGCGCCCTAGGCCTGGGGTTCCAAAGCCTAAGGGCTGGTGCGCCCCAGGTCTGGGGCTACTTAAGCCTAAGGGCTGGGGCGCCCCAGGCCTTGGGTTACCAACTCCTAAGGGCTGTGGCGCCCCAGGCCTGGGGCTCCCAAAGCCTAAGGGCTTGGGCGCCACGCCTCGAGCTCCCAAAGCATAAGGGCTGGGGCGCCCCAGGGTGGGGCTCCCTAAGCATAAGGGCTGGGGCACCCCAGGGCTGGGGCTCCCTAAGTTAAAGAGCTCGGGCTCACCAGGCCTGGGGCTCCCTAAGCCTACGGGCTGGGGCACCCCAGGCCTGGGACTCTCTAAGGCCAATGGCTGGGGCGCCCGAGGCCTGGGGCTCCCAAAGCCCAAGGAATGAGGAGTCCCAGGCTTGGGGCTCACAAAGCCTAAGGACTGGGGCGCCCAAGGCCTGGGGCTTCCTAAGTCTAATGGCTGGGGCGCCCCAGGCCTGGGGCTGCCTAAGCCTAACTGCTGGGGCCCCGCATGTCTGGGGCTCTCTAAGCCTAAGGCCTGGGGTGGCCCAGGCCTGGGGCTCCCTAAGCCTAATTGCTGGGGCGCACCATGTCTGGGGCTCTGTAAGACTAAGGGCTGGGATGCCTCAGATCAGGGGCTCCCTAAGTCTAAGAGCTGGGGCTCACCAGGCCTGGGGCTCTCAAAGCCTAACGGCTGGGGCGCCCAAGGCCTGAGGCTCCCAAAGCCCAAGGGCTGAGGCGTCCCTGGCCTGGGGCAACCTAAGCCTAAAGTGTGGGGTGCCCCAGGCCTGGGGCTCCCAAAGCCTAAGTACTGGGGCGCCCCAGTCCTGGGGCTCCCAAAGCCTAAAGGCTGGGGCGCCTCAGGCCTGGGGCTCCCTAAGCCTAAGGACTGGGGCGCCCCAGGCTTGGAGCTCCCAAAGCCTAAGGGCTGGGGCGACACAGGACTGGGGTTCCCTAAGCCTAAGGGCTGGAGCGCCACAGGCCTGGGGTTCCCAAAGCCTAAGGGCTGGGGCGCCCCAGGCCTGGGCATCCCTAATCCTAAGGGCTAGGGCGCCCCAGGCTTGGGGCTCCCAAAGCCTAAGGGCTGGGGCGACCCAGGCCTGGGGCTCCCTAAGCCTAAGGGCTGGAGTGCCTTAGGCCTGGGGTTCCCTAAGCCTAACGGCTGGGGCGCCCCAGGACTGGGGTTCCCAAAGCCTAAGGGCTGGGGCGCCCCAGGCCTGGGCATCCCTAATCCTAAAGGCTGGGGCGCCCCAGGCTTGGGGCTCCCTAAGCCTAAGGGCTGGAGCGCCACAGGCCTGGGGTTCCCTAAGCCTAAGGGCTGGGGAGCCCCAGGACTGGGGTTCCCAAATCCTAAGGGCTGGGGCGCCCCAGGCCTGACATCCGTAAACCTAAGGCTGGGGCGCCCCAGGCTTGGGGCTCCCAAAGCCTAAGGGCTGGGGCGACCCAGGCCTGGGGCTCCCTAAGCCTAAGGGCTGGAGCGCCACAGGCCTGGGGCTCCCTAAGCCTAAGGGCTGGGGCGCCCCAGGTCTGGGGCTCAATAAGCCTAAGGGCTGGGGCGCCCCAGGACTGGGGCTAACTAAGCCTAAGGGCTGGAGCGCCCCAGGCCTGGGGCTCCCAAAGGCTAAGGGCTTGGGTGCCACGGCCTCGGGCTCCCAAAGCCTAAGGGCTGGGGCCCCCCTGGCCTGAGGCTCCGTAAGCCTAATGGCTGGGGCGCCCCCGTCCTGGGGCTCCCAAAGCCGAAGGGCTGGGGCGCCCCAGGCCTGGTGCTCCCTAAAACTAAGGGCTGGGGCGCAGATGCCTGAGGCTCCAAAAGCTTAAGGGTTGGGGCGTCGCAGGCCTGGGGCTCCCAAATCCTAAGGGCTGGTGCGCCACAGGTCTGGCGCTCCCAAAGCCTCAGGGCTGGGGCGCCCCAGGCCTGGGGTTTCAAAGCCTAAGGGCTGGGGCGCCCCAGGTCTGGGGTTTCAAAGCCTAAGGGCTGGGGCGCCCCAGGTCTGGGGCTACTTAAGCCTAAGGGCTGGGGTGCCCCAGGGCTGGGGCTCCCAAAACCTATGGGCTGGGGCATCCCAGTCCTGGTGCTCCCAAAGCCTAAGGGCTGGGGCGCCCCAGTCCTTGGGCTCCCAAAGCCTAAGGGCTGGGGCGCCCCTGGCCTGAGGCTCCCTAAGCCTAATGTCTGGGGTGGCCTAGGCCTGGGGCTCCCAAAGCCTAAGGGCTGGGGCGCCCCAGGACTGGGGCTAACTAAGCCTAAGTGCTGGGAGCCCCTGGCCTGGGGCTCCCTAAGGCTAAGGGCTGGGGCGACCCCCGGCTGGGGCGGCCAAGGTCTGGGGATCACTTAGCCTAAGGGCTGCGGAGCCCCAGGCCTGGGGCTCCCAAAGCCTAAGGGCTGCGGCGCCCCAGGCCTTGGGCTCCCAAAACCTAAGGGCTGGGGCGCCCCATGCCTGGGGCTCCTAAAGCCAAAGGGCTGGGGCACCCCAGGGTGGGGCTCCCTAAGCATAAAGGCTGGGGCACCCCAGGCCTGGGGCTCCCTAAGCCTAAATGTTGGGGCGCCCCAGGCCAGGGGCTCCCTAAGTTAAAGAGCTAGGGCTCACCAGGCCTGGGGCTCCCTAAGCCTAAGGGTTGGGGCGCCCAAAGCCTGGGGCTCCCAAAGTGTCAGGGCGGGGGCGCCCCAGGCCTGGGGCTTGAAAAGCCTAAGGGCTGGGGCACCCCAGGCCTGGGACTCTCTAAGCCCAAGGGCTGGGGCGCCCGAGGCCTGGGGCTCCCAAAGCCCAAGGAATGAGGAGTCCCAGGCCTGGGACTCACAAAGCCTAAGGGCTGGGGCGACCCACGGCTGGGGCGGCCAAAGTCTGGGGCTCCCAAAGTGAAAGGGCGTGGGCGCCCCAGGCCTGGGCATCCCCAATCCTAAGGGCTGGGGCGCCCTAGGCCTGGGGCTCCCAAAGCCTAAAGCCTGGGGCGCCCCAACTGTGGCTAACTAAGCCTAATGGCTGGGCGCCTCAGGCCTGGGGCTCCCTAAGGCTAAAGGCTGGGGAGACCCAGGGCTGGGGCGCCCCAGGAGTGAGGCTCCCTAAGCCTAAGGGCTGGGGTACCCCAGGCCTGGGGCTCCCTAAGCCTAAAGGCTGCGGCGCCCCAGGCCTGGGGCTCCCAAAGCCTAAGGGCTGGGGCGCCCCAGGGTGGGGCTCCCTAAGCCTAAGGGCTGGGGTACCCCAGGCCTGTGACTCTCTAAGCCCAAGGGTTGGGGCGCCCGAGCCTGGGGCTCCCAAAACCCAAGGAATGAGGAGTTCCAGGCCTGGGGCTCACAAAGCCTAAGGGCTGGGGCGCCCCAGGCATGAGGCTCCCTAAGTCTAATGGCTGGGGCGCCCCAGGCCTGGGGCTGCCTAAGCCTAATTGCTGGGGCGCCACATGTCTGGGGCTCTCTAAGCCTAAGGGCTGGGGCGACCCTGGCCTGGGGCTCCCTAACCATAAGTGCTGGGGCGCCTCAGGCCGGGGGCTCCCTAAATCTAAGAGCTGGGGCTCACCAGGCCTGGGACTCCCAAACCCTAAGTGCTGGGGCGCCCCAGGCCTGGGGCTCTCTAAGCCCAAGGACTGAGGCGTCCCAGGCCTGGGGCACCCTAAGCCTAAGGGCTGGGGCACCGCAGGCATGGGGCTCAAAAAACCTATGTACTGGGCCGTCCCAGTCCTGGTGCTCCCAAAGCCTAAGGGCTGGGGCGCCCCAGGCCTGAGGCTCCCAGGCTTAAGGGCTGGGGCGCCCCAGGCCTTGGACTCCCTAAGCCTAAGGGCTGGGGCACCCCAGGCCTTCGGCTTCCACAGCCTAAGGGTTGGGGTGCCCCATGCCAGGGGCTCCCTAAGCCTTAGGGCTGGGGCTCCCCAGGCCTGAGGCTCCATAAGCCTAAGGGCTGGGGCGCCCTAGGCCTTGGGCTCCCAAAGCCTAAGGGCTGGGGTGACCCAGGCCTGGGGCTCCCTAAGGCTAAGGGCTGGAGCGCCACAGGCCTGGGGTTCCCTAAGCCTAAAGGCTGGGGCGCCCCAGGACTGGGGTTCCCAAAGCCTTAAGGCTGGGGCGCCCCAGGCCTGGGCATCCAAATCCTAAGTGTTGGGGCGACCCAGGCCTGGGGCTCCCTAAGCCTAAGGGCTGTAGCGCCACAGGCCTGGGGTTCCCTATGCCTAAGGGCTGGTGCGCCCCAGGACTGGGGTTCCCAAAGCCTAAGGGCTGGGGTGCCCCAGGCCTGGGCATATCTAATCCTAAGGGCTGGGGCGCCCCAGGCCTGGGGCTCCCTAAGCCTAATTGCTGGGGCGCCCGAGGTCTGGGGCTTTTTAAGCCTAAGGGCTGGGGCAACCCAGGCCTGGGGCTCCCTAAGCCTAATTGCTGGGGCGTCTCAGGTCTGGGGCTCAATAAGCCTAAGGGCTGGGTCGACCCTGGCCTGAGGCTCCCTAAGCCTAAGGGCTGGGGCGCCAAAGGCCTGGCGCTCCCAAAGCCTAAGGTCTGGGGCGCCCCAGGCCTGGGGCTCCCTAAGCATTAAGGCTGGGGCGCCCCAGTCCTGGGGTTCCAAAGTCTAAATGCTGGGGTGCCCCAGGTCTGGGGCTACTTAAGCCTAAGGGCTGGGCGCTCCAGCCTGGGGCTCATAAAACCTATGGGCTGGGGCATCCCAGTCCTGGTGCTCCCAAAGCCTAATGGCTGGGGCGCCCCAGTCCTTGGGCTCCCAAAGCCTAAGGGCTGTAGCGCCCCCGGCCTGGGGCTCCCAAAGCCTAAGGGCTTGGGCGCCACGGCCTCGGCCTCCCAAAGCCTAAGGGCTGGGGCGCCCCTGGCCTGAGGCTCTCTAAGCCTAAATGCTGGGTCGCCCTAGGCCTGGGGCTCCCAAAGCCTAAGGGTTGGGGCGCCCCAGGACTGGGGCTAACTAAGCCTAAGTGCTGGGCGCCCCAGGCCTGGGGCTATCTCAGGCTAAGGGCTGGGGCGACCCACGGCTGGGGCGGCCAAGGTCTGGGGCTCCCTAAGCATAAGGGCTGCGGCGCCCCAGGCCTGGGGCTCCCAAAGCCTAAGGGCTGCGGCGCCCCAGGCCTGGGGCTCGCAAAGCCTAAGGGCTGGGGCGCCCCAGGCCTGGGGCTCCCAAAACTTAAGGGCTGGGGCACCCCAGGCCTGGGGCTCCTAAAGCCTAAGGGCTGGGGCGCCCCAGGGTGGGGCTCCCTAAGCCTAAAGGCTGGGGCACCCCTGTCCTGGGGCTCCCTAAGCCTAAGTGTTGGGGCGCCCCAGGCCAGGGGCTCACTAAGTTAAAGAGCTGGGGCTCACCAGGCCTGGGGCTCCCTAAGCCTAAGAGGGGGGGCGCCCCAGTACTGGGGCTCCCAAAGCCTAAGGGCTGGGGCGCCCCAAGCCTGGGGCTCCCAAAGCGTAAGTGAGGGGGCGCCCCAGGCCTGGGGTTCGAAAAGCCTAAGGGCTGGGGCATCCCAGGTCTGGGACTCTCTAAGCCCAAGGGCTGGGGCGCCTGAGGCCTGGGGCTCCCAAAACCCAAGGAATGAGGAGTCCCAGGCCTGGGGCTCACAAAGCCTAAGGGCTGGGGCGCCCCAGGACTGGGGCTGCCTAAGCCTAATTGCTGGGGCGCCGCATGTCTGGGGCTCTCTAAGCCTAAGGGCTGGGGCAACCCAGGCCTGGGGCTCCCTAAGCCTAATTGCTGAGGCATCCCAGGCCTGGGGCACCCTATTCCTAAGGGCTGGGGCGCCACAGGCATGGGGCTCCCTAAGCCTAAAGGCTGGGGTGCCCCAGTTCTGGGCTTACTTAAGCCTAAGGGCTGGGGCGCCCCAGGCCTGGGGATCAAAAAACCTATGTGCTGGGCCGTCCCAGTCCTGGTGCTCCCAAAGCCTAAGGCCTGGGGCGCCCCAGCCCTTAAGCCTGGGAGCCTCAGGCCTGGGGCTATCTCAGGCTAAGGGCTGGGGCGACCCACGGCTGGGGCGGCCAAGGTCTGGGGCTCCCTAAGCATAAGGGCTGCGGCGCCCCAGGCCTGGGACTCCCTAAGCCTAAGGGCTGGGTCGCCCTAGGCCTTGGGCTCCCACAGCCTAAGGGTTGGGCTGCCCCATGCCAGGGGCTCCCTAAGCTTTAGGGCTGGGGCGCCCCAGGCCTGAGGCTCCATAAGCCTAAGGGCTGGGGCGCCCTACCCTGGAGCTCCCAAAGCCTAAAGGCTGGGGCGCCCCAGGACTGGGGCTCCCAAAGCCTAAGGGCTGGGGCGACCCAGGCCTGGGGCTCCCTAAGCCTAAGGGCTGGAGCGCCACAGGCCTGGGGTTCCCTAAGCCTAAAGGCTGGGGCGCCGCAGGCCTGGGGTTCCCAAAGCCTTAAGGCTGGGGCGCTCCAGGCTTTGACATCCCCAATCCTAAGGGCTGGGGCGCCCCAGGCTTGGGGCTCCCAAAGCCTAAGGGCTTGGGCGACCCAGGCCTGGGCTCCCTAAGCCTAAGGGCTGTAGCGCCACAGGCCTGGGGTTCCCTAAGCCTAAGGGCTGGGGCGCGCCAGGACTGGGGTTCCCAAAGCCTAAGGGCTGGGGCACCCCAGGACTGGGGCTAACTAAGTCTAAGTGCTGGGCGCCCCAGGCCTGGGGCTATCTAAGGCTAAGGGCTGGGGCGCCCCAGGCCTGGGGCTCCCAAAACTTAAGGGCTTGGGCACCCCAGGCCTGGGGCTCCTAAAGCCTAAGGGCTGGGGCTCCCCAGGCTGGGGCTCACTAAGTTAAAGAGCTGGGGCTCACCAGGCCTGGGGCTCCCTAAGCCTAAGGGCTGGGGCGCCCCTAGCCTGGGGCTCCCAAAGCGTAAGGGCGGGGGCGCCCCAGGCCTGGGGCTCGAAAAGCCTAAGGGATGGGGCACCCCAGGTCTGGGACTCTCTAAGCCCAAGGGCTGGGGCGCCCGAGGCCTGGGGCTCCCAAAACCCAAGGAATGAGGAGTCCCACCTGGGGCTCACAAAGCCTAAGGGATCGGGCGCCCCAGGCCTGGTGCTGCCTAAGCCTAATTGCTGAGGCGTCCCAGGCCTGGGGCACCCTAAGCCTAAGGGCTGGGGCGCCGCAGGCATGGGGCTCCCTAAGCCTAAAGACTGGGGCGCCCCAGGTCTGGGCTTACTTAAGCCTAAGGGCTGGGGCGCCCCAGGCCTGGGGCTCAAAAAACCTATATGCTGGGCCGTCCCAGTCCTGGTGCTCCCAAAGCCTAAGGGTTGGGGCGCCCCAGGCCTGAGGCTCCCAGGCTTAAGGGCTGGGGCACCCCAGGCCTGAGGCTAACAGGCTTAAGGGCTCGGGCGCCACAGGCCTGGGACTCCCTAAGCCTAAGGGCTGGGGCGCCCCAGGCCTTGGGCTCCCACAGCCTAAGGGTTGGGGTGCCCCATGCCAGGGGCTCCCTAAGCCTTAGGGCTGGGGAGCCCCAGGCCTGAGGCTCCATAAGCCTAAGGACTGGGGCGCCCTAAGCCTGGGGCTCCCAAAGCCTAAAGGCTGGGGCGCCCCAGGACTGTGGCTAACTAAGCCTTATGGCTAGGCGCCTTAGGCTGGGGCTCCCTAAGGCTAAGGGCTGGGGAGATCCAGGGCTGGGGCTCCCCAGGTCTGGGGCTCCCTAAGCCTAAGGGCTGCGGCGCCCCAGGCCTGGGGCTCCCTAAGCCTAAGGGCTGGGGCGCCCCAGGCATGGGGTTCCCTAATCCTTAAGGCTGCGGCGCCCTAGGCCTGGGGTTCCAAAGCCTAAGGGCTGGTGCGCCCCAGGTCTGGGGCTACTTAAGCCTAAGGGCTGGGGCGCCCCAGGCCTTGGGTTACCAACTCCTAAGGGCTGGGGCGCCCCAGGCCTGGGGCTCCCAAAGCCTAAGGGCTTGGGCGCCACGCCTCGAGCTCCCAAAGCATAAGGGCTGGGGCGCCCCAGGGTGGGGCTCCCTAAGCATAAGGGCTGGGGCACCCCAGGGCTGGGGCTCCCTAAGTTAAAGAGCTCGGGCTCACCAGGCCTGGGGCTCCCTAAGCCTACGGGCTGGGGCACCCCAGGCCTGGGACTCTCTAAGGCCAATGGCTGGGGCGCCCGAGGCCTGGGGCTCCCAAAGCCCAAGGAATGAGGAGTCCCAGGCTTGGGGCTCACAAAGCCTAAGGGCTGGGGCGCCCAAGGCCTGGGGCTCCCTAAGTCTAATGGCTGGGGCGCCCCAGGCCTGGGGCTGCCTAAGCCTAACTGCTGGGGCCCCGCATGTCTGGGGCTCTCTAAGCCTAAGGCCTGGGGTGGCCCAGGCCTGGGGCTCCCTAAGCCTAATTGCTGGGGCGCACCATGTCTGGGGCTCTGTAAGACTAAGGGCTGGGATGCCTCAGATCAGGGGCTCCCTAAGTCTAAGAGCTGGGGCTCACCAGGCCTGGGGCTCTCAAAGCCTAACGGCTGGGGCGCCCAAGGCCTGAGGCTCCCAAAGCCCAAGGGCTGAGGCGTCCCTGGCCTGGGGCAACCTAAGCCTAAAGTGTGGGGTGCCCCAGGCCTGGGGCTCCCAAAGCCTAAGTACTGGGGCGCCCCAGTCCTGGGGCTCCCAAAGCCTAAAGGCTGGGGCGCCTCAGGCCTGGGGCTCCCTAAGCCTAAGGACTGGGGCGCCCCAGGCTTGGGGCTCCCAAAGCCTAAGGGCTGGGGCGACACAGGACTGGGGTTCCCTAAGCCTAAGGGCTGGAGCGCCACAGGCCTGGGGTTCCCAAAGCCTAAGGGCTGGGGCGCCCCAGGCCTGGGCATCCCTAATCCTAAGGACTAGGGCGCCCCAGGCTTGGGGCTCCCAAAGCCTAAGGGCTGGGGCGACCCAGGCCTGGGGCTCCCTAAGCCTAAGGGCTGGAGCGCCATAGGCCTGGGGTTCCCTAAGCCTAACGGCTGGGGCGCCCCAGGACTGGGGTTCCCAAAGCCTAAGGGCTGGGGCGCCCCAGGCCTGGGCATCCCTAATCCTAAAGGCTGGGGCGCCCCAGGCTTGGGGCTCCCTAAGCCTAAGAGCTGGAGCGCCACAGGCCTTGGGTTCCCTAAGCCTAAGGGCTGGGGAGCCCCAGGACTGGGGTTCCCAAATCCTAAGGGCTGGGGCGCCCCAGGCCTGACATCCGTAAACCTAAGGCTGGGGCGCCCCAGGCTTGGGGCTCCCAAAGCCTAAGGGCTGGGGCGACCCAGGCCTGGGGCTCCCTAAGCCTAAGGGCTGGAGCGCCACAGGCCTGGGGCTCCCTAAGCCTAAGGGCTGGGGCGCCCCAGGTCTGGGGCTCAATAAGCCTAAGGGCTGGGGCGCCCCAGTCCTTGGGCTCCCAAAGCCTAAGGGCTGGAGCGCCCCAGGCCTGGGGCTCCCAAAGGCTAAGGGCTTGGGTGCCATGGCCTCGGGCTCCCAAAGCCTAAGGGCTGGGGCCCCCCTGGCCTGAGGCTCCCTAAGCCTAATGGCTGGGGCGCCCCCGTCCTGGGGCTCCCAAAGCCGAAGGGCTGGGGCGCCCCAGGCCTGGTGCTCCCTAAAACTAAGGGCTGGGGCGCAGATGCCTGAGGTTCCAAAAGCTTAAGGGTTGGGGCGTCGCAGGCCTGGGGCTCCCAAATCCTAAGGGCTGGTGCGCCACAGGTCTGGCGCTCCCAAAGCTTCAGGGCTGGGGCGCCCCAGGCCTGGGGTTTCAAAGCCTAAGGGCTGGGGCGCCCCAGGTCTGGGGCTACTTAAGCCTAAGGGCTGGGGCGCCCCAGGGCTGGGGCTCCCAAAACCTATGGGCTGGGGCATCCCAGTCCTGGTGCTCCCAAAGCCTAAGGGCTGGGGCGCCCCAGTCCTTGGGCTCCCAAAGCCTAAGGGCTGGGGCGCCCCTGGCCTGAGGCTCCCTAAGCCTAATGTCTGGGGTGGCCTAGGCCTGGGGCTCCCAAAGCCTAAGGGCTGGGGCGCCCCAGGACTGGGGCTAACTAAGCCTAAGTGCTGGGAGCCCCTGGCCTGGGGCTCCCTAAGGCTAAGGGCTGGGGCGACCCCCGGCTGGGGCGGCCAAGGTCTGGGGATCACTTAGCCTAAGGGCTGCGGAGCCCCAGGCCTGGGGCTCCCAAAGCCTAAGGGCTGCGGCGCCCCAGGCCTTGGGCTCCCAAAACCTAAGGGCTGGGGCGCCCCATGCCTGGGGCTCCTAAAGCCAAAGGGCTGGGGCACCCCAGGGTGGGGCTCCCTAAGCATAAAGGCTGGGGCACCCCAGGCCTGGGGCTCCCTAAGCCTAAATGTTGGGGCGCCCCAGGCCAGGGGCTCCCTAAGTTAAAGAGCTAGGGCTCACCAGGCCTGGGGCTCCCTAAGCCTAAGGGTTGGGGCGCCCAAAGCCTGGGGCTCCCAAAGTGTCAGGGCGGGGGCGCCCCAGGCCTGGGGCTTGAAAAGCCTAAGGGCTGGGGCACCCCAGGCCTGGGACTCTCTAAGCCCAAGGGCTGGGGCGCCCGAGGCCTGGGGCTCCCAAAGCCCAAGGAATGAGGAGTCCCAGGCCTGGGACTCACAAAGCCTAAGGGCTGGGGCGACCCACGGCTGGGGCGGCCAAAGTCTGGGGCTCCCAAAGTGAAAGGGCGTGGGCGCCCCAGGCCTGGGCATCCCCAATCCTAAGGGCTGGGGCGCCCTAGGCCTGGGGCTCCCAAAGCCTAAAGCCTGGGGCGCCCCAACTGTGGCTAACTAAGCCTAATGGCTGGGCGCCTCAGGCCTGGGGCTCCCTAAGGCTAAAGGCTGGGGAGACCCAGGGCTGGGGCGCCCCAGGAGTGAGGCTCCCTAAGCCTAAGGGCTGGGGTACCCCAGGCCTGGGGCTCCCTAAGCCTAAAGGCTGCGGCGCCCCAGGCCTGGGGCTCCCAAAGCCTAAGGGCTGGGGCGCCCCTGGGTGGGGCTCCCTAAGCCTAAGGGCTGGGGTACCCCAGGCCTGTGACTCTCTAAGCCCAAGGGTTGGGGCGCCCGAGCCTGGGGCTCCCAAAACCCAAGGAATGAGGAGTTCCAGGCCTGGGGCTCACAAAGCCTAAGGGCTGGGGCGCCCCAGGCATGAGGCTCCCTAAGTCTAATGGCTGGGGCGCCCCAGGCCTGGGGCTGCCTAAGCCTAATTGCTGGGGCGCCACATGTCTGGGGCTCTCTAAGCCTAAGGGCTGGGGCGACCCTGGCCTGGGGCTCCCTAATCATAAGTGCTGGGGCGCCTCAGGCCGGGGGCTCCCTAAATCTAAGAGCTGGGGCTCACCAGGCCTGGGACTCCCAAACCCTAAGTGCTGGGGCGCCCCAGGCCTGGGGCTCTCTAAGCCCAAGGACTGAGGCGTCCCAGGCCTGGGGCACCCTAAGCCTAAGGGCTGGGGCACCGCAGGCATGGGGCTCAAAAAACCTATGTACTGGGCCGTCCCAGTCCTGGTGCTCCCAAAGCCTAAGGGCTGGGGCGCCCCAGGCCTGAGGCTCCCAGGCTTAAGGGCTGGGGCGCCCCAGGCCTTGGACTCCCTAAGCCTAAGGGCTGGGGCACCCCAGGCCTTCGGCTTCCACAGCCTAAGGGTTGGGGTGCCCCATGCAAGGGGCTCCCTAGGCATTAGGGCTGGGGCTCCCCAGGCCTGACGCTCCATAAGCCTAAGGGCTGGGGCGCCCTAGGCCTTGGGCTCCCAAAGCCTAAGGGCTGGGGTGACCCAGGCCTGGGGCTCCCTAAGGCTAAGGGCTGGAGCGCCATAGGCCTGGGGTTCCCTAAGCCTAAAGGCTGGGGCGCCCCAGGCTTGGGGCTCCCTAAGCCTAAGGGCTGGAGCGCCACAGGCCTGGGGTTCCCTAAGCCTAAGGGCTGGGGAGCCCCAGGACTGGGGTTCCCAAATCCTAAGGGCTGGGGCGCCCCAGGCCTGACATCCGTAAACCTAAGGCTGGGGCGCCCCAGGCTTGGGGCTCCCAAAGCCTAAGGGCTGGGGCGACCCAGGCCTGGGGCTCCCTAAGCCTAAGGGCTGGAGCGCCACAGGCCTGGGGCTCCCTAAGCCTAAGGGCTGGGGCGCCCCAGGTCTGGGGCTCAATAAGCCTAAGGGCTAGGGCGCCCCAGTCCTTGGGCTCCCAAAGCCTAAGGGCTGGAGCGCCCCAGGCCTGGGGCTCCCAAAGGCTAAGGGCTTGGGTGCCACGGCCTCGGGCTCCCAAAGCCTAAGGGCTGGGGCCCCTCTGGCCTGAGGCTCCCAAAGCCTAAGGTCTGGGGCGCCCCCGTCCTGGGGCTCCCAAAGCCGAAGGGCTGGGGCGCCCCAGGCCTGGTGCTCCCTAAAACTAAGGGCTGGGGCGCAGATGCCTGAGGCTCCAAAAGCTTAAGGGTTGGGGCGTCGCAGGCCTGGGGCTCCCAAATCCTAAGGGCTGGTGCGCCACAGGTCTGGCGCTCCCAAAGCCTCAGGGCTGGGGCGCCCCAGGCCTGGGGTTTCAAAGCCTAAGGGCTGGGGCGCCCCAGGTCTGGGGCTACTTAAGCCTAAGGGCTGGGGCGCCCCAGGGCTGGGGCTCCCAAAACCTATGGGCTGGGGCATCCCAGTCCTGGTGCTCCCAAAGCCTAAGGGCTGGGGCGCCCCAGTCCTTGGGCTCCCAAAGCCTAAGGGCTGGGGCGCCCCTGGCCTGAGGCTCCCTAAGCCTAATGTCTGGGGTGGCCTAGGCCTGGGGCTCCCAAAGCCTAAGGGCTGGGGCGCCCCAGGACTGGGGCTAACTAAGCCTAAGTGCTGGGAGCCCCTGGCCTGGGGCTCCCTAAGGCTAAGGGCTGGGGCGACCCCCGGCTGGGGCGGCCAAGGTCTGGGGATCACTTAGCCTAAGGGCTGCGGAGCCCCAGGCCTGGGGCTCCCAAAGCCTAAGGGCTGCGGCGCCCCAGGCCTTGGGCTCCCAAAACCTAAGGGCTGGGGCGCCCCATGCCTGGGGCTCCTAAAGCCAAAGGGCTGGGGCACCCCAGGGTGGGGCTCCCTAAGCATAAAGGCTGGGGCACCCCAGGCCTGGGGCTCCCTAAGCCTAAATGTTGGGGCGCCCCAGGCCAGGGGCTCCCTAAGTTAAAGAGCTAGGGCTCACCAGGCCTGGGGCTCCCTAAGCCTAAGGGTTGGGGCGCCCAAAGCCTGGGGCTCCCAAAGTGTCAGGGCGGGGGCGCCCCAGGCCTGGGGCTTGAAAAGCCTAAGGGCTGGGGCACCCCAGGCCTGGGACTCTCTAAGCCCAAGGGCTGGGGCGCCCGAGGCCTGGGGCTCCCAAAGCCCAAGGAATGAGGAGTCCCAGGCCTGGGACTCACAAAGCCTAAGGGCTGGGGCGACCCACGGCTGGGGCGGCCAAAGTCTGGGGCTCCCAAAGTGAAAGGGCGTGGGCGCCCCAGGCCTGGGCATCCCCAATCCTAAGGGCTGGGGCGCCCTAGGCCTGGGGCTCCCAAAGCCTAAAGCCTGGGGCGCCCCAACTGTGGCTAACTAAGCCTAATGGCTGGGCGCCTCAGGCCTGGGGCTCCCTAAGGCTAAAGGCTGGGGAGACCCAGGGCTGGGGCGCCCCAGGAGTGAGGCTCCCTAAGCCTAAGGGCTGGGGTACCCCAGGCCTGGGGCTCCCTAAGCCTAAAGGCTGCGGCGCCCCAGGCCTGGGGCTCCCAAAGCCTAAGGGCTGGGGCGCCCCTGGGTGGGGCTCCCTAAGCCTAAGGGCTGGGGTACCCCAGGCCTGTGACTCTCTAAGCCCAAGGGTTGGGGCGCCCGAGCCTGGGGCTCCCAAAACCCAAGGAATGAGGAGTTCCAGGCCTGGGGCTCACAAAGCCTAAGGGCTGGGGCGCCCCAGGCATGAGGCTCCCTAAGTCTAATGGCTGGGGCGCCCCAGGCCTGGGGCTGCCTAAGCCTAATTGCTGGGGCGCCACATGTCTGGGGCTCTCTAAGCCTAAGGGCTGGGGCGACCCTGGCCTGGGGCTCCCTAATCATAAGTGCTGGGGCGCCTCAGGCCGGGGGCTCCCTAAATCTAAGAGCTGGGGCTCACCAGGCCTGGGACTCCCAAACCCTAAGTGCTGGGGCGCCCCAGGCCTGGGGCTCTCTAAGCCCAAGGACTGAGGCGTCCCAGGCCTGGGGCACCCTAAGCCTAAGGGCTGGGGCACCGCAGGCATGGGGCTCAAAAAACCTATGTACTGGGCCGTCCCAGTCCTGGTGCTCCCAAAGCCTAAGGGCTGGGGCGCCCCAGGCCTGAGGCTCCCAGGCTTAAGGGCTGGGGCGCCCCAGGCCTTGGACTCCCTAAGCCTAAGGGCTGGGGCACCCCAGGCCTTCGGCTTCCACAGCCTAAGGGTTGGGGTGCCCCATGCAAGGGGCTCCCTAGGCATTAGGGCTGGGGCTCCCCAGGCCTGACGCTCCATAAGCCTAAGGGCTGGGGCGCCCTAGGCCTTGGGCTCCCAAAGCCTAAGGGCTGGGGTGACCCAGGCCTGGGGCTCCCTAAGGCTAAGGGCTGGAGCGCCATAGGCCTGGGGTTCCCTAAGCCTAAAGGCTGGGGCGCCCCAGGCTTGGGGCTCCCTAAGCCTAAGGGCTGGAGCGCCACAGGCCTGGGGTTCCCTAAGCCTAAGGGCTGGGGAGCCCCAGGACTGGGGTTCCCAAATCCTAAGGGCTGGGGCGCCCCAGGCCTGACATCCGTAAACCTAAGGCTGGGGCGCCCCAGGCTTGGGGCTCCCAAAGCCTAAGGGCTGGGGCGACCCAGGCCTGGGGCTCCCTAAGCCTAAGGGCTGGAGCGCCACAGGCCTGGGGCTCCCTAAGCCTAAGGGCTGGGGCGCCCCAGGTCTGGGGCTCAATAAGCCTAAGGGCTAGGGCGCCCCAGTCCTTGGGCTCCCAAAGCCTAAGGGCTGGAGCGCCCCAGGCCTGGGGCTCCCAAAGGCTAAGGGCTTGGGTGCCACGGCCTCGGGCTCCCAAAGCCTAAGGGCTGGGGCCCCTCTGGCCTGAGGCTCCCAAAGCCTAAGGTCTGGGGCGCCCCCGTCCTGGGGCTCCCAAAGCCGAAGGGCTGGGGCGCCCCAGGCCTGGTGCTCCCTAAAACTAAGGGCTGGGGCGCAGATGCCTGAGGCTCCAAAAGCTTAAGGGTTGGGGCGTCGCAGGCCTGGGGCTCCCAAATCCTAAGGGCTGGTGCGCCACAGGTCTGGCGCTCCCAAAGCCTCAGGGCTGGGGCGCCCCAGGCCTGGGGTTTCAAAGCCTAAGGGCTGGGGCGCCCCAGGTCTGGGGCTACTTAAGCCTAAGGGCTGGGGCGCCCCAGGGCTGGGGCTCCCAAAACCTATGGGCTGGGGCATCCCAGTCCTGGTGCTCCCAAAGCCTAAGGGCTGGGGCGCCCCAGTCCTTGGGCTCCCAAAGCCTAAGGGCTGGGGCGCCCCTGGCCTGAGGCTCCCTAAGCCTAATGTCTGGGGTGGCCTAGGCCTGGGGCTCCCAAAGCCTAAGGGCTGGGGCGCCCCAGGACTGGGGCTAACTAAGCCTAAGTGCTGGGAGCCCCTGGCCTGGGGCTCCCTAAGGCTAAGGGCTGGGGCGACCCCCGGCTGGGGCGGCCAAGGTCTGGGGATCACTTAGCCTAAGGGCTGCGGAGCCCCAGGCCTGGGGCTCCCAAAGCCTAAGGGCTGCGGCGCCCCAGGCCTTGGGCTCCCAAAACCTAAGGGCTGGGGCGCCCCATGCCTGGGGCTCCTAAAGCCAAAGGGCTGGGGCACCCCAGGGTGGGGCTCCCTAAGCATAAAGGCTGGGGCACCCCAGGCCTGGGGCTCCCTAAGCCTAAATGTTGGGGCGCCCCAGGCCAGGGGCTCCCTAAGTTAAAGAGCTAGGGCTCACCAGGCCTGGGGCTCCCTAAGCCTAAGGGTTGGGGCGCCCAAAGCCTGGGGCTCCCAAAGTGTCAGGGCGGGGGCGCCCCAGGCCTGGGGCTTGAAAAGCCTAAGGGCTGGGGCACCCCAGGCCTGGGACTCTCTAAGCCCAAGGGCTGGGGCGCCCGAGGCCTGGGGCTCCCAAAGCCCAAGGAATGAGGAGTCCCAGGCCTGGGACTCACAAAGCCTAAGGGCTGGGGCGACCCACGGCTGGGGCGGCCAAAGTCTGGGGCTCCCAAAGTGAAAGGGCGTGGGCGCCCCAGGCCTGGGCATCCCCAATCCTAAGGGCTGGGGCGCCCTAGGCCTGGGGCTCCCAAAGCCTAAAGACTGGGGCGCCCCAACTGTGGCTAACTAAGCCTAATGGCTGGGCGCCTCAGGCCTGGGGCTCCCTAAGGCTAAAGGCTGGGGAGACCCAGGGCTGGGGCGCCCCAGGAGTGAGGCTCCCTAAGCCTAAGGGCTGGGGTACCCCAGGCCTGGGGCTCCCTAAGCCTAAAGGCTGCGGCGCCCCAGGCCTGGGGCTCCCAAAGCCTAAGGGCTGGGGCGCCCCTGGGTGGGGCTCCCTAAGCCTAAGGGCTGGGGTACCCCAGGCCTGTGACTCTCTAAGCCCAAGGGTTGGGGCGCCCGAGCCTGGGGCTCCCAAAACCCAAGGAATGAGGAGTTCCAGGCCTGGGGCTCACAAAGCCTAAGGGCTGGGGCGCCCCAGGCATGAGGCTCCCTAAGTCTAATGGCTGGGGCGCCCCAGGCCTGGGGCTGCCTAAGCCTAATTGCTGGGGCGCCACATGTCTGGGGCTCTCTAAGCCTAAGGGCTGGGGCGACCCTGGCCTGGGGCTCCCTAATCATAAGTGCTGGGGCGCCTCAGGCCGGGGGCTCCCTAAATCTAAGAGCTGGGGCTCACCAGGCCTGGGACTCCCAAACCCTAAGTGCTGGGGCGCCCCAGGCCTGGGGCTCTCTAAGCCCAAGGACTGAGGCGTCCCAGGCCTGGGGCACCCTAAGCCTAAGGGCTGGGGCACCGCAGGCATGGGGCTCAAAAAACCTATGTACTGGGCCGTCCCAGTCCTGGTGCTCCCAAAGCCTAAGGGCTGGGGCGCCCCAGGCCTGAGGCTCCCAGGCTTAAGGGCTGGGGCGCCCCAGGCCTTGGACTCCCTAAGCCTAAGGGCTGGGGCACCCCAGGCCTTCGGCTTCCACAGCCTAAGGGTTGGGGTGCCCCATGCCAGGGGCTCCCTAAGCCTTAGGGCTGGGGCTCCCCAGGCCTGAGGCTCCATAAGCCTAAGGGCTGGGGCGCCCTAGGCCTTGGGCTCCCAAAGCCTAAGGGCTGGGGTGACCCAGGCCTGGGGCTCCCTAAGGCTAAGGGCTGGAGCGCCACAGGCCTGGGGTTCCCTAAGCCTAAAGGCTGGGGCGCCCCAGGACTGGGGTTCCCAAAGCCTTAAGGCTGGGGCGCCCCAGGCCTGGGCATCCAAATCCTAAGTGTTGGGGCGACCCAGGCCTGGGGCTCCCTAAGCCTAAGGGCTGTAGCGCCACAGGCCTGGGGTTCCCTATGCCTAAGGGCTGGTGCGCCCCAGGACTGGGGTTCCCAAAGCCTAAGGGCTGGGGTGCCCCAGGCCTGGGCATATCTAATCCTAAGGGCTGGGGCGCCCCAGGACTGGGGCTCCCTAAGCCTAATTGCTGGGGCGCCCCAGGTCTGGGGCTTTTTAAGCCTAAGGGCTGGGGCAACCCAGGCCTGGGGCTCCCTAAGCCTAATTGCTGGGGCGTCTCAGGTCTGGGGCTCAATAAGCCTAAGGGCTGGGTCGACCCTGGCCTGAGGCTCCCTAAGCCTAAGGGCTGGGGCGCCAAAGGCCTGGCGCTCCCAAAGCCTAAGGTCTGGGGCGCCCCAGGCCTGGGGCTCCCTAAGCATTAAGGCTGGGGCGCCCCAGTCCTGGGGTTCCAAAGTCTAAATGCTGGGGTGCCCCAGGTCTGGGGCTACTTAAGCCTAAGGGCTGGGCGCTCCAGCCTGGGGCTCCCAAAACCTATGGGCTGGGGCATCCCAGTCCTGGTGCTCCCAAAGCCTAATGGCTGGGGCGCCCCAGTCCTTGGGCTCCCAAAGCCTAAGGGCTGTAGCGCCCCCGGCCTGGGGCTCCCAAAGCCTAAGGGCTGTAGCGCCCCCGGCCTGGGGCTCCCAAAGCCTAAGGGCTTGGGCGCCACGGCCTCGGCCTCCCAAAGCCTAAGGACTGGGGCGCCCCTGGCCTGAGGCTCTCTAAGCCTAAATGCTGGGTCGCCCTAGGCCTGGGGCTCCCAAAGCCTAAGGGTTGGGGCGCCCCATGACTGGGGCTAACTAAGCCTAAGTGCTGGGCGCCCCAGGCCTGGGGCTATCTCAGGCTAAGGGCTGGGGCGACCCACGGCTGGGGCGGCCAAGGTCTGGGGCTCCCTAAGCATAAGGGCTGCGGCGCCCCAGGCCTGGGGCTCCCAAAGCCTAAGGGCTGCGGCGCCCCAGGCCTGGGGCTCGCAAAGCCTAAGGGCTGGAGCGCCCCAGGCCTGGGGCTCCCAAAACTTAAGGGCTGGGGCACCCCAGGCCTGGGGCTCCTAAAGCCTAAGGGCTGGGGCGCCCCAGGGTGGGGCTCCCTAAGCCTAAAGGCTGGGGCACCCCTGTCCTGGGGCTCCCTAAGCCTAAGTGTTGGAGCGCCCCAGGCCAGGGGCTCACTAAGTTAAAGAGCTGGGGCTCACCAGGCCTGGGGCTCCCTAAGCCTAAGAGGGGGGGCGCCCCAGTACTGGGGCTCCCAAAGCCTAAGGGCTGGGGCGCCCCAAGCCTGGGGCTCCCAAAGCGTAAGTGAGGGGGCGCCCCAGGCCTGGGGTTCGAAAAGCCTAAGGGCTGGGGCATCCCAGGTCTGGGACTCTCTAAGCCCAAGGGCTGGGGCGCCCGAGGCCTGGGGCTCCCAAAACCCAAGGAATGAGGAGTCCCAGGCCTGGGGCTCACAAAGCCTAAGGGCTGGGGCAACCCAGGCCTGGGGCTCCCTAAGCCTAATTGCTGAGGCATCCCAGGCCTGGGGCACCCTAATCCTAAGGGCTGGGGCGCCACAGGCATGGGGCTCCCTAAGCCTAAAGGCTGGGGTGCCCCAGTTCTGGGCTTACTTAAGCCTAAGGGCTGGGGCGCCCCAGGCCTGGGGATCAAAAAACCTATGTGCTGGGCCGTCCCAGTCCTGGTGCTCCCAAAGCCTAAGGCCTGGGGCGCCCCAGCCCTTAAGCCTGGGAGCCTCAGGCCTGGGGCTATCTCAGGCTAAGGGCTGGGGCGACCCACGGCTGGGGCGGCCAAGGTCTGGGGCTCCCTAAGCATAAGGGCTGCGGCGCCCCAGGCCTGGGACTCCCTAAGCCTAAGGGCTGGGTCGCCCTAGGCCTTGGGCTCCCACAGCCTAAGGGTTGGGGTGCCCCATGCCAGGGGCTCCCTAAGCTTTAGGGCTGGGGCGCCCCAGGCCTGAGGCTCCATAAGCCTAAGGGCTGGGGCGCCCTACCCTGGAGCTCCCAAAGCCTAAAGGCTGGGGCGCCCCAGGACTGGGGCTCCCAAAGCCTAAGGGCTGGGGCGACCCAGGCCTGGGGCTCCCTAAGCCTAAGGGCTGGAGCGCCACAGGCCTGGGGTTCCCTAAGCCTAAAGGCTGGGGCGCCGCAGGCCTGGGGTTCCCAAAGCCTTAAGGCTGGGGCGCTCCAGGCTTTGACATCCCCAATCCTAAGGGCTGGGGCGCCCCAGGCTTGGGGCTCCCAAAGCCTAAGGGCTTGGGCGACCCAGGCCTGGGCTCCCTAAGCCTAAGGGCTGTAGCGCCACAGGCCTGGGGTTCCCTAAGCCTAAGGGCTGGGGCGCGCCAGGACTGGGGTTCCCAAAGCCTAAGGGCTGGGGTGCCCCAAGTCTGGGCATCCCTAATCCTAAGGGCTGTGCGGCCCCAGGCCTGGGGCTCCCTAAGCCTAATTGCTGGGGCGCCCCAGGTCTGGGGCTTTCTAAGCTTAAGGGCTGGGGCAACCCAGGCCTGGGGCTCCTTAAGCCTAATTGCTGGGGCGCCTCAGGTCTCGGGCTCAATAAGCCTAAGGGCTGGGGCGACCCTGGCCTGGGGCTCCCTAAGTCTAAGAGCTGGGGCTCACCAGGCCTGGGGCTCCTTAAGCCTAATTGCTGGGGCGCCTCAGGTCTCGGGCTCAATAAGCCTAAGGGCTGGGGCGAACCTGGCCTGGGGCTCCCTAAGTCTAAGAGCTGGGGCTCACCAGGCCTGGAGCTCCCTACGCCTAATGGCGGGGGCGCCCCAGGCCTGGCGCTTCCAAAAACTATGGGCTTGGCGTCCCTGGCCTGGGGCTCCCAAATCTTAATGGCTGGGGCGCCCCAGGACTGGGGCTCCCTAAAACTAAGGTCTTGGGCGCCCATGCCTGGGGCTCCAAAAGCTTAAGGGTTGGGGCGTCGCAGGCCTGGGGCTCCCAAATACTAAAGGCTGGGGCACCACTGTCCTGGCGCTCCCAAAGCCTAAGGTCTGGGGCGCCCCAGGCCTGGGGCTCCCTAAGCCTTAAGGCTGGGGCGCCCCAGGCCTGGGGTACCAAAGCCTAAGTGCTGGGGTGCCCCAGGTCTGGGGCTACTTAAGCCTAAGTGCTGGGGCGCTCCAGCCTGGGGCTCCGAAAACCTATGGGCTGGGGCATCCCAATCCTGGTGCTCCCAAAGCCTAATGGTTGAGGCGCCCCAGTCCTTGGGCTCCCAAAGCCTAAGGGCTGTAGCGCCCCAGGCCTAGGGCTCCCAAAGACTAAGGGCTTGGGCGCCACGGCCTCGGGCTCCCAAAGCCTAAGGGCTGGGGCGCCCCTGGCCTGAGACTCTCTAAGCCTAAGGGCTGGGGCGCCCTAGTCCTGGGGCTCCCAAAGCCTAAGGGCTGGGGCACCCCAGGACTGGGGCTAACTAAGTCTAAGTGCTGGGCGCCCCAGGCCTGGGGCTATCTAAGGCTAAGGGCTGCGGCGCCCCAGGCCTGGGGCTCCCAAAGCCTAGAGGGCTGGGGCGCCCCAGGCCTGGGGCTCCCAAAACTTAAGGGCTGGGGCACCCCAGGCCTGGGGCTCCTAAAGCCTAAGGGCTGGGGCTCCCCAGGCTGGGGCTCACTAAGTCAAAGAGCTGGGGCTCACCAGGCCTGGGGCTCCCTAAGCCTAAGGGCTGGGGCGCCCCTAGCCTGGGGCTCCCAAAGCGTAAGGGCGGGGGCGCCCCAGGCCTGGGGCTCGAAAAGCCTAAGGGATGGGGCACCCCAGGTCTGGTACTCTCTAAGCCCAAGGGCTGGGGCGCCCGAGGCCTGGGGCTCCCAAAACCCAAGGAATGAGGAGTCCCACCTGGGGATCACAAAGCCTAAGGGATGGGGCGCCCCAGGCCTGGGGCTGCCTAAGCCTAATTGCTGAGGCGTCCCAGGCCTGGGGCACCCTAAACCTAAGGGCTGGGGCGCCGCAGGCATGGGGCTCCCTAAGCCTAAAGACTGGGGCGCCCCAGGTCTGGGCTTACTTAAGCCTAAGGGCTGGGGCGCCCCAGTACTGGGGCTCAAAAAACCTATATGCTGGGCCGTCCCAGTTCTGGTGCTCCCAAAGCCTAAGGGTTGGGGCGCCCCAGGCCTGAGGCTCCCAGGCTTAAGGGCTGGGGCACCCCAGGCCTGAGGCTAACAGGCTTAAGGGCTCGGGCGCCACAGGCCTGGGACTCCCTAAGCCTAAGGGCTGGGGCGCCCCAGGCCTTGGGCTCCCACAGCCTAAGGGTTGGGGTGCCCCATGCCAGGGGCTCCCTAAGCCTTAGGGCTGGGGAGCCCCAGGCCTGAGGCTCCATAAGCCTAAGGACTGGGGCGCCCTAGGCCTGGGGCTCCCAAAGCCTAAAGGCTGGGGCGCCCCAGGACTGTGGCTAACTAAGCCTTATGGTTAGGCGCCTTAGGCTGGGGCTCCCTAAGGCTAAGGGCTGGGGAGATCCAGGGCTGGGGCTCCCCAGGTCTGGGGCTCCCTAAGCCTAAGGGCTGCGGCGCCCCAGGCCTGGGGCTCCCTAAGCCTAAGGGCTGGGGCGCCCCAGGCATGGGGTTCCCTAATCCTTAAGGCTGCGGCGCCCTAGGCCTGGGGTTCCAAAGCCTAAGGGCTGGTGCGCCCCAGGTCTGGGGCTACTTAAGCCTAAGGGCTGGGGCGCCCCAGGCCTTGGGTTACCAACTCCTAAGGGCTGGGGCGCCCCAGGCCTGGGGCTCCCAAAGCCTAAGGGCTTGGGCGCCACGCCTCGAGCTCCCAAAGCATAAGGGCTGGGGCGCCCCAGGGTGGGGCTCCCTAAGCATAAGGGCTGGGGCACCCCAGGGCTGGGGCTCCCTAAGTTAAAGAGCTCGCGCTCACCAGGCCTGGGGCTCCCTAAGCCTACGGGCTGGGGCACCCCAGGCCTGGGACTCTCTAAGGCCAATGGCTGGGGCGCCCGAGGCCTGGGGCTCCCAAAGCCCAAGGAATGAGGAGTCCCAGGCTTGGGGCTCACAAAGCCTAAGGGCTGGGGCGCCCAAGGCCTGGGGCTCCCTAAGTCTAATGGCTGGGGCGCCCCAGGCCTGGGGCTGCCTAAGCCTAACTGCTGGGGCCCCGCATGTCTGGAGCTCTCTAAGCCTAAGGCCTGGGGTGGCCCAGGCCTGGGGCTCCCTAAGCCTAATTGCTGGGGCGCACCATGTCTGGGGCACTGTAAGACTAAGGGCTGGGATGCCTCAGATCAGGGGCTCCCTAAGTCTAAGAGCTGGGGCTCACCAGGCCTGGGGCTCTCAAAGCCTAACGGCTGGGGCGCCCAAGGCCTGAGGCTCCCAAAGCTCAAGGGCTGAGGCGTCCCTGGCCTGGGGCAACCTAAGCCTAAAGTGTGGGGTGCCCCAGGCCTGGGGCTCCCAAAGCCTAAGGGCTGGGGCGCCCCAGTCCTGGGGCTCCCAAAGCCTAAGGGCTGTGGAGCCCCAGGCCTGGGGCTCCCAAAACCAAAGGGCTGGTGTGCCCCAGTCCTGGGGCTCCCAAAGCCTAAAGGCTGGGGCGCCTCAGGCCTGGGGCTCCCTAAGCCTAAGGACTGGGGCGCCCCAGGCTTGGGGCTCCCAAATCCTAAGGGCTGGGGAGACACAGGCCTGGGGCTCCCTAAGCCTAAGGGCTGGAGCGCCACAGGCCTGGGGTTCCCTAAGCTTAAGGGCTGGGGCTCCCCAGGACTGGGGTTCCCAAAGCCTAAGGGCTGAGGCGCCCCAGGCCTGGGCATGCCTAATCCTAAGGGCTGGGGCGCCCCAGGCTTGGGGTTCCCAAAGCCTAAGGGCTGGGGCGACCCAGGCCTGGGGCTCCCTAAGCCTACGGGCTGGGGCGCCCCAGGTCTGGGGTTACTTAAGCCTAAGGGCTGGGGCACCCCAGGGCTGGGCCTCCCAAAACCTATGGGCTGGGGCATCCCAGTCCTTGTGCTCCCAAAGCCTAAGGGCTGGGGCGCCCCAGTCCTTGGGCTCCCAAAGCCTAAGGGCTGGGGCGCCCCTGCTCTGAGGCTCCCTAAGCCTAATGGCAGGGGTGCCCTAGGCCTGGGGCTCCCAAAGCCTAAGGGCTGGGGCGCCCCAGGACTGGGGCTAACTAAGCCTAAGTGCTGGGAGCCCCTGGCCTGGGGCTCCCTAAGGCTAAGGGCTGGGGCGACCCACGGCTGGGGCGGCCAAGGTCTGGGGATCCCTTAGCCTAAGGGCTGTGGAGCCCCACCTGGGGCTCCCAAAGCCTAAGGGCTGCAGCGCCCCAGGCCTGGGGCTCCCAAAGCCTAAGGGCGGGGGCGCCCCAGGCCTTGGGCTCCCAAAACCTAAGGGCTGGGGCGCCCCATGCCTGGGGCTCCTAAAGCCTAAGGGCTGGGGCGCCCCAGGGTGGGGATCCCTAAGCCTAAAGGCTGGGGCACCCCAGGCCTGGGGCTCCCTAAGCCTAAGTGTTGGGGCGCCCCAGGCCAGGGGCTCCCTAAGTTAAAGAGCTAGGGCTCACCAGGCCTGGGCCTCCCTAAGCCTAAGGGCTGGGGCGCCCCAAGCCTGGGGCTCCCAAAGTGTAAGGGCGGGGACGCCCCAGGCCTGGGGCTTGAAAAGCCTAAGGTCTGGGGCACCCCAGGCCTGGGACTCTCTAAGCCCAAGGGCTGGGGCGCCCGAGGCCTGGGGCTCCCAAAGCCCAAGGAATGAGGAGTCCCAAGCCTGGGGCTGCCTAAGCCTCATTGCTGGGGCGCCGCATGACTGGGGCTCTCTAAGCGTAAGGGCTGGGGCGACCCAGGCCTGGGGCTCCCTAAGCCTAAGTGCTGGGGTGCCACAGGCCAGGGGCTCCCTAAGTCTAAGACCTGGGGTTCACCAGGCCTGGGGCTCCCAAAGCCTAAGGGCTGGCGCGCCCCAGGCCTGGGGCTCCCAAAGCCAAGGGCTGAGGCGTCCCAGACCTGGGGCACCCTAAGCCTAAGGGCTGGGGCGCCGCAGGCATGGGGCTCCCTAAGCCTAAGGGCTCGGGAGCCCCAGGTGTGGGGCTACTTAAGCCTAAGGGCTGGGGCGCCCCAAGGCCTGGGGCTCCCAAAGCGTAAGGGCGGAGGCGCCCCAGGCCTGGGGCTCGAAAAGCCTAAGGGCTGGGGCACCCCAGGTCTGGGACTCTCTAAGCCCAAGGGCTGGGGCGCCCGAGGCCTGGGGCTCCCAAAACCCAAGGAATGAAGAGTCCCTGGCCCGGGGCTCACAAAGCCTAAATGCTGGGGCACCCCAGGCCTGGGGCTCCCTAAGTCTAATGGCTGGGGCGCCCGAGGCCTGGGGCTGCCTAAGCCTAATTGCTGGGGCGCCGCATGTCTGGGGCTCTCTAAGCCTAAGGGCTGGGGTGACCCAAGCCTGGGGCTCCCCAAGCCTAATTGCTGTGGCGTCCCAGGCCTGGGGCACCCTAAGCCTAAGGGCTGGGGCGCCGCAGGCATGGGGCTCCCTAAGCCTAAAGGCTGGGGCACCCCATGTCTGGGCATACTTAAGCCTAAGGGCTGGGGCGCCCCAGGCCTGGGGCTCAAAAAACCTATGTGCTGGGCCGTCCCAGTCCTGGTGCTCCCAAAGCCTAAGGGTTGGGACGCCCCAGACCTGAGGTTCCCAGGCTTAAGGGCTGGGGCGCCCCAGGCCTGAGGCTAACAGGCTTAAGGGCTGGGGTGCCCCAGGCCTGGGACTCCCTAAGCCTAAATGCTGGGGCGCACCAGGTCTGGGGCTCTGTAAGACTAAGGCCTGGGACGCCTCAGATCAGGGGCTCCCTAAGTCTAAGAGCTGGGGCTCACCAGGCCTGTGGCTCCCAAAGCCTAAGGGTTTGGGCGCCACGGCCTCGGGCTCCCAAAGCCTAAGGGCTGGGGCGCCCCGGTCCTTGGGCTCCCAAAGCCTAAGGGCTGGGTCGCCCCTGGCCTGAGGCTCCCTAAGCCTAATGGCTGGGGTGCCCTAGGCCTGGGGCTCCCTAAGGCTAAGGGCTGGGGCGACCCACGGCTGGGGCGGCCCGGTCCTTGGGCTCCCAAAGCCTAAGGGCTGTGGCGCCCCAGGACTGGGGCTAACTAAGCCTAAGTTCTGGGAGCCCCTGGCCTGGGGCTCCCTAAGGCTAAGGGCTGGGGCGACCCACGGCTGGGGCGGCCAAGGTCTGTGGATCCCTTAGCCTAAGGGCTGTGGAGCCCCAGGCCTGGGGCTCCTAAAGCCTAAGGGCTGCAGAGCCCCAGGCCTGGGGCTCCCAAAGCCTAAGGGCTGGGGCGCCCCAGGACTGGGGCTCCCAAAGCCTAAGGACTGGGGCGACCCAGGCCTGGGGCTCCCTAAGCCTAAGGGCTGGAGCGCCACAGGCCTGGGGTTCCCTAAGCCTAAAGGCTGGGGCGCCCTGGACTGGGGTTCCCAAAGCCTTAAGGCTGGGGCGCTGCAGGCTTGGGCATCCCCAATCCTAAGGGCTGGGGCGCCCCAGGCTTGGGGCTCCCAAAGCCTAAGGGCTGGGGCGACCCAGGCCTGGGGCTTCCTAAGCCTAAGGGCTGTAGCGCCACAGGCCTGGGGTTCCCTAAGCCTAAGGGCTGGGGTGCCCCAGGCCTGGGCATCCCTAATCCTAAGGGCTGTGGCGCCCCAGGCCTGGGGCTCCCTAAGCCTAATTGCTGGGGCGCCCCAGGTCTGGGGCTTTCTAAGCTTAAGGGATGGGACAGCCCAGGCCTGGGGCTCCTTAAGCCTAATTGCTGGGGCGCCTCAGGTCTGGGGATCAATAAGCCTAAGGGCTGGGGCGACCCTGGCCTGGGGCTCCCTAAGTCTAAGAGCTGGGGCTCACCAGGCCTGGGGCTCCCTACACCTAATGGCGGGGGTGCCCCAGGCCTGGCGCTTCCAAAAATTATGGCCTTGGCGTCCCTGGCCTGGGGCTCCCAAAGCCTAATGGCTGGGGCGCCCCAGGACTGGGGCTCCCTAAAACTAAGGTCTGGGGCGCCCATGCCTGGGGCTCCAAAAGCTTAAGCGCTGCGGCGCCCCAAGCCTGGGGCTCCCAAAGCCTAAGGGCTGCGGCTCCCCAGGCCTGGGGCTCCCAAAGCCTAAGGGCAGGGCGCCCCAGGCCTGGGGCTCCCAAAACTTAAGGGCTGGGGCACCCCAGGCCTGGGGCTCCTAAAACCTAAGGGCTGGGCAAACCCAGGGTGGGGCTCCCTAAGCCTAAAGGCTGGGACACCCCTGTCCTGGGGCTCCCTAAGCTTAAGTGTTGGGGCTCCCCAGGCTGGGGCTCACTAAGTTAAAGAGCTGGGGCTCACCAGGCCTGGGGCTCCCTAAGCCTAAGGCTGGGGCGCCCCAAGCCTGGGGCTCCCAAAGCGTAAGGGCGGGGGCGCCCCAGGCCTGGGGCTCGAAAAGCCTAAGGGATGGGGCACCCCAGGTCTGGGACTCTCTACGCCCAAGGGCTGGGGCGCCCGAGGCCTGGGGCTCCCAAAACCCAAGGAATGAGGAGTCCCAGGCCTGGGGCTCACAAAGCCTAAGGCCTGGGGCTGCCTAAGCCTAATTGCTGGGGCGCCACATGTCTGGGGCTCTCTAAGCCTAAGGGCTGGGGCGACCCAGGCCTGGGGCTCCCTAAGCCTAATTGCTCAGGCGTCCCAGGCCTGGGGCACCCTAAGCCTAAGGGCTGGGGCGCCGCAGACATGGGGCTCCCAAAGCCTAAAGGCTGGGGCGCCCCAGGTCTGGTCTTACTTAAGCCTAAGGGCTGGGGCGCCCCAGGCCTGGGGCTCAAAAAACCTATGTGATGGGCCGTCCCAGTCTTGGTACTCCCAAAACCTAAGGGTTGGGGCGCCCCAGGCCTGAGGCTCCCAGGCTTAAGGGCTGGGCGCCCCAGGCCTGAGGCTAACAGGATTAAGGGCTCGGGCGCCACAGGCCTGGGACTCCCTAAACCTAAGGACTGGGGCGCCCTAGGCCTGGGGCTCCCAAAGCCTAAAGGCTGGGGCGCCCCAGGACTGTGGCTAACTAAGCCTAATGCCTAGGCGCCTGAGGCCTGGGGCTCCCTAAGGCTAAGGGCTGGGGAGACCCAGGGCTGGGGCGCCCCAGGTCTAGGGCTCCCTAAGCCTAAGGGCTGCGGCGCCCCAGGCCTGGGGCTCCCAAAGCCTAAGGGCTGCGGCGCCCCAGGCCTGGGGCTCAAAAAGCCTAAAGGCTGCGGCCCCCCAGGCCTGGGGCTCCCTAAGCCTAAGGGCTGGGGCGCCCCAGGCATGGGGTTCGCTAATCCTTAAGGCTGGGGCGCCCTAGGCCTGGGGTTCCAAATCCTAAGGGCTGGTGCGCCCCAGGTGTGGGGCTACTTAAGCCTAAGGGCTGGGGCGCCCCAAGCCTTGGGTCACCAACTCCTAAGGGCTAGGGCGCCCCAGGCCTGGGGCTCCCAAAGCCTAAGGGCTTGGGCGCCACGCCTCAGCTCCCAAAGCCTAAGGGCTGGGGCGTCCCAGGCCTGGGGCTCCCAAAGCATAAGGGCTGGGGCGCCCCAGGGTGGGGCTCCCTAAGCCTAAGGGCTGGGGCACCCCAGGGCTGGGGCTCCCTAAGCCTAAGTGTTGGGGCGCCCCAGGCCAAGGGCTCCCTAAGTTTAAGAGCTCGGGCTAACCTGGCCTGGGGCTCCCTAAGCCTAAGGGCTGGGGCACCCCAGGCCTGGGACTCTCTAAGCCCAATGGCTGGGGCGCCCGAGGCCTGGGGCTCCCAAAGCCCAAGGAATGAGGAGTCCCAGGCCTGGGGCTCACAAAGTTTAAGGGCTGGGGCGCCCAAGGCCTGGGGCTCCCTAAGTCTAATGGCTGGGGCGCCCCAGGCCTGGGGCTGCCTAAGCCTAATTGCAGGGGCCCCGCATGTCTGGGGCTCTCTAAGCCTAAGGCCTGGGGCGGCCCAGGCCTGGAGCTCCCTAAGCGTAAATGCTGGGGCGCACCAGGTCTGGGGCTCTGTAAGACTAAGGGCTGGGGCGCCTCAGATCAGGGGCTCCCTAAGTCTAAGAGCTGGGGCTCACCAGGCCTGGGGCTCTCAAAGCCTAAGGGCTGGGGCGCCCAAGGCCTGGGGCTCCCAAAGCCCAAGGGCTGAGGCGTCCCTGGCCTGTGGCACCCTAAGCCTAAAGTGTGGGGCGCCCCAGGCCTGGGACTCCCTAAGCCTAAGGGCTGGGGTGTCCCAGGCCTGGGGCTCCCAAAGCCTAAGGGCTGCGGAGACCCAGGCCTGGGGCTCCCAAAGCCTAAAGGCTGGGGCGCCTCAGGCCTGGGGCTCCCTAAGCCTAAGGACTGGGGCGCCCCAGGCTTGGGGCTTCCAAAGCCTAAGGGCTGGGGCGACACAGGCCTGGGGCTCCCTAAGCCTAAGGGCTGGAGCGCCACAGGCCTGGGGTTCCCTAAGCTTAAAGGTTGGGGCGCCCCAGGACTGGGGTTCCAAAGCCTAAGGGCTGGGGCGCCCCAGGCCTGGGCATCCCTAATCCTAAGGGCTGGGGCGCCCCAGGCTTGGGGCTCCCAAAGCCTAAGGGCTGGGGCGACCCAGGCCTGGGGTTCCCGAAGCCTAAGAGCTGGAGCGCCACAGGCCTGGGGTTCCCTAAGCCTAAGGGCTGGGGCGCCCCAGGACTGGGGTTCCCAAAGCCTAAGGGCTGGGGCGCCCCAGGCCTGGGCATCCCTAATTCTAAGGGCTTGCGCGCCCCAGGCTTGGGGCTCCCAGCCTAAGGACTGGGGCGACCCAGGCCTGGGGCTCCCTAAGCCTAAGGGCTGGAGCGCCACAGGCCTGGGGTTCCCTAAGCCTAAGGGCTGGGGCGCCCCAGGTCTGGGGCTCAATAAGCCTAAGGGCTGGGGCGACCCTGGCCTGGGGTTTCCTAAGTCTAAGAGCTGGGGCTCACCAGGCCTGGGGCTCCCTACACCTAATGGCGGGGGCGCCCCAGGCCTGGCGCTCCCTAAAACTAAGGGCTGGGGCGCAGATGCCTGGGGCTCCAAAAGCTTAAGGGTTGGGGCGTCGCAGGCCTGGGCCTCCCAAATCCTAAGGGCTGGTGCGCCACAGGCCTGGCGCTCCCAAAGCCTCAGGGCTGGGGCGCCCCAGGCCTGGGGTTTCAAAGCCTAAGGGCTGGGGCGCCCCAGGTCTGGGGCTACTTAAGCCTAAGGGCTGGGGCGCCCCAGGCTGCGGATGCCTAAGCCTAATTGCTGGGGCGCCGCATGTCTGGGGCTCTCTAAGCCTAAGGGCTGGGGCGACCCAGGCCTGGGGCTCCCTAAGCCTAAGTGCTGGGGCGCCACAGGCCAGGGGCTCCTTAAGCCTAAGGGCTGGGGCGCCCCAGGTGTGGGGCTACTTAAGCCTAAGGGCTGGGGCGCCCCAAGGCCTGGGGCTCCCAAAGCGTAAGGGCGGAGGTGCCCCAGGCCTGGGGCTCGAAAAGCCTAAGGGCTGGGGCACCCCAGGTCTGGGACTCTCTAAGCCCAAGGGCTGGGGCACCCGAGGCCTGGGGCTTCCAAAACCCAAGGAATGAGGAATCCCTGGCCTGGGGCTCACAAAGCCTAAGGGCTGGGGCGCCCCAGGCCTGGGGCTCCCTAAGTCTAATGGCTGGGGCACCCCAGGCCTGGGGCTGCCTAAGCAGAATTGCTAGGGCGCCGCATGTCTGGGGCTCTCTAAGCCTAAGGGCTGGGGCGACCCAGGCCTTGGGCTCCCTAAGCCTAATTGCTGAGGCGTCCCAGGCCTGGGGCACCCTAAGCCTAAGGGCTGGGGCGCCGCAGGCATGGGGCTCCCTAAGCCTAAAGACTGGAGCGCCCCAGGTCTGGGCTTACTTAAGCCTAAGGGCTGGGGCGCCCCAGGCCTGGGGCTCAAAAAACCTATATGCTGGGCCGTCCCAGTCCTGGTGCTCCCAAAGCCTAAGGGTTGGGGCGCCCCAGGCCTGAGGCTCCCTGGCTTAAGGGCTGGGGCACCCCAGGCCTGAGGCTAACAGGCTTAAGGGCTCGGGCGCCACAGGCCTGGGACTCCCTAAGCCTAAGGGCTGGGGCGCCCCAGGCCTTGGGCTCCCACAGCCTAAGGGTTGGTGTGCCCCATGCCAGGGGCTCCCTAAGCCTTAGGGCTGGGGAGCCCCAGGCCTGAGGCTCCATAAGCCTAAGGACTGGGGCGCCCTAGGCCTGGGGCTCCCAAAGCCTAAAGGCTGGGGCGCCCCAGGACTGTGGCTAACTAAGCCTTATGGCTAGGCGCCTTAGGCTGGGGCTCCCTAAGGCTAAGGGCTGGGGAGACCCAGGGCTGGGGCTCCCCAGGTCTGGGGCTCCCTATGCCTAAGGGCTGCGGCGCCGCAGGCCTGGGGCTCCCTAAGCCTAAGGGCTGGGGCGCCCCAGGCATGGGGTTCCCTAATCCTTAAGGCTGCGGCGCCCTAGGCCTGGGGTTCCAAAGCCTAAGGGCTGGTGCGCCCCAGGTCTGGGGCTACTTAAGCCTAAGGGCTGGGGCGCCCCAGGCCTTGGGTTACCAACTCCTAAGGGCTGGGGCGCCCCAGGCCTGGGGCTCCCAAAGCCTAAGGGCTTGGGCGCCACGCCTCGAGCTCCCAAAGCATAAGGGCTGGGGCGCCCCAGGGTGGGGCTCCCTAAGCATAAGGGCTGGGGCACCCCAGGGCTGGGGCTCCCTAAGTTAAAGAGCTCGGGCTCACCAGGCCTGGGGCTCCCTAAGCCTACGGGCTGGGGCACCCCAGGCCTGGGACTCTCTAAGGCCAATGGCTGGGGCGCCCGAGGCCTGGGGCTCCCAAAGCCCAAGGAATGAGGAGTCCCAGGCTTGGGGCTCACAAAGCCTAAGGGCTGGGGCGCCCAAGGCCTGGGGCTCCCTAAGTCTAATGGCTGGGGCGCCCCAGGCCTGGGGCTGCCTAAGCCTAACTGCTGGGGCCCCGCATGTCTGGGGCTCTCTAAGCCTAAGGCCTGGGGTGGCCCAGGCCTGGGGCTCCCTAAGCCTAATTGCTGGGGAGCACCATGTCTGGGGCTCTGTAAGACTAAGGGCTGGGATGCCTCAGATCAGGGGCTCCCTAAGTCTAAGAGCTGGGGCTCACCAGGCCTGGGGCTCTCAAAGCCTAACGGCTGGGGCGCCCAAGGCCTGAGGCTCCCAAAGCCCAAGGGCTGAGGCGTCCCTGGCCTGGGGCAACCTAAGCCTAAAGTGTGGGGTGCCCCAGGCCTGGGGCTCCCAAAGCCTAAGTACTGGGGCGCCCCAGTCCTGGGGCTCCCAAAGCCTAAAGGCTGGGGCGCCTCAGGCCTGGGGCTCCCTAAGCCTAAGGACTGGGGCGCCCCAGGCTTGGGGCTCCCAAAGCCTAAGGGCTGGGGCGACACAGGACTGGGGTTCCCTAAGCCTAAGGGCTGGAGCGCCACAGGCCTGGGGTTCCCAAAGCCTAAGGGCTGGGGCGCCCCAGGCCTGGGCATCCCTAATCCTAAGGGCTAGGGCGCCCCAGGCTTGGGGCTCCCAAAGCCTAAGGGCTGGGGCGACCCAGGCCTGGGGCTCCCTAAGCCTAAGGGCTGGAGCGCCATAGGCCTGGGGTTCCCTAAGCCTAACGGCTGGGGCGCCCCAGGACTGGGGTTCCCAAAGCCTAAGGGCTGGGGCGCCCCAGGCCTGGGCATCCCTAATCCTAAAGGCTGGGGCGCCCCAGGCTTGGGGCTCCCTAAGCCTAAGGGCTGGAGCGCCACAGGCCTGGGGTTCCCTAAGCCTAAGGGCTGGGGAGCCCCAGGACTGGGGTTCCCAAATCCTAAGGGCTGGGGCGCCCCAGGCCTGACATCCGTAAACCTAAGGCTGGGGCGCCCCAGGCTTGGGGCTCCCAAAGCCTAAGGGCTGGGGCGACCCAGGCCTGGGGCTCCCTAAGCCTAAGGGCTGGAGCGCCACAGGCCTGGGGCTCCCTAAGCCTAAGGGCTGGGGCGCCCCAGGTCTGGGGCTCAATAAGCCCAAGGGCTGGGGCGCCCCAGTCCTTGGGCTCCCAAAGCCTAAGGGCTGGAGCGCCCCAGGCCTGGGGCTCCCAAAGGCTAAGGGCTTGGGTGCCACGGCCTCGGGCTCCCAAAGCCTAAGGGCTGGGGCCCCCCTGGCCTGAGGCTCCCTAAGCCTAATGGCTGGGGCGCCCCCGTCCTGGGGCCCCCAAAGCCGAAGGGCTGGGGCGCCCCAGGCCTGGTGCTCCCTAAAACTAAGGGCTGGGGCGCAGATGCCTGAGGCTCCAAAAGCTTAAGGGTTGGGGTGTCGCAGGCCTGGGGCTCCCAAATCCTAAGGGTTGGTGCGCCACAGGTCTGGCGCTCCCAAAGCCTCAGGGCTGGGGCGCCCCAGGCCTGGGGTTTCAAAGCCTAAGGGCTGGGGCGCCCCAGGTCTGGGGCTACTTAAGCCTAAGGGCTGGGGCGCCCCAGGGCTGGGGCTCCCAAAACCTATGGGCTGGGGCATCCCAGTCCTGGTGCTCCCAAAGCCTAAGGGCTGGGGCGCCCCAGTCCTTGGGCTCCCAAAGCCTAAGGGCTGGGGCGCCCCTGGCCTGAGGCTCCCTAAGCCTAATGTCTGGGGTGGCCTAGGCCTGGGGCTCCCAAAGCCTAAGGGCTGGGGCGCCCCAGGACTGGGGCTAACTAAGCCTAAGTGCTGGGAGCCCCTGGCCTGGGGCTCCCTAAGGCTAAGGGCTGGGGCGACCCCCGGCTGGGGCGGCCAAGGTCTGGGGATCACTTAGCCTAAGGGCTGCGGAGCCCCAGGCCTGGGGCTCCCAAAGCCTAAGGGCTGCGGCGCCCCAGGCCTTGGGCTCCCAAAACCTAAGGGCTGGGGCGCCCCATGCCTGGGGCTCCTAAAGCCAAAGGGCTGGGGCACCCCAGGGTGGGGCTCCCTAAGCATAAAGGCTGGGGCACCCCAGGCCTGGGGCTCCCTAAGCCTAAATGTTGGGGCGCCCCAGGCCAGGGGCTCCCTAAGTTAAAGAGCTAGGGCTCACCAGGCCTGGGGCTCCCTAAGCCTAAGGGTTGGGGCGCCCAAAGCCTGGGGCTCCCAAAGTGTCAGGGCGGGGGCGCCCCAGGCCTGGGGCTTGAAAAGCCTAAGGGCTGGGGCACCCCAGGCCTGGGACTCTCTAAGCCCAAGGGCTGGGGCGCCCGAGGCCTGGGGCTCCCAAAGCCCAAGGAATGAGGAGTCCCAGGCCTGGGACTCACAAAGCCTAAGGGCTGGGGCGACCCACGGCTGGGGCGGCCAAAGTCTGGGGCTCCCAAAGTGAAAGGGCGTGGGCGCCCCAGGCCTGGGCATCCCCAATCCTAAGGGCTGGGGCGCCCTAGGCCTGGGGCTCCCAAAGCCTAAAGCCTGGGGCGCCCCAACTGTGGCTAACTAAGCCTAATGGCTGGGCGCCTCAGGCCTGGGGCTCCCTAAGGCTAAAGGCTGGGGAGACCCAGGGCTGGGGCGCCCCAGGAGTGAGGCTCCCTAAGCCTAAGGGCTGGGGTACCCCAGGCCTGGGGCTCCCTAAGCCTAAAGGCTGCGGCGCCCCAGGCCTGGGGCTCCCAAAGCCTAAGGGCTGGGGCGCCCAGGGTGGGGCTCCCTAAGCCTAAGGGCTGGGGTACCCCAGGCCTGTGACTCTCTAAGCCCAAGGGTTGGGGCGCCCGAGCCTGGGGCTCCCAAAACCCAAGGAATGAGGAGTTCCAGGCCTGGGGCTCACAAAGCCTAAGGGCTGGGGCGCCCCAGGCATGAGGCTCCCTAAGTCTAATGGCTGGGGCGCCCCAGGCCTGGGGCTGCCTAAGCCTAATTGCTGGGGCGCCACATGTCTGGGGCTCTCTAAGCCTAAGGGCTGGGGCGACCGTGGCCTGGGGCTCCCTAATCATAAGTGCTGGGGCGCCTCAGGCCGGGGGCTCCCTAAATCTAAGAGCTGGGGCTCACCAGGCCTGGGACTCCCAAACCCTAAGTGCTGGGGTGCCCCAGGCCTGGGGCTCTCTAAGCCCAAGGACTGAGGCGTCCCAGGCCTGGGGCACCCTAAGCCTAAGGGCTGGGGCACCGCAGGCATGGGGCTCAAAAAACCTATGTACTGGGCCATCCCAGTCCTGGTGCTCCCAAAGCCTAAGGGCTGGGGCGCCCCAGGTCTGAGGCTCCCAGGCTTAAGGGCTGGGGCGCCCCAGGCCTTGGACTCCCTAAGCCTAAGGGCTGGGGCACCCCAGGCCTGTGACTCTCTAAGCCCAAGGGTTGGGGCGCCCGAGCCTGGGGCTCCCAAAACCCAAGGAATGAGGAGTTCCAGGCCTGGGGCTCACAAAGCCTAAGGGCTGGGGCGCCCCAGGCATGAGGCTCCCTAAGTCTAATGGCTGGGGCGCCCCAGGCCTGGGGCTGCCTAAGCCTAATTGCTGGGGCGCCACATGTCTGGGGCTCTCTAAGCCTAAGGGCTGGGGCGACCCTGGCCTGGGGCTCCCTAATCATAAGTGCTGGGGCGCCTCAGGCCGGGGGCTCCCTAAATCTAAGAGCTGGGGCTCACCAGGCCTGGGACTCCCAAACCCTAAGTGCTGGGGTGCCCCAGGCCTGGGGCTCTCTAAGCCCAAGGACTGAGGCGTCCCAGGCCTGGGGCACCCTAAGCCTAAGGGCTGGGGCACCGCAGGCATGGGGCTCAAAAAACCTATGTACTGGGCCATCCCAGTCCTGGTGCTCCCAAAGCCTAAGGGCTGGGGCGCCCCAGGTCTGAGGCTCCCAGGCTTAAGGGCTGGGGCGCCCCAGGCCTTGGACTCCCTAAGCCTAAGGGCTGGGGCACCCCAGGCCTTCGGCTTCCACAGCCTAAGGGTTGGGGTGCCCCATGCCAGGGGCTCCCTAAGCCTTAGGGCTGGGGCTCCCCAGGCCTGAGGCTCCATAAGCCTAAGGGCTGGGGCGCCCTAGGCCTTGGGCTCCCAAAGCCTAAGGGCTGGGGTGACCCAGGCCTGGGGCTCCCTAAGGCTAAGGGCTGGAGCGCCACAGGCCTGGGGTTCCCTAAGCCTAAAGGCTGGGGCGCCCCAGGCTTGGGGCTCCCTAAGCCTAAGGGCTGGAGCGCCACAGGCCTGGGGTTCCCTAAGCCTAAGGGCTGGGGAGCCCCAGGACTGGGGTTCCCAAATCCTAAGGGCTGGGGCGCCCCAGGCCTGACATCCGTAAACCTAAGGCTGGGGCGCCCCAGGCTTGGGGCTCCCAAAGCCTAAGGCCTGGGGCGACCCAGGCCTGGGGCTCCCTAAGCCTAAGGGCTGGAGCGCCACAGGCCTGGGGCTCCCTAAGCCTAAGGGCTGGGGCGCCCCAGGTCTGGGGCTCAATAAGCCTAAGGGCTGGGGCGCCCCAGTCCTTGGGCTCCCAAAGCCTAAGGGCTGGAGCGCCCCAGGCCTGGGGCTCCCAAAGGCTAAGGGCTTGGGTGCCACGGCCTCGGGCTCCCAAAGCCTAAGGGCTGGGGCCCCCCTGGCCTGAGGCTCCCAAAGCCTAAGGTCTGGGGCGCCCCCGTCCTGGGGCTCCCAAAGCCGAAGGGCTGGGGCGCCCCAGGCCTGGTGCTCCCTAAAACTAAGGGCTGGGGCGCAGATGCCTGAGGCTCCAAAAGCTTAAGGGTTGGGGCGTCGCAGGCCTGGGGCTCCCAAATCCTAAGGGCTGGTGCGCCACAGGTCTGGCGCTCCCAAAGCCTCAGGGCTGGGGCGCCCCAGGCCTGGGGTTTCAAAGCCTAAGGGCTGGGGCGCCCCAGTTCTGGGGCTACTTAAGCCTAAGGGCTGGGGCGCCCCAGGGCTGGGGCTCCCAAAACCTATGGGCTGGGGCATCCCAGTCCTGGTGCTCCCAAAGCCTAAGGGCTGGGGCGCCCCAGTCCTTGGGCTCCCAAAGCCTAAGGGCTGGGGCGCCCCTGGCCTGAGGCTCCCTAAGCCTAATGTCTGGGGTGGCCTAGGCCTGGGGCTCCCAAAGCCTAAGGGCTGGGGCGCCCCAGGACTGGGGCTAACTAAGCCTAAGTGCTGGGAGCCCCTGGCCTGGGGCTCCCTAAGGCTAAGGGCTGGGGCGACCCCCGGCTGGGGCGGCCAAGGTCTGGGGATCACTTAGCCTAAGGGCTGCGGAGCCCCAGGCCTGGGGCTCCCAAAGCCTAAGGGCTGCGGCGCCCCAGGCCTTGGGCTCCCAAAACCTAAGGGCTGGGGCGCCCCATGCCTGGGGCTCCTAAAGCCAAAGGGCTGGGGCACCCCAGGGTGGGGCTCCCTAAGCATAAAGGCTGGGGCACCCCAGGCCTGGGGCTCCCTAAGCCTAAATGTTGGGGCGCCCCAGGCCAGGGGCTCCCTAAGTTAAAGAGCTAGGGCTCACCAGGCCTGGGGCTCCCTAAGCCTAAGGGTTGGGGCGCCCAAAGCCTGGGGCTCCCAAAGTGTCAGGGCGGGGGCGCCCCAGGCCTGGGGCTTGAAAAGCCTAAGGGCTGGGGCACCCCAGGCCTGGGACTCTCTAAGCCCAAGGGCTGGGGCGCCCGAGGCCTGGGGCTCCCAAAGCCCAAGGAATGAGGAGTCCCAGGCCTGGGACTCACAAAGCCTAAGGGCTGGGGCGACCCACGGCTGGGGCGGCCAAAGTCTGGGGCTCCCAAAGTGAAAGGGCGTGGGCGCCCCAGGCCTGGGCATCCCCAATCCTAAGGGCTGGGGCGCCCTAGGCCTGGGGCTCCCAAAGCCTAAAGCCTGGGGCGCCCCAACTGTGGCTAACTAAGCCTAATGGCTGGGCGCCTCAGGCCTGGGGCTCCCTAAGGCTAAAGGCTGGGGAGACCCAGGGCTGGGGCGCCGCAGGAGTGAGGCTCCCTAAGCCTAAGGGCTGGGGTACCCCAGGCCTGGGGCTCCCTAAGCCTAAAGGCTGCGGCGCCCCAGGCCTGGGGCTCCCAAAGCCTAAGGGCTGGGGCGCCCCAGGGTGGGGCTCCCTAAGCCTAAGGGCTGGGGTACCCCAGGCCTGTGACTCTCTAAGCCCAAGGGTTGGGGCGCCCGAGCCTGGGGCTCCCAAAACCCAAGGAATGAGGAGTTCCAGGCCTGGGGCTCACAAAGCCTAAGGGCTGGGGCGCCCCAGGCATGAGGCTCCCTAAGTCTAATGGCTGGGGCGCCCCAGGCCTGGGGCTGCCTAAGCCTAATTGCTGGGGCGCCACATGTCTGGGGCTCTCTAAGCCTAAGGGCTGGGGCGACCCTGGCCTGGGGCTCCCTAATCATAAGTGCTGGGGCGCCTCAGGCCGGGGGCTCCCTAAATCTAAGAGCTGGGGCTCACCAGGCCTGGGACTCCCAAACCCTAAGTGCTGGGGCGCCCCAGGCCTGGGGCTCTCTAAGCCCAAGGACTGAGGCGTCCCAGGCCTGGGGCACCCTAAGCCTAAGGGCTGGGGCACCGCAGGCATGGGGCTCAAAAAACCTATGTACTGGGCCGTCCCAGTCCTGGTGCTCCCAAAGCCTAAGGGCTGGGGCGCCCCAGGCCTGAGGCTCCCAGGCTTAAGGGCTGGGGCGCCCCAGGCCTTGGACTCCCTAAGCCTAAGGGCTGGGGCACCCCAGGCCTTCGGCTTCCACAGCCTAAGGGTTGGGGTGCCCCATGCCAGGGGCTCCCTAAGCCTTAGGGCTGGGGCTCCCCAGGCCTGAGGCTCCATAAGCCTAAGGGCTGGGGCGCCCTAGGCCTTGGGCTCCCAAAACCTAAGGGCTGGGGTGACCCAGGCCTGGGGCTCCCTAAGGCTAAGGGCTGGAGCGCCACAGGCCTGGGGTTCCCTAAGCCTAAAGGCTGGGGCGCCCCAGGACTGGGGTTCCCAAAGCCTTAAGGCTGGGGCGCCCCAGGCCTGGGCATCCAAATCCTAAGTGTTGGGGCGACCCAGGCCTGGGGCTCCCTAAGCCTAAGGGCTGTAGCGCCACAGGCCTGGGGTTCCCTATGCCTAAGGGCTGGTGCGCCCCAGGACTGGGGTTCCCAAAGCCTAAGGGCTGGGGTGCCCCAGGCCTGGGCATATCTAATCCTAAGGGCTGGGGCGCCCCAGGCCTGGGGCTCCCTAAGCCTAATTGCTGGGGCGCCCCAGGTCTGGGGCTTTTTAAGCCTAAGGGCTGGGGCAACCCAGGCCTGGGGCTCCCTAAGCCTAATTGCTGGGGCGTCTCAGGTCTGGGGCTCAATAAGCCTAAGGGCTGGGTCGACCCTGGCCTGAGGCTCCCTAAGCCTAAGGGCTGGGGCGCCAAAGGCCTGGCGCTCCCAAAGCCTAAGGTCTGGGGCGCCCCAGGCCTGGGGCTCCCTAAGCATTAAGGCTGGGGCGCCCCAGTCCTGGGGTTCCAAAGTCTAAATGCTGGGGTGCCCCAGGTCTGGGGCTACTTAAGCCTAAGGGCTGGGCGCTCCAGCCTGGGGCTCATAAAACCTATGGGCTGGGGCATCCCAGTCCTGGTGCTCCCAAAGCCTAATGGCTGGGGCGCCCCAGTCCTTGGGCTCCCAAAGCCTAAGGGCTGTAGCGCCCCCGGCCTGGGGCTCCCAAAGCCTAAGGGCTTGGGCGCCACGGCCTCGGCCTCCCAAAGCCTAAGGGCTGGGGCGCCCCTGGCCTGAGGCTCTCTAAGCCTAAATGCTGGGTCGCCCTAGGCCTGGGGCTCCCAAAGCCTAAGGGTTGGGGCGCCCCAGGACTGGGGCTAACTAAGCCTAAGTGCTGGGCGCCCCAGGCCTGGGGCTATCTCAGGCTAAGGGCTGGGGCGACCCACGGCTGGGGCGGCCAAGGTCTGGGGCTCCCTAAGCATAAGGGCTGCGGCGCCCCAGGCCTGGGGCTCCCAAAGCCTAAGGGCTGCGGCGCCCCAGGCCTGGGGCTCGCAAAGCCTAAGGGCTGGAGCGCCCCAGGCCTGGGGCTCCCAAAACTTAAGGGCTGGGGCACCCCAGGCCTGGGGCTCCTAAAGCCTAAGGGCTGGGGCGCCCCAGGGTGGGGCTCCCTAAGCCTAAAGGCTGGGGCACCCCTGTCCTGGGGCTCCCTAAGCCTAAGTGTTGGGGCGCCCCAGGCCAGGGGCTCACTAAGTTAAAGAGCTGGGGCTCACCAGGCCTGGGGCTCCCTAAGCCCTAGAGGGGGGGCGCCCCAGTACTGGGGCTCCCAAAGCCTAAGGGCTGGGGCGCCCCAAGCCTGGGGCTCCCAAAGCGTAAGTGAGGGGGCGCCCCAGGCCTGGGGTTCGAAAAGCCTAAGGGCTGGGGCATCCCAGGTCTGGGACTCTCTAAGCCCAAGGGCTGGGGCGCCCGAGGCCTGGGGCTCCCAAAACCCAAGGAATGAGGAGTCCCAGGCCTGGGGCTCACAAAGCCTAAGGGCTGGGGCAACCCAGGCCTGGGGCTCCCTAAGCCTAATTGCTGAGGCATCCCAGGCCTGGGGCACCCTAATCCTAAGGGCTGGGGCGCCACAGGCATGGGGCTCCCTAAGCCTAAAGGCTGGGGTGCCCCAGTTCTGGGCTTACTTAAGCCTAAGGGCTGGGGCGCCCCAGGCCTGGGGATCAAAAAACCTATGTGCTGGGCCGTCCCAGTCCTGGTGCTCCCAAAGCCTAAGGCCTGGGGCGCCCCAGCCCTTAAGCCTGGGAGCCTCAGGCCTGGGGCTATCTCAGGCTAAGGGCTGGGGCGACCCACGGCTGGGGCGGCCAAGGTCTGGGGCTCCCTAAGCATAAGGGCTGCGGCGCCCCAGGCCTGGGACTCCCTAAGCCTAAGGGCTGGGTCGCCCTAGGCCTTGGGTTCCCACAGCCTAAGGGTTGGGGTGCCCCATGCCAGGGGCTCCCTAAGCTTTAGGGCTGGGGCGCCCCAGGCCTGAGGCTCCATAAGCCTAAGGGCTGGGGCGCCCTACCCTGGAGCTCCCAAAGCCTAAAGGCTGGGGCGCCCCAGGACTGGGGCTCCCAAAGCCTAAGGGCTGGGGCGACCCAGGCCTGGGGCTCCCTAAGCCTAAGGGCTGGAGCGCCACAGGCCTGGGGTTCCCAAAGCCTAAGGGCTGGGGCGCCCCAGGCCTGGGCATCCCTAATCCTAAGGGCTAGGGCGCCCCAGGCTTGGGGCTCCCAAAGCCTAAGGGCTGGGGCGACCCAGGCCTGGGGCTCCCTAAGCCTAAGGGCTGGAGCGCCATAGGCCTGGGGTTCCCTAAGCCTAACGGCTGGGGCGCCCCAGGACTGGGGTTCCCAAAGCCTAAGGGCTGGGGCGCCCCAGGCCTGGGCATCCCTAATCCTAAAGGCTGGGGCGCCCCAGGCTTGGGGCTCCCTAAGCCTAAGGGCTGGAGCGCCACAGGCCTGGGGTTCCCTAAGCCTAAGGGCTGGGGAGCCCCAGGACTGGGGTTCCCAAATCCTAAGGGCTGGGGCGCCCCAGGCCTGACATCCGTAAACCTAAGGCTGGGGCGCCCCAGGCTTGGGGCTCCCAAAGCCTAAGGGCTGGGGCGACCCAGGCCTGGGGCTCCCTAAGCCTAAGGGCTGGAGCGCCACAGGCCTGGGGCTCCCTAAGCCTAAGGGCTGGGGCGCCCCAGGTCTGGGGCTCAATAAGCCTAAGGGCTGGGGCGCCCCAGTCCTTGGGCTCCCAAAGCCTAAGGGCTGGAGCGCCCCAGGCCTGGGGCTCCCAAAGGCTAAGGGCTTGGGTGCCACGGCCTCGGGCTCCCAAAGCCTAAGGGCTGGGGCCCCCCTGGCCTGAGGCTCCCTAAGCCTAATGGCTGGGGCGCCCCCGTCCTGGGGCCCCCAAAGCCGAAGGGCTGGGGCGCCCCAGGCCTGGTGCTCCCTAAAACTAAGGGCTGGGGCGCAGATGCCTGAGGCTCCAAAAGCTTAAGGGTTGGGGTGTCGCAGGCCTGGGGCTCCCAAATCCTAAGGGTTGGTGCGCCACAGGTCTGGCGCTCCCAAAGCCTCAGGGCTGGGGCGCCCCAGGCCTGGGGTTTCAAAGCCTAAGGGCTGGGGCGCCCCAGGTCTGGGGCTACTTAAGCCTAAGGGCTGGGGCGCCCCAGGGCTGGGGCTCCCAAAACCTATGGGCTGGGGCATCCCAGTCCTGGTGCTCCCAAAGCCTAAGGGCTGGGGCGCCCCAGTCCTTGGGCTCCCAAAGCCTAAGGGCTGGGGCGCCCCTGGCCTGAGGCTCCCTAAGCCTAATGTCTGGGGTGGCCTAGGCCTGGGGCTCCCAAAGCCTAAGGGCTGGGGCGCCCCAGGACTGGGGCTAACTAAGCCTAAGTGCTGGGAGCCCCTGGCCTGGGGCTCCCTAAGGCTAAGGGCTGGGGCGACCCCCGGCTGGGGCGGCCAAGGTCTGGGGATCACTTAGCCTAAGGGCTGCGGAGCCCCAGGCCTGGGGCTCCCAAAGCCTAAGGGCTGCGGCGCCCCAGGCCTTGGGCTCCCAAAACCTAAGGGCTGGGGCGCCCCATGCCTGGGGCTCCTAAAGCCAAAGGGCTGGGGCACCCCAGGGTGGGGCTCCCTAAGCATAAAGGCTGGGGCACCCCAGGCCTGGGGCTCCCTAAGCCTAAATGTTGGGGCGCCCCAGGCCAGGGGCTCCCTAATTTAAAGAGCTAGGGCTCACCAGGCCTGGGGCTCCCTAAGCCTAAGGGTTGGGGCGCCCAAAGCCTGGGGCTCCCAAAGTGTCAGGGCGGGGGCGCCCCAGGCCTGGGGCTTGAAAAGCCTAAGGGCTGGGGCACCCCAGGCCTGGGACTCTCTAAGCCCAAGGGCTGGGGCGCCCGAGGCCTGGGGCTCCCAAAGCCCAAGGAATGAGGAGTCCCAGGCCTGGGACTCACAAAGCCTAAGGGCTGGGGCGACCCACGGCTGGGGCGGCCAAAGTCTGGGGCTCCCAAAGTGAAAGGGCGTGGGCGCCCCAGGCCTGGGCATCCCCAATCCTAAGGGCTGGGGCGCCCTAGGCCTGGGGCTCCCAAAGCCTAAAGCCTGGGGCGCCCCAACTGTGGCTAACTAAGCCTAATGGCTGGGCGCCTCAGGCCTGGGGCTCCCTAAGGCTAAAGGCTGGGGAGACCCAGGGCTGGGGCGCCCCAGGAGTGAGGCTCCCTAAGCCTAAGGGCTGGGGTACCCCAGGCCTGGGGCTCCCTAAGCCTAAAGGCTGCGGCGCCCCAGGCCTGGGGCTCCCAAAGCCTAAGGGCTGGGGCGCCCAGGGTGGGGCTCCCTAAGCCTAAGGGCTGGGGTACCCCAGGCCTGTGACTCTCTAAGCCCAAGGGTTGGGGCGCCCGAGCCTGGGGCTCCCAAAACCCAAGGAATGAGGAGTTCCAGGCCTGGGGCTCACAAAGCCTAAGGGCTGGGGCGCCCCAGGCATGAGGCTCCCTAAGTCTAATGGCTGGGGCGCCCCAGGCCTGGGGCTGCCTAAGCCTAATTGCTGGGGCGCCACATGTCTGGGGCTCTCTAAGCCTAAGGGCTGGGGCGACCGTGGCCTGGGGCTCCCTAATCATAAGTGCTGGGGCGCCTCAGGCCGGGGGCTCCCTAAATCTAAGAGCTGGGGCTCACCAGGCCTGGGACTCCCAAACCCTAAGTGCTGGGGTGCCCCAGGCCTGGGGCTCTCTAAGCCCAAGGACTGAGGCGTCCCAGGCCTGGGGCACCCTAAGCCTAAGGGCTGGGGCACCGCAGGCATGGGGCTCAAAAAACCTATGTACTGGGCCATCCCAGTCCTGGTGCTCCCAAAGCCTAAGGGCTGGGGCGCCCCAGGTCTGAGGCTCCCAGGCTTAAGGGCTGGGGCGCCCCAGGCCTTGGACTCCCTAAGCCTAAGGGCTGGGGCACCCCAGGCCTGTGACTCTCTAAGCCCAAGGGTTGGGGCGCCCGAGCCTGGGGCTCCCAAAACCCAAGGAATGAGGAGTTCCAGGCCTGGGGCTCACAAAGCCTAAGGGCTGGGGCGCCCCAGGCATGAGGCTCCCTAAGTCTAATGGCTGGGGCGCCCCAGGCCTGGGGCTGCCTAAGCCTAATTGCTGGGGCGCCACATGTCTGGGGCTCTCTAAGCCTAAGGGCTGGGGCGACCCTGGCCTGGGGCTCCCTAATCATAAGTGCTGGGGCGCCTCAGGCCGGGGGCTCCCTAAATCTAAGAGCTGGGGCTCACCAGGCCTGGGACTCCCAAACCCTAAGTGCTGGGGTGCCCCAGGCCTGGGGCTCTCTAAGCCCAAGGACTGAGGCGTCCCAGGCCTGGGGCACCCTAAGCCTAAGGGCTGGGGCACCGCAGGCATGGGGCTCAAAAAACCTATGTACTGGGCCATCCCAGTCCTGGTGCTCCCAAAGCCTAAGGGCTGGGGCGCCCCAGGTCTGAGGCTCCCAGGCTTAAGGGCTGGGGCGCCCCAGGCCTTGGACTCCCTAAGCCTAAGGGCTGGGGCACCCCAGGCCTTCGGCTTCCACAGCCTAAGGGTTGGGGTGCCCCATGCCAGGGGCTCCCTAAGCCTTAGGGCTGGGGCTCCCCAGGCCTGAGGCTCCATAAGCCTAAGGGCTGGGGCGCCCTAGGCCTTGGGCTCCCAAAGCCTAAGGGCTGGGGTGACCCAGGCCTGGGGCTCCCTAAGGCTAAGGGCTGGAGCGCCACAGGCCTGGGGTTCCCTAAGCCTAAAGGCTGGGGCGCCCCAGGCTTGGGGCTCCCTAAGCCTAAGGGCTGGAGCGCCACAGGCCTGGGGTTCCCTAAGCCTAAGGGCTGGGGAGCCCCAGGACTGGGGTTCCCAAATCCTAAGGGCTGGGGCGCCCCAGGCCTGACATCCGTAAACCTAAGGCTGGGGCGCCCCAGGCTTGGGGCTCCCAAAGCCTAAGGCCTGGGGCGACCCAGGCCTGGGGCTCCCTAAGCCTAAGGGCTGGAGCGCCACAGGCCTGGGGCTCCCTAAGCCTAAGGGCTGGGGCGCCCCAGGTCTGGGGCTCAATAAGCCTAAGGGCTGGGGCGCCCCAGTCCTTGGGCTCCCAAAGCCTAAGGGCTGGAGCGCCCCAGGCCTGGGGCTCCCAAAGGCTAAGGGCTTGGGTGCCACGGCCTCGGGCTCCCAAAGCCTAAGGGCTGGGGCCCCCCTGGCCTGAGGCTCCCAAAGCCTAAGGTCTGGGGCGCCCCCGTCCTGGGGCTCCCAAAGCCGAAGGGCTGGGGCGCCCCAGGCCTGGTGCTCCCTAAAACTAAGGGCTGGGGCGCAGATGCCTGAGGCTCCAAAAGCTTAAGGGTTGGGGCGTCGCAGGCCTGGGGCTCCCAAATCCTAAGGGCTGGTGCGCCACAGGTCTGGCGCTCCCAAAGCCTCAGGGCTGGGGCGCCCCAGGCCTGGGGTTTCAAAGCCTAAGGGCTGGGGCGCCCCAGTTCTGGGGCTACTTAAGCCTAAGGGCTGGGGCGCCCCAGGGCTGGGGCTCCCAAAACCTATGGGCTGGGGCATCCCAGTCCTGGTGCTCCCAAAGCCTAAGGGCTGGGGCGCCCCAGTCCTTGGGCTCCCAAAGCCTAAGGGCTGGGGCGCCCCTGGCCTGAGGCTCCCTAAGCCTAATGTCTGGGGTGGCCTAGGCCTGGGGCTCCCAAAGCCTAAGGGCTGGGGCGCCCCAGGACTGGGGCTAACTAAGCCTAAGTGCTGGGAGCCCCTGGCCTGGGGCTCCCTAAGGCTAAGGGCTGGGGCGACCCCCGGCTGGGGCGGCCAAGGTCTGGGGATCACTTAGCCTAAGGGCTGCGGAGCCCCAGGCCTGGGGCTCCCAAAGCCTAAGGGCTGCGGCGCCCCAGGCCTTGGGCTCCCAAAACCTAAGGGCTGGGGCGCCCCATGCCTGGGGCTCCTAAAGCCAAAGGGCTGGGGCACCCCAGGGTGGGGCTCCCTAAGCATAAAGGCTGGGGCACCCCAGGCCTGGGGCTCCCTAAGCCTAAATGTTGGGGCGCCCCAGGCCAGGGGCTCCCTAAGTTAAAGAGCTAGGGCTCACCAGGCCTGGGGCTCCCTAAGCCTAAGGGTTGGGGCGCCCAAAGCCTGGGGCTCCCAAAGTGTCAGGGCGGGGGCGCCCCAGGCCTGGGGCTTGAAAAGCCTAAGGGCTGGGGCACCCCAGGCCTGGGACTCTCTAAGCCCAAGGGCTGGGGCGCCCGAGGCCTGGGGCTCCCAAAGCCCAAGGAATGAGGAGTCCCAGGCCTGGGACTCACAAAGCCTAAGGGCTGGGGCGACCCACGGCTGGGGCGGCCAAAGTCTGGGGCTCCCAAAGTGAAAGGGCGTGGGCGCCCCAGGCCTGGGCATCCCCAATCCTAAGGGCTGGGGCGCCCTAGGCCTGGGGCTCCCAAAGCCTAAAGCCTGGGGCGCCCCAACTGTGGCTAACTAAGCCTAATGGCTGGGCGCCTCAGGCCTGGGGCTCCCTAAGGCTAAAGGCTGGGGAGACCCAGGGCTGGGGCGCCGCAGGAGTGAGGCTCCCTAAGCCTAAGGGCTGGGGTACCCCAGGCCTGGGGCTCCCTAAGCCTAAAGGCTGCGGCGCCCCAGGCCTGGGGCTCCCAAAGCCTAAGGGCTGGGGCGCCCCAGGGTGGGGCTCCCTAAGCCTAAGGGCTGGGGTACCCCAGGCCTGTGACTCTCTAAGCCCAAGGGTTGGGGCGCCCGAGCCTGGGGCTCCCAAAACCCAAGGAATGAGGAGTTCCAGGCCTGGGGCTCACAAAGCCTAAGGGCTGGGGCGCCCCAGGCATGAGGCTCCCTAAGTCTAATGGCTGGGGCGCCCCAGGCCTGGGGCTGCCTAAGCCTAATTGCTGGGGCGCCACATGTCTGGGGCTCTCTAAGCCTAAGGGCTGGGGCGACCCTGGCCTGGGGCTCCCTAATCATAAGTGCTGGGGCGCCTCAGGCCGGGGGCTCCCTAAATCTAAGAGCTGGGGCTCACCAGGCCTGGGACTCCCAAACCCTAAGTGCTGGGGCGCCCCAGGCCTGGGGCTCTCTAAGCCCAAGGACTGAGGCGTCCCAGGCCTGGGGCACCCTAAGCCTAAGGGCTGGGGCACCGCAGGCATGGGGCTCAAAAAACCTATGTACTGGGCCGTCCCAGTCCTGGTGCTCCCAAAGCCTAAGGGCTGGGGCGCCCCAGGCCTGAGGCTCCCAGGCTTAAGGGCTGGGGCGCCCCAGGCCTTGGACTCCCTAAGCCTAAGGGCTGGGGCACCCCAGGCCTTCGGCTTCCACAGCCTAAGGGTTGGGGTGCCCCATGCCAGGGGCTCCCTAAGCCTTAGGGCTGGGGCTCCCCAGGCCTGAGGCTCCATAAGCCTAAGGGCTGGGGCGCCCTAGGCCTTGGGCTCCCAAAACCTAAGGGCTGGGGTGACCCAGGCCTGGGGCTCCCTAAGGCTAAGGGCTGGAGCGCCACAGGCCTGGGGTTCCCTAAGCCTAAAGGCTGGGGCGCCCCAGGACTGGGGTTCCCAAAGCCTTAAGGCTGGGGCGCCCCAGGCCTGGGCATCCAAATCCTAAGTGTTGGGGCGACCCAGGCCTGGGGCTCCCTAAGCCTAAGGGCTGTAGCGCCACAGGCCTGGGGTTCCCTATGCCTAAGGGCTGGTGCGCCCCAGGACTGGGGTTCCCAAAGCCTAAGGGCTGGGGTGCCCCAGGCCTGGGCATATCTAATCCTAAGGGCTGGGGCGCCCCAGGCCTGGGGCTCCCTAAGCCTAATTGCTGGGGCGCCCCAGGTCTGGGGCTTTTTAAGCCTAAGGGCTGGGGCAACCCAGGCCTGGGGCTCCCTAAGCCTAATTGCTGGGGCGTCTCAGGTCTGGGGCTCAATAAGCCTAAGGGCTGGGTCGACCCTGGCCTGAGGCTCCCTAAGCCTAAGGGCTGGGGCGCCAAAGGCCTGGCGCTCCCAAAGCCTAAGGTCTGGGGCGCCCCAGGCCTGGGGCTCCCTAAGCATTAAGGCTGGGGCGCCCCAGTCCTGGGGTTCCAAAGTCTAAATGCTGGGGTGCCCCAGGTCTGGGGCTACTTAAGCCTAAGGGCTGGGCGCTCCAGCCTGGGGCTCATAAAACCTATGGGCTGGGGCATCCCAGTCCTGGTGCTCCCAAAGCCTAATGGCTGGGGCGCCCCAGTCCTTGGGCTCCCAAAGCCTAAGGGCTGTAGCGCCCCCGGCCTGGGGCTCCCAAAGCCTAAGGGCTTGGGCGCCACGGCCTCGGCCTCCCAAAGCCTAAGGGCTGGGGCGCCCCTGGCCTGAGGCTCTCTAAGCCTAAATGCTGGGTCGCCCTAGGCCTGGGGCTCCCAAAGCCTAAGGGTTGGGGCGCCCCAGGACTGGGGCTAACTAAGCCTAAGTGCTGGGCGCCCCAGGCCTGGGGCTATCTCAGGCTAAGGGCTGGGGCGACCCACGGCTGGGGCGGCCAAGGTCTGGGGCTCCCTAAGCATAAGGGCTGCGGCGCCCCAGGCCTGGGGCTCCCAAAGCCTAAGGGCTGCGGCGCCCCAGGCCTGGGGCTCGCAAAGCCTAAGGGCTGGAGCGCCCCAGGCCTGGGGCTCCCAAAACTTAAGGGCTGGGGCACCCCAGGCCTGGGGCTCCTAAAGCCTAAGGGCTGGGGCGCCCCAGGGTGGGGCTCCCTAAGCCTAAAGGCTGGGGCACCCCTGTCCTGGGGCTCCCTAAGCCTAAGTGTTGGGGCGCCCCAGGCCAGGGGCTCACTAAGTTAAAGAGCTGGGGCTCACCAGGCCTGGGGCTCCCTAAGCCCTAGAGGGGGGGCGCCCCAGTACTGGGGCTCCCAAAGCCTAAGGGCTGGGGCGCCCCAAGCCTGGGGCTCCCAAAGCGTAAGTGAGGGGGCGCCCCAGGCCTGGGGTTCGAAAAGCCTAAGGGCTGGGGCATCCCAGGTCTGGGACTCTCTAAGCCCAAGGGCTGGGGCGCCCGAGGCCTGGGGCTCCCAAAACCCAAGGAATGAGGAGTCCCAGGCCTGGGGCTCACAAAGCCTAAGGGCTGGGGCAACCCAGGCCTGGGGCTCCCTAAGCCTAATTGCTGAGGCATCCCAGGCCTGGGGCACCCTAATCCTAAGGGCTGGGGCGCCACAGGCATGGGGCTCCCTAAGCCTAAAGGCTGGGGTGCCCCAGTTCTGGGCTTACTTAAGCCTAAGGGCTGGGGCGCCCCAGGCCTGGGGATCAAAAAACCTATGTGCTGGGCCGTCCCAGTCCTGGTGCTCCCAAAGCCTAAGGCCTGGGGCGCCCCAGCCCTTAAGCCTGGGAGCCTCAGGCCTGGGGCTATCTCAGGCTAAGGGCTGGGGCGACCCACGGCTGGGGCGGCCAAGGTCTGGGGCTCCCTAAGCATAAGGGCTGCGGCGCCCCAGGCCTGGGACTCCCTAAGCCTAAGGGCTGGGTCGCCCTAGGCCTTGGGTTCCCACAGCCTAAGGGTTGGGGTGCCCCATGCCAGGGGCTCCCTAAGCTTTAGGGCTGGGGCGCCCCAGGCCTGAGGCTCCATAAGCCTAAGGGCTGGGGCGCCCTACCCTGGAGCTCCCAAAGCCTAAAGGCTGGGGCGCCCCAGGACTGGGGCTCCCAAAGCCTAAGGGCTGGGGCGACCCAGGCCTGGGGCTCCCTAAGCCTAAGGGCTGGAGCGCCACAGGCCTGGGGTTCCCTAAGCCTAAAGGCTGGGGCGCCGCAGGCCTGGGGTTCCCAAAGCCTTAAGGCTGGGGCGCTCCAGGCTTTGACATCCCCAATCCTAAGGGCTGGGGCGCCCCAGGCTTGGGGCTCCCAAAGCCTAAGGGCTTGGGCGACCCAGGCCTGGGCTCCCTAAGCCTAAGGGCTGTAGCGCCACAGGCCTGGGGTTCCCTAAGCCTAAGGGCTGGGGCGCGCCAGGACTGGGGTTCCCAAAGCCTAAGGGCTGGGGTGCCCCAAGTCTGGGCATCCCTAATCCTAAGGGCTGTGCGGCCCCAGGCCTGGGGCTCCCTAAGCCTAATTGCTGGGGCGCCCCAGGTCTGGGGCTTACTAAGCTTAAGGGCTGGGGCAACCCAGGCCTGGGGCTCCTTAAGCCTAATTGCTGGGGCGCCTCAGGTCTCGGGCTCAATAAGCCTAAGGGCTGGGGCGACCCTGGCCTGGGGCTCCCTAAGTCTAAGAGCTGGGGCTCACCAGGCCTGGGGCTCCTTAAGCCTAATTGCTGGGGCGCCTCAGGTCTCGGGCTCAATAAGCCTAAGGGCTGGGGCGAACCTGGCCTGGGGCTCCCTAAGTCTAAGAGCTGGGGCTCACCAGGCCTGGAGCTCCCTACGCCTAATGGCGGGGGCGCCCCAGGCCTGGCGCTTCCAAAAACTATGGGCTTGGCGTCCCTGGCCTGGGGCTCCCAAATCTTAATGGCTGGGGCGCCCCAGGACTGGGGCTCCCTAAAACTAAGGTCTTGGGCGCCCATGCCTGGGGCTCCAAAAGCTTAAGGGTTGGGGCGTCGCAGGCCTGGGGCTCCCAAATACTAAAGGCTGGGGCACCACTGTCCTGGCGCTCCCAAAGCCTATGGTCTGGGGCGCCCCAGGCCTGGGGCTCCCTAAGCCTTAAGGCTGGGGCGCCCCAGGCCTGGGGTACCAAAGCCTAAGTGCTGGGGTGCCCCAGGTCTGGGGCTACTTAAGCCTAAGTGCTGGGGCGCTCCAGCCTGGGGCTCCGAAAACCTATGGGCTGGGGCATCCCAATCCTGGTGCTCCCAAAGCCTAATGGCTGAGGCGCCCCAGTCCTTGGGCTCCCAAAGCCTAAGGGCTGTAGCGCCCCAGGCCTAGGGCTCCCAAAGCCTAAGGGCTTGGGCGCCACGGCCTCGGGCTCCCAAAGCCTAAGGGCTGGGGCGCCCCTGGCCTGAGACTCTCTAAGCCTAAGGGCTGGGGCGCCCTAGTCCTGGGGCTCCCAAAGCCTAAGGGCTGGGGCACCCCAGGACTGGGGCTAACTAAGTCTAAGTGCTGGGCGCCCCAGGCCTGGGGCTATCTAAGGCTAAGGGCTGCGGCGCCCCAGGCCTGGGGCTCCCAAAGCCTAGAGGGCTGGGGCGCCCCAGGCCTGGGGCTCCCAAAACTTAAGGGCTGGGGCACCCCAGGCCTGGGGCTCCTAAAGCCTAAGGGCTGGGGCTCCCCAGGCTGGGGCTCACTAAGTCAAAGAGCTGGGGCTCACCAGGCCTGGGGCTCCCTAAGCCTAAGGGCTGGGGCGCCCCTAGCCTGGGGCTCCCAAAGCGTAAGGGCGGGGGCGCCCCAGGCCTGGGGCTCGAAAAGCCTAAGGGATGGGGCACCCCAGGTCTGGTACTCTCTAAGCCCAAGGGCTGGGGAGCCCGAGGCCTGGGGCTCCCAAAACCCAAGGAATGAGGAGTCCCACCTGGGGCTCACAAAGCCTAAGGGATGGGGCGCCCCAGGCCTGGGGCTGCCTAAGCCTAATTGCTGAAGGCGTCCCAGGCCTGGGGCACCCTAAGCCTAAGGGCTGGGGCGCCGCAGGCATGGGGCTCCCTAAGCCCAAAGACTGGGGCGCCCCAGGTCTGGGCTTACTTAAGCCTAAGGGCTGGGGCGCCCCAGGCCTGGGGCTCAAAAAACCTATATGCTGGGCCGTCCCAGTCCTGGTGCTCCCAAAGCCTAAGGGTTGGGGCGCCCCAGGCCTGAGGCTCCCAGGCTTAAGGGCTGGGGCACCCCAGGCCTGAGGCTAACAGGCTTAAGGGCTCGGGCGCCACAGGCCTGGGACTCCCTAAGCCTAAGGGCTGGGGCGCCCCAGGCCTTGGGCTCCCACAGCCTAAGGGTTGGGGTGCCCCATGCCAGGGGCTCCCTAAGCCTTAGGGCTGGGGAGCCCCAGGCCTGAGGCTCCATAAGCCTAAGGACTGGGGCGCCCTAGGCCTGGGGCTCCCAAAGCCTAAAGGCTGGGGCGCCCCAGGACTGTGGCTAACTAAGCCTTATGGCTAGGCGCCTTAGGCTGGGGCTCCCTAAGGCTAAGGGCTGGGGAGACCCAGGGCTGGGGCTCCCCAGGTCTGGGGCTCCCTAAGCCTAAGGGCTGCGGCGCCCCAGGCCTGGGGCTCCCTAAGCCTAAGGGCTGGGGCGCCCCAGGCATGGGGTTCCCTAATCCTTAAGGCTGCAGCGCCCTAGGCCTGGGGTTCCAAAGCCTAAGGGCTGGTGCGCCCCAGGTCTGGGGCTACTTAAGCCTAAGGGCTGGGGCGCCCCAGGCCTTGGGTTACCAACTCCTAAGGGCTGGGGCGCCCCAGGCCTGGGGCTCCCAAAGCCTAAGGGCTTGGGCGCCACGCCTCGAGCTCCCAAAGCATAAGGGCTGGGGCGCCCCAGGGTGGGGCTCCCTAAGCATAAGGGCTGGGGCACCCCAGGGCTGGGGCTCCCTAAGTTAAAGAGCTCGGGCTCACCAGGCCTGGGGCTCCCTAAGCCTACGGGCTGGGGCACCCCAGGCCTGGGACTCTCTAAGGCCAATGGCTGGGGCGCCCGAGGCCTGGGGCTCCCAAAGCCCAAGGAATGAGGAGTCCCAGGCTTGGGGCTCACAAAGCCTAAGGGCTGGGGCGCCCAAGGCCTGGGGCTCCCTAAGTCTAATGGCTGGGGCGCCCCAGGCCTGGGGCTGCCTAAGCCTAACTGCTGGGGCCCCGCATGTCTGGGGCTCTCTAAGCCTAAGGCCTGGGGTGGCCCAGGCCTGGGGCTCCCTAAGCCTAATTGCTGGGGCGCACCATGTCTGGGGCTCTGTAAGACTAAGGGCTGGGATGCCTCAGATCAGGGGCTCCCTAAGTCTAAGAGCTGGGGCTCACCAGGCCTGGGGCTCTCAAAGCCTAACGGCTGGGGCGCCCAAGGCCTGAGGCTCCCAAAGCCCAAGGGCTGAGGCGTCCCTGGCCTGGGGCAACCTAAGCCTAAAGTGTGGGGTGCCCCAGGCCTGGGGCTCCCAAAGCCTAAGGGCTGCGGAGCCCCAGGCCTGGGGTTCCCTAAGCCTAAAGGCTGGGGCGCCCTGGACTGGGGTTCCCAAAGCCTTAAGGCTGGGGCGCTGCAGGCTTGGGCATCCCCAATCCTAAGGGCTGGGGCGCCCCAGGCTTGGGGCTCCCAAAGCCTAAGGGCTGGGGCGACCCAGGCCTGGGGCTTCCTAAGCCTAAGGGCTGTAGCGCCACAGGCCTGGGGTTCCCTAAGCCTAAGGGCTGGGGTGCCCCAGGCCTGGGCATCCCTAATCCTAAGGGCTGTGGCGCCCCAGGCCTGGGGCTCCCTAAGCCTAATTGCTGGGGCGCCCCAGGTCTGGGGCTTTCTAAGCTTAAGGGATGGGACAGCCCAGGCCTGGGGCTCCTTAAGCCTAATTGCTGGGGCGCCTCAGGTCTGGGGATCAATAAGCCTAAGGGCTGGGGCGACCCTGGCCTGGGGCTCCCTAAGTCTAAGAGCTGGGGCTCACCAGGCCTGGGGCTCCCTACGCCTAATGGCGGGGGTGCCCCAGGCCTGGCGCTTCCAAAAATTATGGCCTTGGCGTCCCTGGCCTGGGGCTCCCAAAGCCTAATGGCTGGGGCGCCCCAGGACTGGGGCTCCCTAAAACTAAGGTCTGGGGCGCCCATGCCTGGGGCTCCAAAAGCTTAAGCGCTGCGGCGCCCCAAGCCTGGGGCTCCCAAAGCCTAAGGGCTGCGGCTCCCCAGGCCTGGGGCTCCCAAAGCCTAAGGGCAGGGCGCCCCAGGCCTGGGGCTCCCAAAACTTAAGGGCTGGGGCACCCCAGGCCTGGGGCTCCTAAAACCTAAGGGCTGGGCAAACCCAGGGTGGGGCTCCCTAAGCCTAAAGGCTGGGACACCCTTGTCCTGGGGCTCCCTAAGCTTAAGTGTTGGGGCTCCCCAGGCTGGGGCTCACTAAGTTAAAGAGCTGGGGCTCACCAGGCCTGGGGCTCCCTAAGCCTAAGGCTGGGGCGCCCCAAGCCTGGGGCTCCCAAAGCGTAAGGGCGGGGGCGCCCCAGGCCTGGGGCTCGAAAAGCCTAAGGGATGGGGCACCCCAGGTCTGGGACTCTCTACGCCCAAGGGCTGGGGCGCCCGAGGCCTGGGGCTCCCAAAACCCAAGGAATGAGGAGTCCCAGGCCTGGGGCTCACAAAGCCAAAGGCCTGGGGCTGCCTAAGCCTAATTGCTGGGGCGCCACATGTCTGGGGCTCTCTAAGCCTAAGGGCTGGGGCGACCCAGGCCTGGGGCTCCCTAAGCCTAATTGCTGAGGCGTCCCAGGCCTGGGGCACCCTAATCCTAAGGGCTGGGGCGCCGCAGACATGGGGCTCCCAAAGCCTAAAGGCTGGGGCGCCCCAGGTCTGGTCTTACTTAAGCCTAAGGGCTGGGGCGCCCCAGGCCTGGGGCTCAAAAAACCTATGTGATGGGCCGTCCCAGTCTTGGTACTCCCAAAACCTAAGGGTTGGGGCGCCCCAGGTCTGAGGCTCCCAGGCTTAAGGGCTGGGCGCCCCAGGCCTGAGGCTAACAGGATTAAGGGCTCGGGCGCCACAGGCCTGGGACTCCCTAAACCTAAGGACTGGGGCGCCCTAGGCCTGGGGCTCCCAAAGCCTAAAGGCTGGGGCGCCCCAGGACTGTGGCTAACTAAGCCTAATGCCTAGGCGCCTGAGGCCTGGGGCTCCCTAAGGCTAAGGGCTGGGGAGACCCAGGGCTGGGGCGCCCCAGGTCTAGGGCTCCCTAAGCCTAAGGGCTGCGGCGCCCCAGGCCTGGGGCTCCCAAAGCCTAAGGGCTGCGGCGCCCCAGGCCTGGGGCTCAAAAAGCCTAAAGGCTGCGGCCCCCCAGGCCTGGGGCTCCCTAAGCCTAAGGGCTGGGGCGCCCCAGGCATGGGGTTCGCTAATCCTTAAGGCTGGGGCGCCCTAGGCCTGGGGTTCCAAATCCTAAGGGCTGGTGCGCCCCAGGTGTGGGGCTACTTAAGCCTAAGGGCTGGGGCGCCCCAGGCCTTGGGTCACCAACTCCTAAGGGCTAGGGCGCCCCAGGCCTGGGGCTCCCAAAGCCTAAGGGCTTGGGCGCCACGCCTCAGCTCCCAAAGCCTAAGGGCTGGGGCATCCCAGGCCTGGGGCTCCCAAAGCATAAGGGCTGGGGCGCCCCAGGGTGGGGCTCCCTAAGCCTAAGGGCTGGGGCACCCCAGGGCTGGGGCTCCCTAAGCCTAAGTGTTGGGGCGCCCCAGGCCAAGGGCTCCCTAAGTTTAAGAGCTCGGGCTAACCTGGCCTGGGGCTCCCTAAGCCTAAGGGCTGGGGCAAACCAGGCCTGGGACTCTCTAAGCCCAATGGCTGGGGCGCCCGAGGCCTGGGGCTCCCAAAGCCCAAGGAATGAGGAGTCCCAGGCCTGGGGCTCACAAAATTTAAGGGCTGGGGTGCCCAAGGCCTGGGGCTCCCTAAGTCTAATGGCTGGGGCGCCCCAGGCCTGGGGCTGCCTAAGCCTAATTGCAGGGGCCCCGCATGTCTGGGGCTCTCTAAGCCTAAGGCCTGGGGCGGCCCAGGCCTGGAGCTCCCTAAGCGTAAATGCTGGGGCGCACCAGGTCTGGGGCTCTGTAAGACTAAGGGCTGGGGCGCCTCAGATCAGGGGCTCCCTAAGTCTAAGAGCTGGGGCTCACCAGGCCTGGGGCTCTCAAAGCCTAAGGGCTGGGGCGCCCAAGGCCTGGGGCTCCCAAAGCCCAAGGGCTGAGGCGTCCCTGGCCTGTGGCACCCTAAGCCTAACGTGTGGGGCGCCCCAGGCCTGGGACTCCCTAAGCCTAAGGGCTGGGGTGTCCCAGGCCTGGGGCTCCCAAAGCCAAAGGGCTGCGGAGACCCAGGCCTGGGGCTCCCAAAGCCTAAGGGCTGGGGCACCCCAGTGCTGGGGCTCCCAAAGCCTAAAGGCTGGGGCGCCTCAGGCCTGGGGCTCCCTAAGCCTAAGGACTGGGGCGCCCCAGGCTTGGGGCTTCCAAAGCCTAAGGGCTGGGGCGACACAGGCCTGGGGCTCCCTAAGCCTAAGGGCTGGAGCGCCACAGGCCTGGGGTTCCCTAAGCTTAAAGGTTGGGGCGCCCCAGGACTGGGGTTCCAAAGCCTAAGGGCTGGGGCGCCCCAGGCCTGGGCATCCCTAATCCTAAGGGCTGGGGCGCCCCAGGCTTGGGGCTCCCAAAGCCTAAGGGCTGGGGCGACCCAGGCCTGGGGTTCCCGAAGCCTAAGAGCTGGAGCGCCACAGGCCTGGGGTTCCCTAAGCCTAAGGGCTGGGGCGCCCCATGACTGGGGTTCCCAAAGCCTAAGGGCTGGGGCGCCCCAGGCCTGGGCATCCCTAATTCTAAGGGCTTGCGCGCCCCAGGCTTGGGGCTCCCAGCCTAAGGACTGGGGCGACCCAGGCCTGGGGCTCCCTAAGCCTAAGGGCTGGAGCGCCACAGGCCTTGGGTTCCCTAAGCCTAAGGGCTGGGGCGCCCCAGGTCTGGGGCTCAATAAGCCTAAGGGCTGGGGCGACCCTGGCCTGGGGTTTCCTAAGTCTAAGAGCTGGGGCTCACCAGGCCTGGGGCTCCCTACACCTAATGGCGGGGGCGCCCCAGGCCTGGCGCTCCCTAAAACTAAGGGCTGGGGCGCAGATGCCTGGGGCTCCAAAAGCTTAAGGGTTGGGGCGTCGCAGGCCTGGGCCTCCCAAATCCTAAGGGCTGGTGCGCCACAGGCCTGGCGCTCCCAAAGCCTCAGGGCTGGGGCGCCCCAGGCCTGGGGTTTCAAAGCCTAAGGGCTGGGGCGCCCCAGGTCTGGGGCTACTTAAGCCTAAGGGCTGGGGCGCCCCAGGCTGCGGATGCCTAAGCCTAATTGCTGGGGCGCCGCATGTCTGGGGCTCTCTAAGCCTAAGGGCTGGGGCGACCCAGGCCTGGGGCTCCCTAAGCCTAAGTGCTGGGGCGCCACAGGCCAGGGGCTCCTTAAGCCTAAGGGCTGGGGCGCCCCAGGTGTGGGGCTACTTAAGCCTAAGGGCTGGGGCGCCCCAAGGCCTGGGGCTCCCAAAGCGTAAGGGCGGAGGCGCCCCAGGCCTGGGGCTCGAAAAGCCTAAGGGCTGGGGCACCCCAGGTCTGGGACTCTCTAAGCCCAAGGGCTGGGGCACCCGAGGCCTGGGGCTTCCAAAACCCAAGGAATGAGGAGTCCCTGGCCTGGGGCTCACAAAGCCTAAGGGCTGGGGCGCCCCAGGCCTGGGGCTCCCTAAGTCTAATGGCTGGGGCACCCCAGGCCTGGGGCTGCCTAAGCAGAATTGCTAGGGCGCCGCATGTCTGGGGCTCTCTAAGCCTAAGGGCTGGGGCGACCCAGGCCTTGGGCTCCCTAAGCCTAATTGCTGAGGCGTCCCAGGCCTGGGGCACCCTAAGCCTAAGGGCTGGGGCGCCGCAGGCATGGGGCTCCCTAAGCCTAAAGACTGGAGCGCCCCAGGTCTGGGCTTACTTAAGCCTAAGGGCTGGGGCGCCCCAGGCCTGGGGCTCAAAAAACCTATATGCTGGGCCGTCCCAGTCCTGGTGCTCCCAAAGCCTAAGGGTTGGGGCGCCCCAGGCCTGAGGCTCCCAGGCTTAAGGGCTGGGGCACCCCAGGCCTGAGGCTAACAGGCTTAAGGGCTCGGGCGCCACAGGCCTGGGACTCCCTAAGCCTAAGGGCTGGGGCGCCCCAGGCCTTGGGCTCCCACAGCCTAAGGGTTGGGGTGCCCCATGCCAGGGGCTCCCTAAGCCTTAGGGCTGGGGAGCCCCAGGCCTGAGGCTCCATAAGCCTAAGGACTGGGGCGCCCTAGGCCTGGGGCTCCCAAAGCCTAAAGGCTGGGGCGCCCCAGGACTGTGGCTAACTAAGCCTTATGGCTAGGCGCCTTAGGCTGGGGCTCCCTAAGGCTAAGGGCTGGGGAGACCCAGGGCTGGGGCTCCCCAGGTCTGGGGCTCCCTAAGCCTAAGGGCTGCGGCGCCGCAGGCCTGGGGCTCCCTAAGCCTAAGGGCTGGGGCGCCCCAGGCATGGGGTTCCCTAATCCTTAAGGCTGCGGCGCCCTAGGCCTGGGGTTCCAAAGCCTAAGGGCTGGTGCGCCCCAGGTCTGGGGCTACTTAAGCCTAAGGGCTGGGGCGCCCCAGGCCTTGGGTTACCAACTCCTAAGGGCTGGGGCGCCCCAGGCCTGGGGCTCCCAAAGCCTAAGGGCTTGGGCGCCACGCCTCGAGCTCCCAAAGCATAAGGGCTGGGGCGCCCCAGGGTGGGGCTCCCTAAGCATAAGGGCTGGGGCACCCCAGGGCTGGGGCTCCCTAAGTTAAAGAGCTCGGGCTCACCAGGCCTGGGGCTCCCTAAGCCTACGGGCTGGGGCACCCCAGGCCTGGGACTCTCTAAGGCCAATGGCTGGGGCGCCCGAGGCCTGGGGCTCCCAAAGCCCAAGGAATGAGGAGTCCCAGGCTTGGGGCTCACAAAGCCTAAGGGCTGGGGCGCCCAAGGCCTGGGGCTCCCTAAGTCTAATGGCTGGGGCGCCCCAGGCCTGGGGCTACCTAAGCCTAACTGCTGGGGCCCCGCATGTCTGGGGCTCTCTAAGCCTAAGGCCTGGGGTGGCCCAGGCCTGGGGCTCCCTAAGCCTAATTGCTGGGGCGCACCATGTCTGTGGCTCTGTAAGACTAAGGGCTGGGATGCCTCAGATCAGGGGCTCCCTAAGTCTAAGAGCTGGGGCTCACCAGGCCTGGGGCTCTCAAAGCCTAACGGCTGGGGCGCCCAAGGCCTGAGGCTCCCAAAGCCCAAGGGCTGAGGCGTCCCTGGCCTGGGGCAACCTAAGCCTAAAGTGTGGGGTGCCCCAGGCCAGGGGCTCCCAAAGCCTAAGTACTGGGGCGCCCCAGTCTGGGGCTCCCAAAGCCTAAAGGCTGGGGCGCCTCAGGCCTGGGGCTCCCTAAGCCTAAGGACTGGGGCGCCCCAGGCTTGGGGCTCCCAAAGCCTAAGGGCTGGGGCGACACAGGACTGGGGTTCCCTAAGCCTAAGGGCTGGAGCGCCACAGGCCTGGGGTTCCCAAAGCCTAAGGGCTGGGGCGCCCCAGGCCTGGGCATCCCTAATCCTAAGGGCTAGGGCGCCCCAGGCTTGGGGCTCCCAAAGCCTAAGGGCTGGGGCGACCCAGGCCTGGGGCTCCCTAAGCCTAAGGGCTGGAGCGCCATAGGCCTGGGGCTCCCAGGCTTAAGGGCTGGGGCGCCCCAGGCCTTGGACTCCCTAAGCCTAAGGGCTGGGGCACCCCAGGCCTTCGGCTTCCACAGCCTAAGGGTTGGGGTGCCCCATGCCAGGGGCTCCCTAAGCCTTAGGGCTGGGGCTCCCCAGGCCTGAGGCTCCATAACCCTAAGGGCTGGGGCGCCCTAGGCCTTGGGCTCCCAAAGCCTAAGGGCTGGGGTGACCCAGGCCTGGGGCTCCCTAAGGCTAAGGGCTGGAGCGCCACAGGCCTGGGGTTCCCTAAGCCTAAAGGCTGGGGCGCCCCAGGACTGGGGTTCCCAAAGCCTTAAGGCTGGGGCGCCCCAGGCCTGGGCATCCAAATCCTAAGTGTTGGGGCGACCCAGGCCTGGGGCTCCCTAAGCCTAAGGGCTGTAGCGCCACAGGCCTGGGGTTCCCTATGCCTAAGGGCTGGTGCGCCCCAGGACTGGGGTTCCCAAAGCCTAAGGGCTGGGGTGCCCCAGGCCTGGGCATATCTAATCCTAAGGGCTGGGGCGCCCCAGGCCTGGGGCTCCCTAAGCCTAATTGCTGGGGCGCCCCAGGTCTGGGGCTTTTTAAGCCTAAGGGCTGGGGCAACCCAGGCCTGGGGCTCCCTAAGCCTAATTGCTGGGGCGTCTCAGGTCTGGGGCTCAATAAGCCTAAGGGCTGGGTCGACCCTGGCCTGAGGCTCCCTAAGCCTAAGGGCTGGGGCGCCAAAGGCCTGGCGCTCCCAAAGCCTAAGGTCTGGGGCGCCCCAGGCCTGGGGCTCCCTAAGCATTAAGGCTGGGGCGCCCCAGTCCTGGGGTTCCAAAGTCTAAATGCTGGGGTGCCCCAGGTCTGGGGCTACTTAAGCCTAAGGGCTGGGCGCTCCAGCCTGGGGCTCATAAAACCTATGGGCTGGGGCATCCCAGTCCTGGTGCTCCCAAAGCCTAATGGCTGGGGCGCCCCAGTCCTTGGGCTCCCAAAGCCTAAGGGCTGTAGCGCCCCCGGCCTGGGGCTCCCAAAGCCTAAGGGCTTGGGCGCCACGGCCTCGGCCTCCCAAAGCCTAAGGACTGGGGCGCCCCTGGCCTGAGGCTCTCTAAGCCTAAATGCTGGGTCGCCCTAGGCCTGGGGCTCCCAAAGCCTAAGGGTTGGGGCGCCCCAGGACTGGGGCTAACTAAGCCTAAGTGCTGGGCGCCCCAGGCCTGGGGCTATCTCAGGCTAAGGGCTGGGGCGACCCACGGCTGGGGCGGCCAAGGTCTGGGGCTCCCTAAGCATAAGGGCTGCGGCGCCCCAGGCCTGGGGCTCCCAAAGCCTAAGGGCTGCGGCGCCCCAGGACTGGGGCTCGCAAAGCCTAAGGGCTGGAGCGCCCCAGGCCTGGGGCTCCCAAAACTTAAGGGCTGGGGCACCCCAGGCCTGGGGCTCCTAAAGCCTAAGGGCTGGGGCGCCCCAGGGTGGGGCTCCCTAAGCCTAAAGGCTGGGGCACCCCTGTCCTGGGGCTCCCTAAGCCTAAGTGTTGGGGCGCCCCAGGCCAGGGGCTCACTAAGTTAAAGAGCTGGGGCTCACCAGGCCTGGGGCTCCCTAAGCCTAAGAGGGGGGGCGCCCCAGTACTGGGGCTCCCAAAGCCTAAGGGCTGGGGCGCCCCAAGCCTGGGGCTCCCAAAGCGTAAGTGAGGGGGCGCCCCAGGCCTGGGGTTCGAAAAGCCTAAGGGCTGGGGCATCCCAGGTCTGGGACTCTCTAAGCCCAAGGGCTGGGGCGCCCGAGGCCTGGGGCTCCCAAAACCCAAGGAATGAGGAGTCCCAGGCCTGGGGCTCACAAAGCCTAAGGGCTGGGGCAACCCAGGCCTGGGGCTCCCTAAGCCTAATTGCTGAGGCATCCCAGGCCTGGGGCACCCTAATCCTAAGGGCTGGGGCGCCACAGGCATGGGGCTCCCTAAGCCTAAAGGCTGGGGTGCCCCAGTTCTGGGCTTACTTAAGCCTAAGGGCTGGGGCGCCCCAGGCCTGGGGATCAAAAAACCTATGTGCTGGGCCGTCCCAGTCCTGGTGCTCCCAAAGCCTAAGGCCTGGGGCGCCCCAGCCCTTAAGCCTGGGAGCCTCAGGCCTGGGGCTATCTCAGGCTAAGGGCTGGGGCGACCCACGGCTGGGGCGGCCAAGGTCTGGGGCTCCCTAAGCATAAGGGCTGCGGCGCCCCAGGCCTGGGACTCCCTAAGCCTAAGGGCTGGGTCGCCCTAGGCCTTGGGCTCCCACAGCCTAAGGGTTGGGGTGCCCCATGCCAGGGGCTCCCTAAGCTTTAGGGCTGGGGCGCCCCAGGCCTGAGGCTCCATAAGCCTAAGGGCTGGGGCGCCCTACCCTGGAGCTCCCAAAGCCTAAAGGCTGGGGCGCCCCAGGACTGGGGCTCCCAAAGCCTAAGGGCTGGGGCGACCCAGGCCTGGGGCTCCCTAAGCCTAAGGGCTGGAGCGCCACAGGCCTGGGGTTCCCTAAGCCTAAAGGCTGGGGCGCCGCAGGCCTGGGGTTCCCAAAGCCTTAAGGCTGGGGCGCTCCAGGCTTTGACATCCCCAATCCTAAGGGCTGGGGCGCCCCAGGCTTGGGGCTCCCAAAGCCTAAGGGCTTGGGCGACCCAGGCCTGGGCTCCCTAAGCCTAAGGGCTGTAGCGCCACAGGCCTGGGGTTCCCTAAGCCTAAGGGCTGGGGCGCGCCAGGACTGGGGTTCCCAAAGCCTAAGGGCTGGGGTGCCCCAAGTCTGGGCATCCCTAATCCTAAGGGCTGTGCGGCCCCAGGCCTGGGGCTCCCTAAGCCTAATTGCTGGGGCGCCCCAGGTCTGGGGCTTTCTAAGCTTAAGGGCTGGGGCAACCCAGGCCTGGGGCTCCTTAAGCCTAATTGCTGGGGCGCCTCAGGTCTCGGGCTCAATAAGCCTAAGGGCTGGGGCGACCCTGGCCTGGGGCTCCCTAAGTCTAAGAGCTGGGGCTCACCAGGCCTGGGGCTCCTTAAGCCTAATTGCTGGGGCGCCTCAGGTCTCGGGCTCAATAAGCCTAAGGGCTGGGGCGAACCTGGCCTGGGGCTCCCTAAGTCTAAGAGCTGGGGCTCACCAGGCCTGGAGCTCCCTACGCCTAATGGCGGGGGCGCCCCAGGCCTGGCGCTTCCAAAAACTATGGGCTTGGCGTCCCTGGCCTGGGGCTCCCAAATCTTAATGGCTGGGGCGCCCCAGGACTGGGGCTCCCTAAAACTAAGGTCTTGGGCGCCCATGCCTGGGGCTCCAAAAGCTTAAGGGTTGGGGCGTCGCAGGCCTGGGGCTCCCAAATACTAAAGGCTGGGGCACCACTGTCCTGGCGCTCCCAAAGCCTAAGGTCTGGGGCGCCCCAGGCCTGGGGCTCCCTAAGCCTTAAGGCTGGGGCGCCCCAGGCCTGGGGTACCAAAGCCTAAGTGCTGGGGTGCCCCAGGTCTGGGGCTACTTAAGCCTAAGTGCTGGGGCGCTCCAGCCTGGGGCTCCGAAAACCTATGGGCTGGGGCATCCCAATCCTGGTGCTCCCAAAGCCTAATGGTTGAGGCGCCCCAGTCCTTGGGCTCCCAAAGCCTAAGGGCTGTAGCGCCCCAGGCCTAGGGCTCCCAAAGACTAAGGGCTTGGGCGCCACGGCCTCGGGCTCCCAAAGCCTAAGGGCTGGGGCGCCCCTGGCCTGAGACTCTCTAAGCCTAAGGGCTGGGGCGCCCTAGTCCTGGGGCTCCCAAAGCCTAAGGGCTGGGGCACCCCAGGACTGGGGCTAACTAAGTCTAAGTGCTGGGCGCCCCAGGCCTGGGGCTATCTAAGGCTAAGGGCTGCGGCGCCCCAGGCCTGGGGCTCCCAAAGCCTAGAGGGCTGGGGCGCCCCAGGCCTGGGGCTCCCAAAACTTAAGGGCTGGGGCACCCCAGGCCTGGGGCTCCTAAAGCCTAAGGGCTGGGGCTCCCCAGGCTGGGGCTCACTAAGTCAAAGAGCTGGGGCTCACCAGGCCTGGGGCTCCCTAAGCCTAAGGGCTGGGGCGCCCCTAGCCTGGGGCTCCCAAAGCGTAAGGGCGGGGGCGCCCCAGGCCTGGGGCTCGAAAAGCCTAAGGGATGGGGCACCCCAGGTCTGGTACTCTCTAAGCCCAAGGGCTGGGGCGCCCGAGGCCTGGGGCTCCCAAAACCCAAGGAATGAGGAGTCCCACCTGGGGATCACAAAGCCTAAGGGATGGGGCGCCCCAGGCCTGGGGCTGCCTAAGCCTAATTGCTGAGGCGTCCCAGGCCTGGGGCACCCTAAACCTAAGGGCTGGGGCGCCGCAGGCATGGGGCTCCCTAAGCCTAAAGACTGGGGCGCCCCAGGTCTGGGCTTACTTAAGCCTAAGGGCTGGGGCGCCCCAGGCCTGGGGCTCAAAAAACCTATATGCTGGGCCGTCCCAGGTCTGGTGCTCCCAAAGCCTAAGGGTTGGGGCGCCCCAGGCCTGAGGCTCCCAGGCTTAAGGGCTGGGGCACCCCAGGCCTGAGGCTAACAGGCTTAAGGGCTCGGGCGCCACAGGCCTGGGACTCCCTAAGCCTAAGGGCTGGGGCGCCCCAGGCCTTGGGCTCCCACAGCCTAAGGGTTGGGGTGCCCCATGCCAGGGGCTCCCTAAGCCTTAGGGCTGGGGAGCCCCAGGCCTGAGGCTCCATAAGCCTAAGGACTGGGGCGCCCTAGGCCTGGGGCTCCCAAAGCCTAAAGGCTGGGGCGCCCCAGGACTGTGGCTAACTAAGCCTTATGGTTAGGCGCCTTAGGCTGGGGCTCCCTAAGGCTAAGGGCTGGGGAGATACAGGGCTGGGGCTCCCCAGGTCTGGGGCTCCCTAAGCCTAAGGGCTGCGGCGCCCCAGGCCTGGGGCTCCCTAAGCCTAAGGGCTGGGGCGCCCCAGGCATGGGGTTCCCTAATCCTTAAGGCTGCGGCGCCCTAGGCCTGGGGTTCCAAAGCCTAAGGGCTGGTGCGCCCCAGGTCTGGGGCTACTTAAGCCTAAGGGCTGGGGCGCCCCAGGCCTTGGGTTACCAACTCCTAAGGGCTGGGGCGCCCCAGGCCTGGGGCTCCCAAAGCCTAAGGGCTTGGGCGCCACGCCTCGAGCTCCCAAAGCATAAGGGCTGGGGCGCCCCAGGGTGGGGCTCCCTAAGCATAAGGGCTGGGGCACCCCAGGGCTGGGGCTCCCTAAGTTAAAGAGCTCGCGCTCACCAGGCCTGGGGCTCCCTAAGCCTACGGGCTGGGGCACCCCAGGCCTGGGACTCTCTAAGGCCAATGGCTGGGGCGCCCGAGGCCTGGGGCTCCCAAAGCCCAAGGAATGAGGAGTCCCAGGCTTGGGGCTCACAAAGCCTAAGGGCTGGGGCGCCCAAGGCCTGGGGCTCCCTAAGTCTAATGGCTGGGGCGCCCCAGGCCTGGGGCTGCCTAAGCCTAACTGCTGGGGCCCCGCATGTCTGGAGCTCTCTAAGCCTAAGGCCTGGGGTGGCCCAGGCCTGGGGCTCCCTAAGCCTAATTGCTGGGGCGCACCATGTCTGGGGCACTGTAAGACTAAGGGCTGGGATGCCTCAGATCAGGGGCTCCCTAAGTCTAAGAGCTGGGGCTCACCAGGCCTGGGGCTCTCAAAGCCTAACGGCTGGGGCGCCCAAGGCCTGAGGCTCCCAAAGCTCAAGGGCTGAGGCGTCCCTGGCCTGGGGCAACCTAAGCCTAAAGTGTGGGGTGCCCCAGGCCTGGGGCTCCCAAAGCCTAAGGGCTGGGGCGCCCCAGTCCTGGGGCTCCCAAAGCCTAAGGGCTGTGGAGCCCCAGGCCTGGGGCTCCCAAAACCAAAGGGCTGGTGTGCCCCAGTCCTGGGGCTCCCAAAGCCTAAAGGCTGGGGCGCCTCAGGCCTGGGGCTCCCTAAGCCTAAGGACTGGGGCGCCCCAGGCTTGGGGCTCCCAAATCCTAAGGGCTAGGGAGACACAGGCCTGGGGCTCCCTAAGCCTAAGGGCTGGAGCGCCACAGGCCTGGGGTTCCCTAAGCTTAAGGGCTGGGGCTCCCCAGGACTGGGGTTCCCAAAGCCTAAGGGCTGAGGCGCCCCAGGCCTGGGCATGCCTAATCCTAAGGGCTGGGGCGCCCCAGGCTTGGGGTTCCCAAAGCCTAAGGGCTGGGGCGACCCAGGCCTGGGGCTCCCTAAGCCTACGGGCTGGGGCGCCCCAGGTCTGGGGTTACTTAAGCCTAAGGGCTGGGGCACCCCAGGGCTGGGCCTCCCAAAACCTATGGGCTGGGGCATCCCAGTCCTTGTGCTCCCAAAGCCTAAGGGCTGGGGCGCCCCAGTCCTTGGGCTCCCAAAGCCTAAGGGCTGGGGCGCCCCTGCTCTGAGGCTCCCTAAGCCTAATGGCAGGGGTGCCCTAGGCCTGGGGCTCCCAAAGCCTAAGGGCTGGGGCGCCCCAGGACTGGGGCTAACTAAGCCTAAGTGCTGGGAGCCCCTGGCCTGGGGCTCCCTAAGGCTAAGGGCTGGGGCGACCCACGGCTGGGGCGGCCAAGGTCTGGGGATCCCTTAGCCTAAGGGCTGCGGAGCCCCACCTGGGGCTCCCAAAGCCTAAGGGCTGCAGCGCCCCAGGCCTGGGGCTCCCAAAGCCTAAGGGCGGGGGCGCCCCAGGCCTTGGGCTCCCAAAACCTAAGGGCTGGGGCGCCCCATGCCTGGGGCTCCTAAAGCCTAAGGGCTGGGGCGCCCCAGGGTGGGGATCCCTAAGCCTAAAGGCTGGGGCACCCCAGGCCTGGGGCTCCCTAAGCCTAAGTGTTGGGGCGCCCCAGGCCAGGGGCTCCCTAAGTTAAAGAGCTAGGGCTCACCAGGCCTGGGCCTCCCTAAGCCTAAGGGCTGGGGCGCCCCAAGCCTGGGGCTCCCAAAGTGTAAGGGCGGGGACGCCCCAGGCCTGGGGCTTGAAAAGCCTAAGGTCTGGGGCACCCCAGGCCTGGGACTCTCTAAGCCCAAGGGCTGGGGCGCCCGAGGCCTGGGGCTCCCAAAGCCCAAGGAATGAGGAGTCCCAAGCCTGGGGCTGCCTAAGCCTCATTGCTGGGGCGCCGCATGACTGGGGCTCTCTAAGCGTAAGGGCTGGGGCGACCCAGGCCTGGGGCTCCCTAAGCCTAAGTGTTGGGGTGCCACAGGCCAGGGGCTCCCTAAGTCTAAGACCTGGGGTTCACCAGGCCTGGGGCTCCCAAAGCCTAAGGGCTGGCGCGCCCCAGGCCTGGGGCTCCCAAAGCCAAGGGCTGAGGCGTCCCAGACCTGGGGCACCCTAAGCCTAAGGGCTGGGGCGCCGCAGGCATGGGGCTCCCTAAGCCTAAGGGCTCGGGAGCCCCAGGTGTGGGGCTACTTAAGCCTAAGGGCTGGGGCGCCCCAAGGCCTGGGGCTCCCAAAGCGTAAGGGCGGAGGCGCCCCAGGCCTGGGGCTCGAAAAGCCTAAGGGCTGGGGCACCCCAGGTCTGGGACTCTCTAAGCCCAAGGGCTGGGGCGCCCGAGGCCTGGGGCTCCCAAAACCCAAGGAATGAAGAGTCCCTGGCCCGGGGCTCACAAAGCCTAAATGCTGGGGCACCCCAGGCCTGGGGCTCCCTAAGTCTAATGGCTGGGGCGCCCGAGGCCTGGGGCTGCCTAAGCCTAATTGCTGGGGCGCCGCATGTCTGGGGCTCTCTAAGCCTAAGGGCTGGGGTGACCCAAGCCTGGGGCTCCCCAAGCCTAATTGCTGTGGCGTCCCAGGCCTGGGGCACCCTAAGCCTAAGGGCTGGGGCGCCGCAGGCATGGGGCTCCCTAAGCCTAAAGGCTGGGGCACCCCATGTCTGGGCATACTTAAGCCTAAGGGCTGGGGCGCCCCAGGCCTGGGGCTCAAAAAACCTATGTGCTGGGCCGTCCCAGTCCTGGTGCTCCCAAAGCCTAAGGGTTGGGACGCCCCAGACCTGAGGTTCCCAGGCTTAAGGGCTGGGGCGCCCCAGGCCTGAGGCTAACAGGCTTAAGGGCTGGGGTGCCCCAGGCCTGGGACTCCCTAAGCCTAAATGCTGGGGCGCACCAGGTCTGGGGCTCTGTAAGACTAAGGCCTGGGACGCCTCAGATCAGGGGCTCCCTAAGTCTAAGAGCTGGGGCTCACCAGGCCTGTGGCTCCCAAAGCCTAAGGGTTTGGGCGCCACGGCCTCGGGCTCCCAAAGCCTAAGGGCTGGGGCGCCCCGGTCCTTGGGCTCCCAAAGCCTAAGGGCTGGGTCGCCCCTGGCCTGAGGCTCCCTAAGCCTAATGGCTGGGGTGCCCTAGGCCTGGGGCTCCCTAAGGCTAAGGGCTGGGGCGACCCACGGCTGGGGCGGCCCGGTCCTTGGGCTCCCAAAGCCTAAGGGCTGTGGCGCCCCAGGACTGGGGCTAACTAAGCCTAAGTTCTGGGAGCCCCTGGCCTGGGGCTCCCTAAGGCTAAGGGCTGGGGCGACCCACGGCTGGGGCGGCCAAGGTCTGTGGATCCCTTAGCCTAAGGGCTGTGGAGCCCCAGGCCTGGGGCTCCTAAAGCCTAAGGGCTGCAGAGCCCCAGGCCTGGGGCTCCCAAAGCCTAAGGGCTGGGGCGCCCCAGGACTGGGGCTCCCAAAGCCTAAGGACTGGGGCGACCCAGGCCTGGGGCTCCCTAAGCCTAAGGGCTGGAGCGCCACAGGCCTGGGGTTCCCTAAGCCTAAAGGCTGGGGCGCCCTGGACTGGGGTTCCCAAAGCCTTAAGGCTGGGGCGCTGCAGGCTTGGGCATCCCCAATCCTAAGGGCTGGGGCGCCCCAGGCTTGGGGCTCCCAAAGCCTAAGGGCTGGGGCGACCCAGGCCTGGGGCTTCCTAAGCCTAAGGGCTGTAGCGCCACAGGCCTGGGGTTCCCTAAGCCTAAGGGCTGGGGTGCCCCAGGCCTGGGCATCCCTAATCCTAAGGGCTGTGGCGCCCCAGGCCTGGGGCTCCCTAAGCCTAATTGCTGGGGCGCCCCAGGTCTGGGGCTTTCTAAGCTTAAGGGATGGGACAGCCCAGGCCTGGGGCTCCTTAAGCCTAATTGCTGGGGCGCCTCAGGTCTGGGGATCAATAAGCCTAAGGGCTGGGGCGACCCTGGCCTGGGGCTCCCTAAGTCTAAGAGCTGGGGCTCACCAGGCCTGGGGCTCCCTACACCTAATGGCGGGGGTGCCCCAGGCCTGGCGCTTCCAAAAATTATGGCCTTGGCGTCCCTGGCCTGGGGCTCCCAAAGCCTAATGGCTGGGGCGCCCCAGGACTGGGGCTCCCTAAAACTAAGGTCTGGGCGCCCATGCCTGGGGCTCCAAAAGCTTAAGCGCTGCGGCGCCCCAAGCCTGGGGCTCCCAAAGCCTAAGGGCTGCGGCTCCCCAGGCCTGGGGCTCCCAAAGCCTAAGGGCAGGGCGCCCCAGGCCTGGGGCTCCCAAAACTTAAGGGCTGGGGCACCCCAGGCCTGGGGCTCCTAAAACCTAAGGGCTGGGCAAACCCAGGGTGGGGCTCCCTAAGCCTAAAGGCTGGGACACCCCTGTCCTGGGGCTCCCTAAGCTTAAGTGTTGGGGCTCCCCAGGCTGGGGCTCACTAAGTTAAAGAGCTGGGGCTCACCAGGCCTGGGGCTCCCTAAGCCTAAGGCTGGGGCGCCCCAAGCCTGGGGCTCCCAAAGCGTAAGGGCGGGGGCGCCCCAGGCCTGGGGCTCGAAAAGCCTAAGGGATGGGGCACCCCAGGTCTGGGACTCTCTACGCCCAAGGGCTGGGGCGCCCGAGGCCTGGGGCTCCCAAAACCCAAGGAATGAGGAGTCCCAGGCCTGGGGCTCACAAAGCCTAAGGCCTGGGGCTGCCTAAGCCTAATTGCTGGGGCGCCACATGTCTGGGGCTCTCTAAGCCTAAGGGCTGGGGCGACCCAGGCCTGGGGCTCCCTAAGCCTAATTGCTGAGGCGTCCCAGGCCTGGGGCACCCTAAGCCTAAGGGCTGGGGCGCCGCAGACATGGGGCTCCCAAAGCCTAAAGGCTGGGGCGCCCCAGGTCTGGTCTTACTTAAGCCTAAGGGCTGGGGCGCCCCAGGCCTGGGGCTCAAAAAACCTATGTGATGGGCCGTCCCAGTCTTGGTACTCCCAAAACCTAAGGGTTGGGGCGCCCCAGGCCTGAGGCTCCCAGGCTTAAGGGCTGGGCGCCCCAGGCCTGAGGCTAACAGGATTAAGGGCTCGGGCGCCACAGGCCTGGGACTCCCTAAACCTAAGGACTGGGGCGCCCTAGGCCTGGGGCTCCCAAAGCCTAAAGGCTGGGGCGCCCCAGGACTGTGGCTAACTAAGCCTAATGCCTAGGCGCCTGAGGCCTGGGGCTCCCTAAGGCTAAGGGCTGGGGAGACCCAGGGCTGGGGCGCCCCAGGTCTAGGGCTCCCTAAGCCTAAGGGCTGCGGCGCCCCAGGCCTGGGGATCCCAAAGCCTAAGGGCTGCGGCGCCCCAGGCCTGGGGCTCAAAAAGCCTAAAGGCTGCGGCCCCCCAGGCCTGGGGCTCCCTAAGCCTAAGGGCTGGGGCGCCCCAGGCATGGGGTTCGCTAATCCTTAAGGCTGGGGCGCCCTAGGCCTGGGGTTCCAAATCCTAAGGGCTGGTGCGCCCCAGGTGTGGGGCTACTTAAGCCTAAGGGCTGGGGCGCCCCAAGCCTTGGGTCACCAACTCCTAAGGGCTAGGGCGCCCCAGGCCTGGGGCTCCCAAAGCCTAAGGGCTTGGGCGCCACGCCTCAGCTCCCAAAGCCTAAGGGCTGGGGCGTCCCAGGCCTGGGGCTCCCAAAGCATAAGGGCTGGGGCGCCCCAGGGTGGGGCTCCCTAAGCCTAAGGGCTGGGGCACCCCAGGGCTGGGGCTCCCTAAGCCTAAGTGTTGGGGCGCCCCAGGCCAAGGGCTCCCTAAGTTTAAGAGCTCGGGCTAACCTGGCCTGGGGCTCCCTAAGCCTAAGGGCTGGGGCACCCCAGGCCTGGGACTCTCTAAGCCCAATGGCTGGGGCGCCCGAGGCCTGGGGCTCCCAAAGCCCAAGGAATGAGGAGTCCCAGGCCTGGGGCTCACAAAGTTTAAGGGCTGGGGCGCCCAAGGCCTGGGGCTCCCTAAGTCTAATGGCTGGGGCGCCCCAGGCCTGGGGCTGCCTAAGCCTAATTGCAGGGGCCCCGCATGTCTGGGGCTCTCTAAGCCTAAGGCCTGGGGCGGCCCAGGCCTGGAGCTCCCTAAGCGTAAATGCTGGGGCGCACCAGGTCTGGGGCTCTGTAAGACTAAGGGCTGGGGCGCCTCAGATCAGGGGCTCCCTAAGTCTAAGAGCTGGGGCTCACCAGGCCTGGGGCTCTCAAAGCCTAAGGGCTGGGGCGCCCAAGGCCTGGGGCTCCCAAAGCCCAAGGGCTGAGGCGTCCCTGGCCTGTGGCACCCTAAGCCTAAAGTGTGTGGCGCCCCAGGCCTGGGACTCCCTAAGCCTAAGGGCTGGGGTGTCCCAGGCCTGGGGCTCCCAAAGCCTAAGGGCTGCGGAGACCCAGGCCTGGGGCTCCCAAAGCCTAAAGGCTGGGGCGCCTCAGGCCTGGGGCTCCCTAAGCCTAAGGACTGGGGCGCCCCAGGCTTGGGGCTTCCAAAGCCTAAGGGCTGGGGCGACACAGGCCTGGGGCTCCCTAAGCCTAAGGGCTGGAGCGCCACAGGCCTGGGGTTCCCTAAGCTTAAAGGTTGGGGCGCCCCAGGACTGGGGTTCCAAAGCCTAAGGGCTGGGGCGCCCCAGGCCTGGGCATCCCTAATCCTAAGGGCTGGGGCGCCCCAGGCTTGGGGCTCCCAAAGCCTAAGGGCTGGGGCGACCCAGGCCTGGGGTTCCCGAAGCCTAAGAGCTGGAGCGCCACAGGCCTGGGGTTCCCTAAGCCTAAGGGCTGGGGCGCCCCAGGACTGGGGTTCCCAAAGCCTAAGGGCTGGGGCGCCCCAGGCCTGGGCATCCCTAATTCTAAGGGCTTGCGCGCCCCAGGCTTGGGGCTCCCAGCCTAAGGACTGGGGCGACCCAGGCCTGGGGCTCCCTAAGCCTAAGGGCTGGAGCGCCACAGGCCTGGGGTTCCCTAAGCCTAAGGGCTGGGGCGCCCCAGGTCTGGGGCTCAATAAGCCTAAGGGCTGGGGCGACCCTGGCCTGGGGTTTCCTAAGTCTAAGAGCTGGGGCTCACCAGGCCTGGGGCTCCCTACACCTAATGGCGGGGGCGCCCCAGGCCTGGCGCTCCCTAAAACTAAGGGCTGGGGCGCAGATGCCTGGGGCTCCAAAAGCTTAAGGGTTGGGGCGTCGCAGGCCTGGGCCTCCCAAATCCTAAGGTCTGGTGCGCCACAGGCCTGGCGCTCCCAAAGCCTCAGGGCTGGGGCGCCCCAGGCCTGGGGTTTCAAAGCCTAAGGGCTGGGGCGCCCCAGGTCTGGGGCTACTTAAGCCTAAGGGCTGGGGCGCCCCAGGCTGCGGATGCCTAAGCCTAATTGCTGGGGCGCCGCATGTCTGGGGCTCTCTAAGCCTAAGGGCTGGGGCGACCCAGGCCTGGGGCTCCCTAAGCCTAAGTGCTGGGGCGCCACAGGCCAGGGGCTCCTTAAGCCTAAGGGCTGGGGCGCCCCAGGTGTGGGGCTACTTAAGCCTAAGGGCTGGGGCGCCCCAAGGCCTGGGGCTCCCAAAGCGTAAGGGCGGAGGTGCCCCAGGCCTGGGGCTCGAAAAGCCTAAGGGCTGGGGCACCCCAGGTCTGGGACTCTCTAAGCCCAAGGGCTGGGGCACCCGAGGCCTGGGGCTTCCAAAACCCAAGGAATGAGGAGTCCCTGGCCTGGGGCTCACAAAGCCTAAGGGCTGGGGCGCCCCAGGCCTGGGGCTCCCTAAGTCTAATGGCTGGGGCACCCCAGGCCTGGGGCTGCCTAAGCAGAATTGCTAGGGCGCCGCATGTCTGGGGCTCTCTAAGCCTAAGGGCTGGGGCGACCCAGGCCTTGGGCTCCCTAAGCCTAATTGCTGAGGCGTCCCAGGCCTGGGGCACCCTAAGCCTAAGGGCTGGGGCGCCGCAGGCATGGGGCTCCCTAAGCCTAAAGACTGGGGCGCCCCAGGTCTGGGCTTACTTAAGCCTAAGGGCTGGGGCGCCCCAGGCCTGGGGCTCAAAAAACCTATATGCTGGGCAGTCCCAGTCCTGGTGCTCCCAAAGCCTAAGGGTTGGGGCGCCCCAGGCCTGAGGCTCCCTGGCTTAAGGGCTGGGGCACCCCAGGCCTGAGGCTAACAGGCTTAAGGGCTCGGGCGCCACAGGCCTGGGACTCCCTAAGCCTAAGGGCTGGGGCGCCCCAGGCCTTGGGCTCCCACAGCCTAAGGGTTGGTGTGCCCCATGCCAGGGGCTCCCTAAGCCTTAGGGCTGGGGAGCCCCAGGCCTGAGGCTCCATAAGCCTAAGGACTGGGGCGCCCTAGGCCTGGGGCTCCCAAAGCCTAAAGGCTGGGGCGCCCCAGGACTGTGGCTAACTAAGCCTTATGGCTAGGCGCCTTAGGCTGGGGCTCCCTAAGGCTAAGGGCTGGGGAGACCCAGGGCTGGGGCTCCCCAGGTCTGGGGCTCCCTAAGCCTAAGGGCTGTGGCGCCGCAGGCCTGGGGCTCCCTAAGCCTAAGGGCTGGGGCGCCCCAGGCATGGGGTTCCCTAATCCTTAAGGCTGCGGCGCCCTAGGCCTGGGGTTCCAAAGCCTAAGGGCTGGTGCGCCCCAGGTCTGGGGCTACTTAAGCCTAAGGGCTGGGGCGCCCCAGGCCTTGGGTTACCAACTCCTAAGGGCTGGGGCGCCCCAGGCCTGGGGCTCCCAAAGCCTAAGGGCTTGGGCGCCACGCCTCGAGCTCCCAAAGCATAAGGGCTGGGGCGCCCCAGGGTGGGGCTCCCTAAGCATAAGGGCTGGGGCACCCCAGGGCTGGGGCTCCCTAAGTTAAAGAGCTCGGGCTCACCAGGCCTGGGGCTCCCTAAGCCTACGGGCTGGGGCACCCCAGGCCTGGGACTCTCTAAGGCCAATGGCTGGGGCGCCCGAGGCCTGGGGCTCCCAAAGCCCAAGGAATGAGGAGTCCCAGGCTTGGGGCTCACAAAGCCTAAGGGCTGGGGCGCCCAAGGCCTGGGGCTCCCTAAGTCTAATGGCTGGGGCGCCCCAGGCCTGGGGCTGCCTAAGCCTAACTGCTGGGGCCCCGCATGTCTGGGGCTCTCTAAGCCTAAGGCCTGGGGTGGCCCAGGCCTGGGGCTCCCTAAGCCTAATTGCTGGGGAGCACCATGTCTGGGGCTCTGTAAGACTAAGGGCTGGGATGCCTCAGATCAGGGGCTCCCTAAGTCTAAGAGCTGGGGCTCACCAGGCCTGGGGCTCTCAAAGCCTAACGGCTGGGGCGCCCAAGGCCTGAGGCTCCCAAAGCCCAAGGGCTGAGGCGTCCCTGGCCTGGGGCAACCTAAGCCTAAAGTGTGGGGTGCCCCAGGCCTGGGGCTCCCAAAGCCTAAGTACTGGGGCGCCCCAGTCCTGGGGCTCCCAAAGCCTAAAGGCTGGGGCGCCTCAGGCCTGGGGCTCCCTAAGCCTAAGGACTGGGGCGCCCCAGGCTTGGGGCTCCCAAAGCCTAAGGGCTGGGGCGACACAGGACTGGGGTTCCCTAAGCCTAAGGGCTGGAGCGCCACAGGCCTGGGGTTCCCAAAGCCTAAGGGCTGGGGCGCCCCAGGCCTGGGCATCCCTAATCCTAAGGGCTAGGGCGCCCCAGGCTTGGGGCTCCCAAAGCCTAAGGGCTGGGGCGACCCAGGCCTGGGGCTCCCTAAGCCTAAGGGCTGGAGCGCCATAGGCCTGGGGTTCCCTAAGCCTAACGGCTGGGGCGCCCCAGGACTGGGGTTCCCAAAGCCTAAGGGCTGGGGCGCCCCAGGCCTGGGCATCCCTAATCCTAAAGGCTGGGGCGCCCCAGGCTTGGGGCTCCCTAAGCCTAAGGGCTGGAGCGCCACAGGCCTGGGGTTCCCTAAGCCTAAGGGCTGGGGAGCCCCAGGACTGGGGTTCCCAAATCCTAAGGGCTGGGGCGCCCCAGGCCTGACATCCGTAAACCTAAGGCTGGGGCGCCCCAGGCTTGGGGCTCCCAAAGCCTAAGGGCTGGGGCGACCCAGGCCTGGGGCTCCCTAAGCCTAAGGGCTGGAGCGCCACAGGCCTGGGGCTCCCTAAGCCTAAGGGCTGGGGCGCCCCAGGTCTGGGGCTCAATAAGCCTAAGGGCTGGGGCGCCCCAGTCCTTGGGCTCCCAAAGCCTAAGGGCTGGAGCGCCCCAGGCCTGGGGCTCCCAAAGGCTAAGGGCTTGGGTGCCACGGCCTCGGGCTCCCAAAGCCTAAGGGCTGGGGCCCCCCTGGCCTGAGGCTCCCTAAGCCTAATGGCTGGGGCGCCCCCGTCCTGGGGCCCCCAAAGCCGAAGGGCTGGGGCGCCCCAGGCCTGGTGCTCCCTAAAACTAAGGGCTGGGGCGCAGATGCCTGAGGCTCCAAAAGCTTAAGGGTTGGGGTGTCGCAGGCCTGGGGCTCCCAAATCCTAAGGGTTGGTGCGCCACAGGTCTGGCGCTCCCAAAGCCTCAGGGCTGGGGCGCCCCAGGCCTGGGGTTTCAAAGCCTAAGGGCTGGGGCGCCCCAGGTCTGGGGCTACTTAAGCCTAAGGGCTGGGGCGCCCCAGGGCTGGGGCTCCCAAAACCTATGGGCTGGGGCATCCCAGTCCTGGTGCTCCCAAAGCCTAAGGGCTGGGGCGCCCCAGTCCTTGGGCTCCCAAAGCCTAAGGGCTGGGGCGCCCCTGGCCTGAGGCTCCCTAAGCCTAATGCCTGGGGTGGCCTAGGCCTGGGGCTCCCAAAGCCTAAGGGCTGGGGCGCCCCAGGACTGGGGCTAACTAAGCCTAAGTGCTGGGAGCCCCTGGCCTGGGGCTCCCTAAGGCTAAGGGCTGGGGCGACCCCCGGCTGGGGCGGCCAAGGTCTGGGGATCACTTAGCCTAAGGGCTGCGGAGCCCCAGGCCTGGGGCTCCCAAAGCCTAAGGGCTGCGGCGCCCCAGGCCTTGGGCTCCCAAAACCTAAGGGCTGGGGCGCCCCATGCCTGGGGCTCCTAAAGCCAAAGGGCTGGGGCACCCCAGGGTGGGGCTCCCTAAGCATAAAGGCTGGGGCACCCCAGGCCTGGGGCTCCCTAAGCCTAAATGTTGGGGCGCCCCAGGCCAGGGGCTCCCTAAGTTAAAGAGCTAGGGCTCACCAGGCCTGGGGCTCCCTAAGCCTAAGGGTTGGGGCGCCCAAAGCCTGGGGCTCCCAAAGTGTCAGGGCGGGGGCGCCCCAGGCCTGGGGCTTGAAAAGCCTAAGGGCTGGGGCACCCCAGTCCTGGGACTCTCTAAGCCCAAGGGCTGGGGCGCCCGAGGCCTGGGGCTCCCAAAGCCCAAGGAATGAGGAGTCCCAGGCCTGGGACTCACAAAGCCTAAGGGCTGGGGCGACCCACGGCTGGGGCGGCCAAAGTCTGGGGCTCCCAAAGTGAAAGGGCGTGGGCGCCCCAGGCCTGGGCATCCCCAATCCTAAGGGCTGGGGCGCCCTAGGCCTGGGGCTCCCAAAGCCTAAAGCCTGGGGCGCCCCAACTGTGGCTAACTAAGCCTAATGGCTGGGCGCCTCAGGCCTGGGGCTCCCTAAGGCTAAAGGCTGGGGAGACCCAGGGCTGGGGCGCCCCAGGAGTGAGGCTCCCTAAGCCTAAGGGCTGGGGTACCCCAGGCCTGGGGCTCCCTAAGCCTAAAGGCTGCGGCGCCCCAGGCCTGGGGCTCCCAAAGCCTAAGGGCTGGGGCGCCCCAGGCATGAGGCTCCCTAAGTCTAATGGCTGGGGCGCCCCAGGCCTGGGGCTGCCTAAGCCTAATTGCTGGGGCGCCACATGTCTGGGGCTCTCTAAGCCTAAGGGCTGGGGCGACCGTGGCCTGGGGCTCCCTAATCATAAGTGCTGGGGCGCCTCAGGCCGGGGGCTCCCTAAATCTAAGAGCTGGGGCTCACCAGGCCTGGGACTCCCAAACCCTAAGTGCTGGGGTGCCCCAGGCCTGGGGCTCTCTAAGCCCAAGGACTGAGGCGTCCCAGGCCTGGGGCACCCTAAGCCTAAGGGCTGGGGCACCGCAGGCATGGGGCTCAAAAAACCTATGTACTGGGCCATCCCAGTCCTGGTGCTCCCAAAGCCTAAGGGCTGGGGCGCCCCAGGTCTGAGGCTCCCAGGCTTAAGGGCTGGGGCGCCCCAGGCCTTGGACTCCCTAAGCCTAAGGGCTGGGGCACCCCAGGCCTTCGGCTTCCACAGCCTAAGGGTTGGGGTGCCCCATGCCAGGGGCTCCCTAAGCCTTAGGGCTGGGGCTCCCCAGGCCTGAGGCTCCATAAGCCTAAGGGCTGGGGCGCCCTAGGCCTTGGGCTCCCAAAGCCTAAGGGCTGGGGTGACCCAGGCCTGGGGCTCCCTAAGGCTAAGGGCTGGAGCGCCACAGGCCTGGGGTTCCCTAAGCCTAAAGGCTGGGGCGCCCCAGGCTTGGGGCTCCCTAAGCCTAAGGGCTGGAGCGCCACAGGCCTGGGGTTCCCTAAGCCTAAGGGCTGGGGAGCCCCAGGACTGGGGTTCCCAAATCCTAAGGGCTGGGGCGCCCCAGGCCTGACATCCGTAAACCTAAGGCTGGGGCGCCCCAGGCTTGGGGCTCCCAAAGCCTAAGGCCTGGGGCGACCCAGGCCTGGGGCTCCCTAAGCCTAAGGGCTGGAGCGCCACAGGCCTGGGGCTCCCTAAGCCTAAGGGCTGGGGCGCCCCAGGTCTGGGGCTCAATAAGCCTAAGGGCTGGGGCGCCCCAGTCCTTGGGCTCCCAAAGCCTAAGGGCTGGAGCGCCCCAGGCCTGGGGCTCCCAAAGGCTAAGGGCTTGGGTGCCACGGCCTCGGGCTCCCAAAGCCTAAGGGCTGGGGCCCCCCTGGCCTGAGGCTCCCAAAGCCTAAGGTCTGGGGCGCCCCCGTCCTGGGGCTCCCAAAGCCGAAGGGCTGGGGCGCCCCAGGCCTGGTGCTCCCTAAAACTAAGGGCTGGGGCGCAGATGCCTGAGGCTCCAAAAGCTTAAGGGTTGGGGCGTCGCAGGCCTGGGGCTCCCAAATCCTAAGGGCTGGTGCGCCACAGGTCTGGCGCTCCCAAAGCCTCAGGGCTGGGGCGCCCCAGGCCTGGGGTTTCAAAGCCTAAGGGCTGGGGCGCCCCAGGTCTGGGGCTACTTAAGCCTAAGGGCTGGGGCGCCCCAGGGCTGGGGCTCCCAAAACCTATGGGCTGGGGCATCCCAGTCCTGGTGCTCCCAAAGCCTAAGGGCTGGGGCGCCCCAGTCCTTGGGCTCCCAAAGCCTAAGGGCTGGGGCGCCCCTGGCCTGAGGCTCCCTAAGCCTAATGTCTGGGGTGGCCTAGGCCTGGGGCTCCCAAAGCCTAAGGGCTGGGGCGCCCCAGGACTGGGGCTAACTAAGCCTAAGTGCTGGGAGCCCCTGGCCTGGGGCTCCCTAAGGCTAAGGGCTGGGGCGACCCCCGGCTGGGGCGGCCAAGGTCTGGGGATCACTTAGCCTAAGGGCTGCGGAGCCCCAGGCCTGGGGCTCCCAAAGCCTAAGGGCTGCGGCGCCCCAGGCCTTGGGCTCCCAAAACCTAAGGGCTGGGGCGCCCCATGCCTGGGGCTCCTAAAGCCAAAGGGCTGGGGCACCCCAGGGTGGGGCTCCCTAAGCATAAAGGCTGGGGCACCCCAGGCCTGGGGCTCCCTAAGCCTAAATGTTGGGGCGCCCCAGGCCAGGGGCTCCCTAAGTTAAAGAGCTAGGGCTCACCAGGCCTGGGGCTCCCTAAGCCTAAGGGTTGGGGCGCCCAAAGCCTGGGGCTCCCAAAGTGTCAGGGCGGGGGCGCCCCAGGCCTGGGGCTTGAAAAGCCTAAGGGCTGGGGCACCCCAGGCCTGGGACTCTCTAAGCCCAAGGGCTGGGGCGCCCGAGGCCTGGGGCTCCCAAAGCCCAAGGAATGAGGAGTCCCAGGCCTGGGACTCACAAAGCCTAAGGGCTGGGGCGACCCACGGCTGGGGCGGCCAAAGTCTGGGGCTCCCAAAGTGAAAGGGCGTGGGCGCCCCAGGCCTGGGCATCCCCAATCCTAAGGGCTGGGGCGCCCTAGGCCTGGGGCTCCCAAAGCCTAAAGCCTGGGGCGCCCCAACTGTGGCTAACTAAGCCTAATGGCTGGGCGCCTCAGGCCTGGGGCTCCCTAAGGCTAAAGGCTGGGGAGACCCAGGGCTGGGGCGCCGCAGGAGTGAGGCTCCCTAAGCCTAAGGGCTGGGGTACCCCAGGCCTGGGGCTCCCTAAGCCTAAAGGCTGCGGCGCCCCAGGCCTGGGGCTCCCAAAGCCTAAGGGCTGGGGCGCCCCAGGGTGGGGCTCCCTAAGCCTAAGGGCTGGGGTACCCCAGGCCTGTGACTCTCTAAGCCCAAGGGTTGGGGCGCCCGAGCCTGGGGCTCCCAAAACCCAAGGAATGAGGAGTTCCAGGCCTGGGGCTCACAAAGCCTAAGGGCTGGGGCGCCCCAGGCATGAGGCTCCCTAAGTCTAATGGCTGGGGCGCCCCAGGCCTGGGGCTGCCTAAGCCTAATTGCTGGGGCGCCACATGTCTGGGGCTCTCTAAGCCTAAGGGCTGGGGCGACCCTGGCCTGGGGCTCCCTAATCATAAGTGCTGGGGCGCCTCAGGCCGGGGGCTCCCTAAATCTAAGAGCTGGGGCTCACCAGGCCTGGGACTCCCAAACCCTAAGTGCTGGGGCGCCCCAGGCCTGGGGCTCTCTAAGCCCAAGGACTGAGGCGTCCCAGGCCTGGGGCACCCTAAGCCTAAGGGCTGGGGCACCGCAGGCATGGGGCTCAAAAAACCTATGTACTGGGCCGTCCCAGTCCTGGTGCTCCCAAAGCCTAAGGGCTGGGGCGCCCCAGGCCTGAGGCTCCCAGGCTTAAGGGCTGGGGCGCCCCAGGCCTTGGACTCCCTAAGCCTAAGGGCTGGGGCACCCCAGGCCTTCGGCTTCCACAGCCTAAGGGTTGGGGTGCCCCATGCCAGGGGCTCCCTAAGCCTTAGGGCTGGGGCTCCCCAGGCCTGAGGCTCCATAAGCCTAAGGGCTGGGGCGCCCTAGGCCTTGGGCTCCCAAAACCTAAGGGCTGGGGTGACCCAGGCCTGGGGCTCCCTAAGGCTAAGGGCTGGAGCGCCACAGGCCTGGGGTTCCCTAAGCCTAAAGGCTGGGGCGCCCCAGGACTGGGGTTCCCAAAGCCTTAAGGCTGGGGCGCCCCAGGCCTGGGCATCCAAATCCTAAGTGTTGGGGCGACCCAGGCCTGGGGCTCCCTAAGCCTAAGGGCTGTAGCGCCACAGGCCTGGGGTTCCCTATGCCTAAGGGCTGGTGCGCCCCAGGACTGGGGTTCCCAAAGCCTAAGGGCTGGGGTGCCCCAGGCCTGGGCATATCTAATCCTAAGGGCTGGGGCGCCCCAGGCCTGGGGCTCCCTAAGCCTAATTGCTGGGGCGCCCCAGGTCTGGGGCTTTTTAAGCCTAAGGGCTGGGGCAACCCAGGCCTGGGGCTCCCTAAGCCTAATTGCTGGGGCGTCTCAGGTCTGGGGCTCAATAAGCCTAAGGGCTGGGTCGACCCTGGCCTGAGGCTCCCTAAGCCTAAGGGCTGGGGCGCCAAAGGCCTGGCGCTCCCAAAGCCTAAGGTCTGGGGCGCCCCAGGCCTGGGGCTCCCTAAGCATTAAGGCTGGGGCGCCCCAGTCCTGGGGTTCCAAAGTCTAAATGCTGGGGTGCCCCAGGTCTGGGGCTACTTAAGCCTAAGGGCTGGGCGCTCCAGCCTGGGGCTCATAAAACCTATGGGCTGGGGCATCCCAGTCCTGGTGCTCCCAAAGCCTAATGGCTGGGGCGCCCCAGTCCTTGGGCTCCCAAAGCCTAAGGGCTGTAGCGCCCCCGGCCTGGGGCTCCCAAAGCCTAAGGGCTTGGGCGCCACGGCCTCGGCCTCCCAAAGCCTAAGGGCTGGGGCGCCCCTGGCCTGAGGCTCTCTAAGCCTAAATGCTGGGTCGCCCTAGGCCTGGGGCTCCCAAAGCCTAAGGGTTGGGGCGCCCCAGGACTGGGGCTAACTAAGCCTAAGTGCTGGGCGCCCCAGGCCTGGGGCTATCTCAGGCTAAGGGCTGGGGCGACCCACGGCTGGGGCGGCCAAGGTCTGGGGCTCCCTAAGCATAAGGGCTGCGGCGCCCCAGGCCTGGGGCTCCCAAAGCCTAAGGGCTGCGGCGCCCCAGGCCTGGGGCTCGCAAAGCCTAAGGGCTGGAGCGCCCCAGGCCTGGGGCTCCCAAAACTTAAGGGCTGGGGCACCCCAGGCCTGGGGCTCCTAAAGCCTAAGGGCTGGGGCGCCCCAGGGTGGGGCTCCCTAAGCCTAAAGGCTGGGGCACCCCTGTCCTGGGGCTCCCTAAGCCTAAGTGTTGGGGCGCCCCAGGCCAGGGGCTCACTAAGTTAAAGAGCTGGGGCTCACCAGGCCTGGGGCTCCCTAAGCCCTAGAGGGGGGGCGCCCCAGTACTGGGGCTCCCAAAGCCTAAGGGCTGGGGCGCCCCAAGCCTGGGGCTCCCAAAGCGTAAGTGAGGGGGCGCCCCAGGCCTGGGGTTCGAAAAGCCTAAGGGCTGGGGCATCCCAGGTCTGGGACTCTCTAAGCCCAAGGGCTGGGGCGCCCGAGGCCTGGGGCTCCCAAAACCCAAGGAATGAGGAGTCCCAGGCCTGGGGCTCACAAAGCCTAAGGGCTGGGGCAACCCAGGCCTGGGGCTCCCTAAGCCTAATTGCTGAGGCATCCCAGGCCTGGGGCACCCTAATCCTAAGGGCTGGGGCGCCACAGGCATGGGGCTCCCTAAGCCTAAAGGCTGGGGTGCCCCAGTTCTGGGCTTACTTAAGCCTAAGGGCTGGGGCGCCCCAGGCCTGGGGATCAAAAAACCTATGTGCTGGGCCGTCCCAGTCCTGGTGCTCCCAAAGCCTAAGGCCTGGGGCGCCCCAGCCCTTAAGCCTGGGAGCCTCAGGCCTGGGGCTATCTCAGGCTAAGGGCTGGGGCGACCCACGGCTGGGGCGGCCAAGGTCTGGGGCTCCCTAAGCATAAGGGCTGCGGCGCCCCAGGCCTGGGACTCCCTAAGCCTAAGGGCTGGGTCGCCCTAGGCCTTGGGTTCCCACAGCCTAAGGGTTGGGGTGCCCCATGCCAGGGGCTCCCTAAGCTTTAGGGCTGGGGCGCCCCAGGCCTGAGGCTCCATAAGCCTAAGGGCTGGGGCGCCCTACCCTGGAGCTCCCAAAGCCTAAAGGCTGGGGCGCCCCAGGACTGGGGCTCCCAAAGCCTAAGGGCTGGGGCGACCCAGGCCTGGGGCTCCCTAAGCCTAAGGGCTGGAGCGCCACAGGCCTGGGGTTCCCTAAGCCTAAAGGCTGGGGCGCCGCAGGACTGGGGTTCCCAAAGCCTTAAGGCTGGGGCGCTCCAGGCTTTGACATCCCCAATCCTAAGGGCTGGGGCGCCCCAGGCTTGGGGCTCCCAAAGCCTAAGGGCTTGGGCGACCCAGGCCTGGGCTCCCTAAGCCTAAGGGCTGTAGCGCCACAGGCCTGGGGTTCCCTAAGCCTAAGGGCTGGGGCGCGCCAGGACTGGGGTTCCCAAAGCCTAAGGGCTGGGGTGCCCCAAGTCTGGGCATCCCTAATCCTAAGGGCTGTGCGGCCCCAGGCCTGGGGCTCCCTAAGCCTAATTGCTGGGGCGCCCCAGGTCTGGGGCTTACTAAGCTTAAGGGCTGGGGCAACCCAGGCCTGGGGCTCCTTAAGCCTAATTGCTGGGGCGCCTCAGGTCTCGGGCTCAATAAGCCTAAGGGCTGGGGCGACCCTGGCCTGGGGCTCCCTAAGTCTAAGAGCTGGGGCTCACCAGGCCTGGGGCTCCTTAAGCCTAATTGCTGGGGCGCCTCAGGTCTCGGGCTCAATAAGCCTAAGGGCTGGGGCGAACCTGGCCTGGGGCTCCCTAAGTCTAAGAGCTGGGGCTCACCAGGCCTGGAGCTCCCTACGCCTAATGGCGGGGGCGCCCCAGGCCTGGCGCTTCCAAAAACTATGGGCTTGGCGTCCCTGGCCTGGGGCTCCCAAATCTTAATGGCTGGGGCGCCCCAGGACTGGGGCTCCCTAAAACTAAGGTCTTGGGCGCCCATGCCTGGGGCTCCAAAAGCTTAAGGGTTGGGGCGTCGCAGGCCTGGGGCTCCCAAATACTAAAGGCTGGGGCACCACTGTCCTGGCGCTCCCAAAGCCTATGGTCTGGGGCGCCCCAGGCCTGGGGCTCCCTAAGCCTTAAGGCTGGGGCGCCCCAGGCCTGGGGTACCAAAGCCTAAGTGCTGGGGTGCCCCAGGTCTGGGGCTACTTAAGCCTAAGTGCTGGGGCGCTCCAGCCTGGGGCTCCGAAAACCTATGGGCTGGGGCATCCCAATCCTGGTGCTCCCAAAGCCTAATGGCTGAGGCGCCCCAGTCCTTGGGCTCCCAAAGCCTAAGGGCTGTAGCGCCCCAGGCCTAGGGCTCCCAAAGCCTAAGGGCTTGGGCGCCACGGCCTCGGGCTCCCAAAGCCTAAGGGCTGGGGCGCCCCTGGCCTGAGACTCTCTAAGCCTAAGGGCTGGGGCGCCCTAGTCCTGGGGCTCCCAAAGCCTAAGGGCTGGGGCACCCCAGGACTGGGGCTAACTAAGTCTAAGTGCTGGGCGCCCCAGGCCTGGGGCTATCTAAGGCTAAGGGCTGCGGCGCCCCAGGCCTGGGGCTCCCAAAGCCTAGAGGGCTGGGGCGCCCCAGGCCTGGGGCTCCCAAAACTTAAGGGCTGGGGCACCCCAGGCCTGGGGCTCCTAAAGCCTAAGGGCTGGGGCTCCCCAGGCTGGGGCTCACTAAGTCAAAGAGCTGGGGCTCACCAGGCCTGGGGCTCCCTAAGCCTAAGGGCTGGGGCGCCCCTAGCCTGGGGCTCCCAAAGCGTAAGGGCGGGGGCGCCCCAGGCCTGGGGCTCGAAAAGCCTAAGGGATGGGGCACCCCAGGTCTGGTACTCTCTAAGCCCAAGGGCTGGGGAGCCCGAGGCCTGGGGCTCCCAAAACCCAAGGAATGAGGAGTCCCACCTGGGGCTCACAAAGCCTAAGGGATGGGGCGCCCCAGGCCTGGGGCTGCCTAAGCCTAATTGCTGAAGGCGTCCCAGGCCTGGGGCACCCTAAGCCTAAGGGCTGGGGCGCCGCAGGCATGGGGCTCCCTAAGCCCAAAGACTGGGGCGCCCCAGGTCTGGGCTTACTTAAGCCTAAGGGCTGGGGCGCCCCAGGCCTGGGGCTCAAAAAACCTATATGCTGGGCCGTCCCAGTCCTGGTGCTCCCAAAGCCTAAGGGTTGGGGCGCCCCAGGCCTGAGGCTCCCAGGCTTAAGGGCTGGGGCACCCCAGGCCTGAGGCTAACAGGCTTAAGGGCTCGGGCGCCACAGGCCTGGGACTCCCTAAGCCTAAGGGCTGGGGCGCCCCAGGCCTTGGGCTCCCACAGCCTAAGGGTTGGGGTGCCCCATGCCAGGGGCTCCCTAAGCCTTAGGGCTGGGGAGCCCCAGGCCTGAGGCTCCATAAGCCTAAGGACTGGGGCGCCCTAGGCCTGGGGCTCCCAAAGCCTAAAGGCTGGGGCGCCCCAGGACTGTGGCTAACTAAGCCTTATGGCTAGGCGCCTTAGGCTGGGGCTCCCTAAGGCTAAGGGCTGGGGAGACCCAGGGCTGGGGCTCCCCAGGTCTGGGGCTCCCTAAGCCTAAGGGCTGCGGCGCCCCAGGCCTGGGGCTCCCTAAGCCTAAGGGCTGGGGCGCCCCAGGCATGGGGTTCCCTAATCCTTAAGGCTGCAGCGCCCTAGGCCTGGGGTTCCAAAGCCTAAGGGCTGGTGCGCCCCAGGTCTGGGGCTACTTAAGCCTAAGGGCTGGGGCGCCCCAGGCCTTGGGTTACCAACTCCTAAGGGCTGGGGCGCCCCAGGCCTGGGGCTCCCAAAGCCTAAGGGCTTGGGCGCCACGCCTCGAGCTCCCAAAGCATAAGGGCTGGGGCGCCCCAGGGTGGGGCTCCCTAAGCATAAGGGCTGGGGCACCCCAGGGCTGGGGCTCCCTAAGTTAAAGAGCTCGGGCTCACCAGGCCTGGGGCTCCCTAAGCCTACGGGCTGGGGCACCCCAGGCCTGGGACTCTCTAAGGCCAATGGCTGGGGCGCCCGAGGCCTGGGGCTCCCAAAGCCCAAGGAATGAGGAGTCCCAGGCTTGGGGCTCACAAAGCCTAAGGGCTGGGGCGCCCAAGGCCTGGGGCTCCCTAAGTCTAATGGCTGGGGCGCCCCAGGCCTGGGGCTGCCTAAGCCTAACTGCTGGGGCCCCGCATGTCTGGGGCTCTCTAAGCCTAAGGCCTGGGGTGGCCCAGGCCTGGGGCTCCCTAAGCCTAATTGCTGGGGCGCACCATGTCTGGGGCTCTGTAAGACTAAGGGCTGGGATGCCTCAGATCAGGGGCTCCCTAAGTCTAAGAGCTGGGGCTCACCAGGCCTGGGGCTCTCAAAGCCTAACGGCTGGGGCGCCCAAGGCCTGAGGCTCCCAAAGCCCAAGGGCTGAGGCGTCCCTGGCCTGGGGCAACCTAAGCCTAAAGTGTGGGGTGCCCCAGGCCTGGGGCTCCCAAAGCCTAAGGGCTGCGGAGCCCCAGGCCTGGGGTTCCCTAAGCCTAAAGGCTGGGGCGCCCTGGACTGGGGTTCCCAAAGCCTTAAGGCTGGGGCGCTGCAGGCTTGGGCATCCCCAATCCTAAGGGCTGGGGCGCCCCAGGCTTGGGGCTCCCAAAGCCTAAGGGCTGGGGCGACCCAGGCCTGGGGCTTCCTAAGCCTAAGGGCTGTAGCGCCACAGGCCTGGGGTTCCCTAAGCCTAAGGGCTGGGGTGCCCCAGGCCTGGGCATCCCTAATCCTAAGGGCTGTGGCGCCCCAGGCCTGGGGCTCCCTAAGCCTAATTGCTGGGGCGCCCCAGGTCTGGGGCTTTCTAAGCTTAAGGGATGGGACAGCCCAGGCCTGGGGCTCCTTAAGCCTAATTGCTGGGGCGCCTCAGGTCTGGGGATCAATAAGCCTAAGGGCTGGGGCGACCCTGGCCTGGGGCTCCCTAAGTCTAAGAGCTGGGGCTCACCAGGCCTGGGGCTCCCTACGCCTAATGGCGGGGGTGCCCCAGGCCTGGCGCTTCCAAAAATTATGGCCTTGGCGTCCCTGGCCTGGGGCTCCCAAAGCCTAATGGCTGGGGCGCCCCAGGACTGGGGCTCCCTAAAACTAAGGTCTGGGGCGCCCATGCCTGGGGCTCCAAAAGCTTAAGCGCTGCGGCGCCCCAAGCCTGGGGCTCCCAAAGCCTAAGGGCTGCGGCTCCCCAGGCCTGGGGCTCCCAAAGCCTAAGGGCAGGGCGCCCCAGGCCTGGGGCTCCCAAAACTTAAGGGCTGGGGCACCCCAGGCCTGGGGCTCCTAAAACCTAAGGGCTGGGCAAACCCAGGGTGGGGCTCCCTAAGCCTAAAGGCTGGGACACCCTTGTCCTGGGGCTCCCTAAGCTTAAGTGTTGGGGCTCCCCAGGCTGGGGCTCACTAAGTTAAAGAGCTGGGGCTCACCAGGCCTGGGGCTCCCTAAGCCTAAAACTGGGGCGCCCCAAGCCTGGGGCTCCCAAAGCGTAAGGGCGGGGGCGCCCCAGGCCTGGGGCTCGAAAAGCCTAAGGGATGGGGCACCCCAGGTCTGGGACTCTCTACGCCCAAGGGCTGGGGCGCCCGAGGCCTGGGGCTCCCAAAACCCAAGGAATGAGGAGTCCCAGGCCTGGGGCTCACAAAGCCAAAGGCCTGGGGCTGCCTAAGCCTAATTGCTGGGGCGCCACATGTCTGGGGCTCTCTAAGCCTAAGGGCTGGGGCGACCCAGGCCTGGGGCTCCCTAAGCCTAATTGCTGAGGCGTCCCAGGCCTGGGGCACCCTAATCCTAAGGGCTGGGGCGCCGCAGACATGGGGCTCCCAAAGCCTAAAGGCTGGGGCGCCCCAGGTCTGGTCTTACTTAAGCCTAAGGGCTGGGGCGCCCCAGGCCTGGGGCTCAAAAAACCTATGTGATGGGCCGTCCCAGTCTTGGTACTCCCAAAACCTAAGGGTTGGGGCGCCCCAGGTCTGAGGCTCCCAGGCTTAAGGGCTGGGCGCCCCAGGCCTGAGGCTAACAGGATTAAGGGCTCGGGCGCCACAGGCCTGGGACTCCCTAAACCTAAGGACTGGGGCGCCCTAGGCCTGGGGCTCCCAAAGCCTAAAGGCTGGGGCGCCCCAGGACTGTGGCTAACTAAGCCTAATGCCTAGGCGCCTGAGGCCTGGGGCTCCCTAAGGCTAAGGGCTGGGGAGACCCAGGGCTGGGGCGCCCCAGGTCTAGGGCTCCCTAAGCCTAAGGGCTGCGGCGCCCCAGGCCTGGGGCTCCCAAAGCCTAAGGGCTGCGGCGCCCCAGGCCTGGGGCTCAAAAAGCCTAAAGGCTGCGGCCCCCCAGGCCTGGGGCTCCCTAAGCCTAAGGGCTGGGGCGCCCTAGGCCTGGGGTTCCAAATCCTAAGGGCTGGTGCGCCCCAGGTGTGGGGCTACTTAAGCCTAAGGGCTGGGGCGCCCCAGGCCTTGGGTCACCAACTCCTAAGGGCTAGGGCGCCCCAGGCCTGGGGCTCCCAAAGCCTAAGGGCTTGGGCGCCAGGCCTCAGCTCCCAAAGCCTAAGGGCTGGGGCATCCCAGGCCTGGGGCTCCCAAAGCATAAGGGCTGGGGCGCCCCAGGGTGGGGCTCCCTAAGCCTAAGGGCTGGGGCACCCCAGGGCTGGGGCTCCCTAAGCCTAAGTGTTGGGGCGCCCCAGGCCAAGGGCTCCCTAAGTTTAAGAGCTCGGGCTAACCTGGCCTGGGGCTCCCTAAGCCTAAGGGCTGGGGCAAACCAGGCCTGGGACTCTCTAAGCCCAATGGCTGGGGCGCCCGAGGCCTGGGGCTCCCAAAGCCCAAGGAATGAGGAGTCCCAGGCCTGGGGCTCACAAAATTTAAGGGCTGGGGTGCCCAAGGCCTGGGGCTCCCTAAGTCTAATGGCTGGGGCGCCCCAGGCCTGGGGCTGCCTAAGCCTAATTGCAGGGGCCCCGCATGTCTGGGGCTCTCTAAGCCTAAGGCCTGGGGCGGCCCAGGCCTGGAGCTCCCTAAGCGTAAATGCTGGGGCGCACCAGGTCTGGGGCTCTGTAAGACTAAGGGCTGGGGCGCCTCAGATCAGGGGCTCCCTAAGTCTAAGAGCTGGGGCTCACCAGGCCTGGGGCTCTCAAAGCCTAAGGGCTGGGGCGCCCAAGGCCTGGGGCTCCCAAAGCCCAAGGGCTGAGGCGTCCCTGGCCTGTGGCACCCTAAGCCTAACGTGTGGGGCGCCCCAGGCCTGGGACTCCCTAAGCCTAAGGGCTGGGGTGTCCCAGGCCTGGGGCTCCCAAAGCCTAAGGGCTGCGGAGACCCAGGCCTGGGGCTCCCAAAGCCTAAGGGCTGGGGCACCCCAGTGCTGGGGCTCCCAAAGCCTAAAGGCTGGGGCGCCTCAGGCCTGGGGCTCCCTAAGCCTAAGGACTGGGGCGCCCCAGGCTTGGGGCTTCCAAAGCCTAAGGGCTGGGGCGACACAGGCCTGGGGCTCCCTAAGCCTAAGGGCTGGAGCGCCACAGGCCTGGGGTTCCCTAAGCTTAAAGGTTGGGGCGCCCCAGGACTGGGGTTCCAAAGCCTAAGGGCTGGGGCGCCCCAGGCCTGGGCATCCCTAATCCTAAGGGCTGGGGCGCCCCAGGCTTGGGGCTCCCAAAGCCTAAGGGCTGGGGCGACCCAGGCCTGGGGTTCCCGAAGCCTAAGAGCTGGAGCGCCACAGGCCTGGGGTTCCCTAAGCCTAAGGGCTGGGGCGCCCCAGGACTGGGGTTCCCAAAGCCTAAGGGCTGGGGCGCCCCAGGCCTGGGCATCCCTAATTCTAAGGGCTTGCACGCCCCAGGCTTGGGGCTCCCAGCCTAAGGACTGGGGCGACCCAGGCCTGGGGCTCCCTAAGCCTAAGGGCTGGAGCGCCACAGGCCTTGGGTTCCCTAAGCCTAAGGGCTGGGGCGCCCCAGGTCTGGGGCTCAATAAGCCTAAGGGCTGGGGCGACCCTGGCCTGGGGTTTCCTAAGTCTAAGAGCTGGGGCTCACCAGGCCTGGGGCTCCCTACACCTAATGGCGGGGGCGCCCCAGGCCTGGCGCTCCCTAAAACTAAGGGCTGGGGCGCAGATGCCTGGGGCTCCAAAAGCTTAAGGGTTGGGGCGTCGCAGGCCTGGGCCTCCCAAATCCTAAGGGCTGGTGCGCCACAGGCCTGGGGTTCCCTAAGCCTAAAGGCTGGGGCGCCGCAGGACTGGGGTTCCCAAAGCCTTAAGGCTGGGGCGCTCCAGGCTTTGACATCCCCAATCCTAAGGGCTGGGGCGCCCCAGGCTTGGGGCTCCCAAAGCCTAAGGGCTTGGGCGACCCAGGCCTGGGCTCCCTAAGCCTAAGGGCTGTAGCGCCACAGGCCTGGGGTTCCCTAAGCCTAAGGGCTGGGGCGCGCCAGGACTGGGGTTCCCAAAGCCTAAGGGCTGGGGTGCCCCAAGTCTGGGCATCCCTAATCCTAAGGGCTGTGCGGCCCCAGGCCTGGGGCTCCCTAAGCCTAATTGCTGGGGCGCCCCAGGTCTGGGGCTTACTAAGCTTAAGGGCTGGGGCAACCCAGGCCTGGGGCTCCTTAAGCCTAATTGCTGGGGCGCCTCAGGTCTCGGGCTCAATAAGCCTAAGGGCTGGGGCGACCCTGGCCTGGGGCTCCCTAAGTCTAAGAGCTGGGGCTCACCAGGCCTGGGGCTCCTTAAGCCTAATTGCTGGGGCGCCTCAGGTCTCGGGCTCAATAAGCCTAAGGGCTGGGGCGAACCTGGCCTGGGGCTCCCTAAGTCTAAGAGCTGGGGCTCACCAGGCCTGGAGCTCCCTACGCCTAATGGCGGGGGCGCCCCAGGCCTGGCGCTTCCAAAAACTATGGGCTTGGCGTCCCTGGCCTGGGGCTCCCAAATCTTAATGGCTGGGGCGCCCCAGGACTGGGGCTCCCTAAAACTAAGGTCTTGGGCGCCCATGCCTGGGGCTCCAAAAGCTTAAGGGTTGGGGCGTCGCAGGCCTGGGGCTCCCAAATACTAAAGGCTGGGGCACCACTGTCCTGGCGCTCCCAAAGCCTATGGTCTGGGGCGCCCCAGGCCTGGGGCTCCCTAAGCCTTAAGGCTGGGGCGCCCCAGGCCTGGGGTACCAAAGCCTAAGTGCTGGGGTGCCCCAGGTCTGGGGCTACTTAAGCCTAAGTGCTGGGGCGCTCCAGCCTGGGGCTCCGAAAACCTATGGGCTGGGGCATCCCAATCCTGGTGCTCCCAAAGCCTAATGGCTGAGGCGCCCCAGTCCTTGGGCTCCCAAAGCCTAAGGGCTGTAGCGCCCCAGGCCTAGGGCTCCCAAAGCCTAAGGGCTTGGGCGCCACGGCCTCGGGCTCCCAAAGCCTAAGGGCTGGGGCGCCCCTGGCCTGAGACTCTCTAAGCCTAAGGGCTGGGGCGCCCTAGTCCTGGGGCTCCCAAAGCCTAAGGGCTGGGGCACCCCAGGACTGGGGCTAACTAAGTCTAAGTGCTGGGCGCCCCAGGCCTGGGGCTATCTAAGGCTAAGGGCTGCGGCGCCCCAGGCCTGGGGCTCCCAAAGCCTAGAGGGCTGGGGCGCCCCAGGCCTGGGGCTCCCAAAACTTAAGGGCTGGGGCACCCCAGGCCTGGGGCTCCTAAAGCCTAAGGGCTGGGGCTCCCCAGGCTGGGGCTCACTAAGTCAAAGAGCTGGGGCTCACCAGGCCTGGGGCTCCCTAAGCCTAAGGGCTGGGGCGCCCCTAGCCTGGGGCTCCCAAAGCATAAGGGCGGGGGCGCCCCAGGCCTGGGGCTCGAAAAGCCTAAGGGATGGGGCACCCCAGGTCTGGTACTCTCTAAGCCCAAGGGCTGGGGAGCCCGAGGCCTGGGGCTCCCAAAACCCAAGGAATGAGGAGTCCCACCTGGGGCTCACAAAGCCTAAGGGATGGGGCGCCCCAGGCCTGGGGCTGCCTAAGCCTAATTGCTGAAGGCGTCCCAGGCCTGGGGCACCCTAAGCCTAAGGGCTGGGGCGCCGCAGGCATGGGGCTCCCTAAGCCCAAAGACTGGGGCGCCCCAGGTCTGGGCTTACTTAAGCCTAAGGGCTGGGGCGCCCCAGGCCTGGGGCTCAAAAAACCTATATGCTGGGCCGTCCCAGTCCTGGTGCTCCCAAAGCCTAAGGGTTGGGGCGCCCCAGGCCTGAGGCTCCCAGGCTTAAGGGCTGGGGCACCCCAGGCCTGAGGCTAACAGGCTTAAGGGCTCGGGCGCCACAGGCCTGGGACTCCCTAAGCCTAAGGGCTGGGGCGCCCCAGGCCTTGGGCTCCCACAGCCTAAGGGTTGGGGTGCCCCATGCCAGGGGCTCCCTAAGCCTTAGGGCTGGGGAGCCCCAGGCCTGAGGCTCCATAAGCCTAAGGACTGGGGCGCCCTAGGCCTGGGGCTCCCAAAGCCTAAAGGCTGGGGCGCCCCAGGACTGTGGCTAACTAAGCCTTATGGCTAGGCGCCTTAGGCTGGGGCTCCCTAAGGCTAAGGGCTGGGGAGACCCAGGGCTGGGGCTCCCCAGGTCTGGGGCTCCCTAAGCCTAAGGGCTGCGGCGCCCCAGGCCTGGGGCTCCCTAAGCCTAAGGGCTGGGGCGCCCCAGGCATGGGATTCCCTAATCCTTAAGGCTGCAGCGCCCTAGGCCTGGGGTTCCAAAGCCTAAGGGCTGGTGCGCCCCAGGTCTGGGGCTACTTAAGCCTAAGGGCTGGGGCGCCCCAGGCCTTGGGTTACCAACTCCTAAGGGCTGGGGCGCCCCAGGCCTGGGGCTCCCAAAGCCTAAGGGCTTGGGCGCCACGCCTCGAGCTCCCAAAGCATAAGGGCTGGGGCGCCCCAGGGTGGGGCTCCCTAAGCATAAGGGCTGGGGCACCCCAGGGCTGGGGCTCCCTAAGTTAAAGAGCTCGGGCTCACCAGGCCTGGGGCTCCCTAAGCCTACGGGCTGGGGCACCCCAGGCCTGGGACTCTCTAAGGCCAATGGCTGGGGCGCCCGAGGCCTGGGGCTCCCAAAGCCCAAGGAATGAGGAGTCCCAGGCTTGGGGCTCACAAAGCCTAAGGGCTGGGGCGCCCAAGGCCTGGGGCTCCCTAAGTCTAATGGCTGGGGCGCCCCAGGCCTGGGGCTGCCTAAGCCTAACTGCTGGGGCCCCGCATGTCTGGGGCTCTCTAAGCCTAAGGCCTGGGGTGGCCCAGGCCTGGGGCTCCCTAAGCCTAATTGCTGGGGCGCACCATGTCTGGGGCTCTGTAAGACTAAGGGCTGGGATGCCTCAGATCAGGGGCTCCCTAAGTCTAAGAGCTGGGGCTCACCAGGCCTGGGGCTCTCAAAGCCTAACGGCTGGGGCGCCCAAGGCCTGAGGCTCCCAAAGCCCAAGGGCTGAGGCGTCCCTGGCCTGGGGCAACCTAAGCCTAAAGTGTGGGGTGCCCCAGGCCTGGGGCTCCCAAAGCCTAAGGGCTGCGGAGCCCCAGGCCTGGGGTTCCCTAAGCCTAAAGGCTGGGGCGCCCTGGACTGGGGTTCCCAAAGCCTTAAGGCTGGGGCGCTGCAGGCTTGGGCATCCCCAATCCTAAGGGCTGGGGCGCCCCAGGCTTGGGGCTCCCAAAGCCTAAGGGCTGGGGCGACCCAGGCCTGGGGCTTCCTAAGCCTAAGGGCTGTAGCGCCACAGGCCTGGGGTTCCCTAAGCCTAAGGGCTGGGGTGCCCCAGGCCTGGGCATCCCTAATCCTAAGGGCTGTGGCGCCCCAGGCCTGGGGCTCCCTAAGCCTAATTGCTGGGGCGCCCCAGGTCTGGGGCTTTCTAAGCTTAAGGGATGGGACAGCCCAGGCCTGGGGCTCCTTAAGCCTAATTGCTGGGGCGCCTCAGGTCTGGGGATCAATAAGCCTAAGGGCTGGGGCGACCCTGGCCTGGGGCTCCCTAAGTCTAAGAGCTGGGGCTCACCAGGCCTGGGGCTCCCTACGCCTAATGGCGGGGGTGCCCCAGGCCTGGCGCTTCCAAAAATTATGGCCTTGGCGTCCCTGGCCTGGGGCTCCCAAAGCCTAATGGCTGGGGCGCCCCAGGACTGGGGCTCCCTAAAACTAAGGTCTGGGGCGCCCATGCCTGGGGCTCCAAAAGCTTAAGCGCTGCGGCGCCCCAAGCCTGGGGCTCCCAAAGCCTAAGGGCTGCGGCTCCCCAGGCCTGGGGCTCCCAAAGCCTAAGGGCAGGGCGCCCCAGGCCTGGGGCTCCCAAAACTTAAGGGCTGGGGCACCCCAGGCCTGGGGCTCCTAAAACCTAAGGGCTGGGCAAACCCAGGGTGGGGCTCCCTAAGCCTAAAGGCTGGGACACCCTTGTCCTGGGGCTCCCTAAGCTTAAGTGTTGGGGCTCCCCAGGCTGGGGCTCACTAAGTTAAAGAGCTGGGGCTCACCAGGCCTGGGGCTCCCTAAGCCTAAAACTGGGGCGCCCCAAGCCTGGGGCTCCCAAAGCGTAAGGGCGGGGGCGCCCCAGGCCTGGGGCTCGAAAAGCCTAAGGGATGGGGCACCCCAGGTCTGGGACTCTCTACGCCCAAGGGCTGGGGCGCCCGAGGCCTGGGGCTCCCAAAACCCAAGGAATGAGGAGTCCCAGGCCTGGGGCTCACAAAGCCAAAGGCCTGGGGCTGCCTAAGCCTAATTGCTGGGGCGCCACATGTCTGGGGCTCTCTAAGCCTAAGGGCTGGGGCGACCCAGGCCTGGGGCTCCCTAAGCCTAATTGCTGAGGCGTCCCAGGCCTGGGGCACCCTAATCCTAAGGGCTGGGGCGCCGCAGACATGGGGCTCCCAAAGCCTAAAGGCTGGGGCGCCCCAGGTCTGGTCTTACTTAAGCCTAAGGGCTGGGGCGCCCCAGGCCTGGGGCTCAAAAAACCTATGTGATGGGCCGTCCCAGTCTTGGTACTCCCAAAACCTAAGGGTTGGGGCGCCCCAGGTCTGAGGCTCCCAGGCTTAAGGGCTGGGCGCCCCAGGCCTGAGGCTAACAGGATTAAGGGCTCGGGCGCCACAGGCCTGGGACTCCCTAAACCTAAGGACTGGGGCGCCCTAGGCCTGGGGCTCCCAAAGCCTAAAGGCTGGGGCGCCCCAGGACTGTGGCTAACTAAGCCTAATGCCTAGGCGCCTGAGGCCTGGGGCTCCCTAAGGCTAAGGGCTGGGGAGACCCAGGGCTGGGGCGCCCCAGGTCTAGGGCTCCCTAAGCCTAAGGGCTGCGGCGCCCCAGGCCTGGGGCTCCCAAAGCCTAAGGGCTGCGGCGCCCCAGGCCTGGGGCTCAAAAAGCCTAAAGGCTGCGGCCCCCCAGGCCTGGGGCTCCCTAAGCCTAAGGGCTGGGGCGCCCTAGGCCTGGGGTTCCAAATCCTAAGGGCTGGTGCGCCCCAGGTGTGGGGCTACTTAAGCCTAAGGGCTGGGGCGCCCCAGGCCTTGGGTCACCAACTCCTAAGGGCTAGGGCGCCCCAGGCCTGGGGCTCCCAAAGCCTAAGGGCTTGGGCGCCAGGCCTCAGCTCCCAAAGCCTAAGGGCTGGGGCATCCCAGGCCTGGGGCTCCCAAAGCATAAGGGCTGGGGCGCCCCAGGGTGGGGCTCCCTAAGCCTAAGGGCTGGGGCACCCCAGGGCTGGGGCTCCCTAAGCCTAAGTGTTGGGGCGCCCCAGGCCAAGGGCTCCCTAAGTTTAAGAGCTCGGGCTAACCTGGCCTGGGGCTCCCTAAGCCTAAGGGCTGGGGCAAACCAGGCCTGGGACTCTCTAAGCCCAATGGCTGGGGCGCCCGAGGCCTGGGGCTCCCAAAGCCCAAGGAATGAGGAGTCCCAGGCCTGGGGCTCACAAAATTTAAGGGCTGGGGTGCCCAAGGCCTGGGGCTCCCTAAGTCTAATGGCTGGGGCGCCCCAGGCCTGGGGCTGCCTAAGCCTAATTGCAGGGGCCCCGCATGTCTGGGGCTCTCTAAGCCTAAGGCCTGGGGCGGCCCAGGCCTGGAGCTCCCTAAGCGTAAATGCTGGGGCGCACCAGGTCTGGGGCTCTGTAAGACTAAGGGCTGGGGCGCCTCAGATCAGGGGCTCCCTAAGTCTAAGAGCTGGGGCTCACCAGGCCTGGGGCTCTCAAAGCCTAAGGGCTGGGGCGCCCAAGGCCTGGGGCTCCCAAAGCCCAAGGGCTGAGGCGTCCCTGGCCTGTGGCACCCTAAGCCTAACGTGTGGGGCGCCCCAGGCCTGGGACTCCCTAAGCCTAAGGGCTGGGGTGTCCCAGGCCTGGGGCTCCCAAAGCCTAAGGGCTGCGGAGACCCAGGCCTGGGGCTCCCAAAGCCTAAGGGCTGGGGCACCCCAGTGCTGGGGCTCCCAAAGCCTAAAGGCTGGGGCGCCTCAGGCCTGGGGCTCCCTAAGCCTAAGGACTGGGGCGCCCCAGGCTTGGGGCTTCCAAAGCCTAAGGGCTGGGGCGACACAGGCCTGGGGCTCCCTAAGCCTAAGGGCTGGAGCGCCACAGGCCTGGGGTTCCCTAAGCTTAAAGGTTGGGGCGCCCCAGGACTGGGGTTCCAAAGCCTAAGGGCTGGGGCGCCCCAGGCCTGGGCATCCCTAATCCTAAGGGCTGGGGCGCCCCAGGCTTGGGGCTCCCAAAGCCTAAGGGCTGGGGCGACCCAGGCCTGGGGTTCCCGAAGCCTAAGAGCTGGAGCGCCACAGGCCTGGGGTTCCCTAAGCCTAAGGGCTGGGGCGCCCCAGGACTGGGGTTCCCAAAGCCTAAGGGCTGGGGCGCCCCAGGCCTGGGCATCCCTAATTCTAAGGGCTTGCACGCCCCAGGCTTGGGGCTCCCAGCCTAAGGACTGGGGCGACCCAGGCCTGGGGCTCCCTAAGCCTAAGGGCTGGAGCGCCACAGGCCTTGGGTTCCCTAAGCCTAAGGGCTGGGGCGCCCCAGGTCTGGGGCTCAATAAGCCTAAGGGCTGGGGCGACCCTGGCCTGGGGTTTCCTAAGTCTAAGAGCTGGGGCTCACCAGGCCTGGGGCTCCCTACACCTAATGGCGGGGGCGCCCCAGGCCTGGCGCTCCCTAAAACTAAGGGCTGGGGCGCAGATGCCTGGGGCTCCAAAAGCTTAAGGGTTGGGGCGTCGCAGGCCTGGGCCTCCCAAATCCTAAGGGCTGGTGCGCCACAGGCCTGGCGCTCCCAAAGCCTCAGGGCTGGGGCGCCCCAGGCCTGGGGTTTCAAAGCCTAAGGGCTGGGGCGCCCCAGGTCTGGGGCTACTTAAGCCTAAGGGCTGGGGCGCCCCAGGCTGCGGATGCCTAAGCCTAATTGCTGGGGCGCCGCATGTCTGGGGCTCTCTAAGCCTAAGGGCTGGGGCGACCCAGGCCTGGGGCTCCCTAAGCCTAAGTGCTGGGGCGCCACAGGCCAGGGGCTCCTTAAGCCTAAGGGCTGGGGCGCCCCAGGTGTGGGGCTACTTAAGCCTAAGGGCTGGGGCGCCCCAAGGCCTGGGGCTCCCAAAGCGTAAGGGCGGAGGCGCCCCAGGCCTGGGGCTCGAAAAGCCTAAGGGCTGGGGCACCCCAGGTCTGGGACTCTCTAAGCCCAAGGGCTGGGGCACCCGAGGCCTGGGGCTTCCAAAACCCAAGGAATGAGGAGTCCCTGGCCTGGGGCTCACAAAGCCTAAGGGCTGGGGCGCCCCAGGCCTGGGGCTCCCTAAGTCTAATGGCTGGGGCACCCCAGGCCTGGGGCTGCCTAAGCAGAATTGCTAGGGCGCCGCATGTCTGGGGCTCTCTAAGCCTAAGGGCTGGGGCGACCCAGGCCTTGGGCTCCCTAAGCCTAATTGCTGAGGCGTCCCAGGCCTGGGGCACCCTAAGCCTAAGGGCTGGGGCGCCGCAGGCATGGGGCTCCCTAAGCCTAAAGACTGGGGCGCCCCAGGTCTGGGCTTACTTAAGCCTAAGGGCTGGGGCGCCCCAGGCCTGGGGCTCAAAAAACCTATATGCTGGGCCGTCCCAGTCCTGGTGCTCCCAAAGCCTAAGGGTTGGGGCGCCCCAGGCCTGAGGCTCCCAGGCTTAAGGGCTGGGGCACCCCAGGCCTGAGGCTAACAGGCTTAAGGGCTCGGGCGCCACAGGCCTGGGACTCCCTAAGCCTAAGGGCTGGGGCGCCCCAGGCCTTGGGCTCCCACAGCCTAAGGGTTGGGGTGCCCCATGCCAGGGGCTCCCTAAGCCTTAGGGCTGGGGAGCCCCAGGCCTGAGGCTCCATAAGCCTAAGGACTGGGGCGCCCTAGGCCTGGGGCTCCCAAAGCCTAAAGGCTGGGGCGCCCCAGGACTGTGGCTAACTAAGCCTTATGGCTAGGCGCCTTAGGCTGGGGCTCCCTAAGGCTAAGGGCTGGGGAGACCCAGGGCTGGGGCTCCCCAGGTCTGGGGCTCCCTAAGCCTAAGGGCTGCGGCGCCGCAGGCCTGGGGCTCCCTAAGCCTAAGGGCTGGGGCGCCCCAGGCATGGGGTTCCCTAATCCTTAAGGCTGCGGCGCCCTAGGCCTGGGGTTCCAAAGCCTAAGGGCTGGTGCGCCCCAGGTCTGGGGCTACTTAAGCCTAAGGGCTGGGGCGCCCCAGGCCTTGGGTTACCAACTCCTAAGGGCTGGGGCGCCCCAGGCCTGGGGCTCCCAAAGCCTAAGGGCTTGGGCGCCACGCCTCGAGCTCCCAAAGCATAAGGGCTGGGGCGCCCCAGGGTGGGGCTCCCTAAGCATAAGGGCTGGGGCACCCCAGGGCTGGGGCTCCCTAAGTTAAAGAGCTCGGGCTCACCAGGCCTGGGGCTCCCTAAGCCTACGGGCTGGGGCACCCCAGGCCTGGGACTCTCTAAGGCCAATGGCTGGGGCGCCCGAGGCCTGGGGCTCCCAAAGCCCAAGGAATGAGGAGTCCCAGGCTTGGGGCTCACAAAGCCTAAGGGCTGGGGCGCCCAAGGCCTGGGGCTCCCTAAGTCTAATGGCTGGGGCGCCCCAGGCCTGGGGCTGCCTAAGCCTAACTGCTGGGGCCCCGCATGTCTGGGGCTCTCTAAGCCTAAGGCCTGGGGTGGCCCAGGCCTGGGGCTCCCTAAGCCTAATTGCTGGGGCGCACCATGTCTGGGGCTCTGTAAGACTAAGGGCTGGGATGCCTCAGATCAGGGGCTCCCTAAGTCTAAGAGCTGGGGCTCACCAGGCCTGGGGCTCTCAAAGCCTAACGGCTGGGGCGCCCAAGGCCTGAGGCTCCCAAAGCCCAAGGGCTGAGGCGTCCCTGGCCTGGGGCAACCTAAGCCTAAAGTGTGGGGTGCCCCAGGCCAGGGGCTCCCAAAGCCTAAGTACTGGGGCGCCCCAGTCCTGGGGCTCCCAAAGCCTAAAGGCTGGGGCGCCTCAGGCCTGGGGCTCCCTAAGCCTAAGGACTGGGGCGCCCCAGGCTTGGGGCTCCCAAAGCCTAAGGGCTGGGGCGACACAGGACTGGGGTTCCCTAAGCCTAAGGGCTGGAGCGCCACAGGCCTGGGGTTCCCAAAGCCTAAGGGCTGGGGCGCCCCAGGCCTGGGCATCCCTAATCCTAAGGGCTAGGGCGCCCCAGGCTTGGGGCTCCCAAAGCCTAAGGGCTGGGGCGACCCAGGCCTGGGGCTCCCTAAGCCTAAGGGCTGGAGCGCCATAGGCCTGGGGCTCCCAGGCTTAAGGGCTGGGGCGCCCCAGGCCTTGGACTCCCTAAGCCTAAGGGCTGGGGCACCCCAGGCCTTCGGCTTCCACAGCCTAAGGGTTGGGGTGCCCCATGCCAGGGGCTCCCTAAGCCTTAGGGCTGGGGCTCCCCAGGCCTGAGGCTCCATAAGCCTAAGGGCTGGGGCGCCCTAGGCCTTGGGCTCCCAAAGCCTAAGGGCTGGGGTGACCCAGGCCTGGGGCTCCCTAAGGCTAAGGGCTGGAGCGCCACAGGCCTGGGGTTCCCTAAGCCTAAAGGCTGGGGCGCCCCAGGACTGGGGTTCCCAAAGCCTTAAGGCTGGGGCGCCCCAGGCCTGGGCATCCAAATCCTAAGTGTTGGGGCGACCCAGGCCTGGGGCTCCCTAAGCCTAAGGGCTGTAGCGCCACAGGCCTGGGGTTCCCTATGCCTAAGGGCTGGTGCGCCCCAGGACTGGGGTTCCCAAAGCCTAAGGGCTGGGGTGCCCCAGGCCTGGGCATATCTAATCCTAAGGGCTGGGGCGCCCCAGGCCTGGGGCTCCCTAAGCCTAATTGCTGGGGCGCCCCAGGTCTGGGGCTTTTTAAGCCTAAGGGCTGGGGCAACCCAGGCCTGGGGCTCCCTAAGCCTAATTGCTGGGGCGTCTCAGGTCTGGGGCTCAATAAGCCTAAGGGCTGGGTCGACCCTGGCCTGAGGCTCCCTAAGCCTAAGGGCTGGGGCGCCAAAGGCCTGGCGCTCCCAAAGCCTAAGGTCTGGGGCGCCCCAGGCCTGGGGCTCCCTAAGCATTAAGGCTGGGGCGCCCCAGTCCTGGGGTTCCAAAGTCTAAATGCTGGGGTGCCCCAGGTCTGGGGCTACTTAAGCCTAAGGGCTGGGCGCTCCAGCCTGGGGCTCATAAAACCTATGGGCTGGGGCATCCCAGTCCTGGTGCTCCCAAAGCCTAATGGCTGGGGCGCCCCAGTCCTTGGGCTCCCAAAGCCTAAGGGCTGTAGCGCCCCCGGCCTGGGGCTCCCAAAGCCTAAGGGCTTGGGCGCCACGGCCTCGGCCTCCCAAAGCCTAAGGACTGGGGCGCCCCTGGCCTGAGGCTCTCTAAGCCTAAATGCTGGGTCGCCCTAGGCCTGGGGCTCCCAAAGCCTAAGGGTTGGGGCGCCCCAGGACTGGGGCTAACTAAGCCTAAGTGCTGGGCGCCCCAGGCCTGGGGCTATCTCAGGCTAAGGGCTGGGGCGACCCACGGCTGGGGTGGCCAAGATCTGGGGCTCCCTAAGCATAAGGGCTGCGGCGCCCCAGGCCTGGGGCTCCCAAAGCCTAAGGGCTGCGGCGCCCCAGGCCTGGGGCTCGCAAAGCCTAAGGGCTGGAGCGCCCCAGGCCTGGGGCTCCCAAAACTTAAGGGCTGGGGCACCCCAGGCCTGGGGCTCCTAAAGCCTAAGGGCTGGGGCGCCCCAGGGTGGGGCTCCCTAAGCCTAAAGGCTGGGGCACCCCTGTCCTGGGGCTCCCTAAGCCTAAGTGTTGGGGCGCCCCAGGCCAGGGGCTCACTAAGTTAAAGAGCTGGGGCTCACCAGGCCTGGGGCTCCCTAAGCCTAAGAGGGGGGGCGCCCCAGTACTGGGGCTCCCAAAGCCTAAGGGCTGGGGCGCCCCAAGCCTGGGGCTCCCAAAGCGTAAGTGAGGGGGCGCCCCAGGCCTGGGGTTCGAAAAGCCTAAGGGCTGGGGCATCCCAGGTCTGGGACTCTCTAAGCCCAAGGGCTGGGGCGCCTGAGGCCTGGGGCTCCCAAAACCCAAGGAATGAGGAGTCCCAGGCCTGGGGCTCACAAAGCCTAAGGGCTGGGGCAACCCAGGCCTGGGGCTCCCTAAGCCTAATTGCTGAGGCATCCCAGGCCTGGGGCACCCTAATCCTAAGGGCTGGGGCGCCACAGGCATGGGGCTCCCTAAGCCTAAAGGCTGGGGTGCCCCAGTTCTGGGCTTACTTAAGCCTAAGGGCTGGGGCGCCCCAGGCCTGGGGATCAAAAAACCTATGTGCTGGGCCGTCCCAGTCCTGGTGCTCCCAAAGCCTAAGGCCTGGGGCGCCCCAGCCCTTAAGCCTGGGAGCCTCAGGCCTGGGGCTATCTCAGGCTAAGGGCTGGGGCGACCCACGGCTGGGGCGGCCAAGGTCTGGGGCTCCCTAAGCATAAGGGCTGCGGCGCCCCAGGCCTGGGACTCCCTAAGCCTAAGGGCTGGGTCGCCCTAGGCCTTGGGCTCCCACAGCCTAAGGGTTGGGGTGCCCCATGCCAGGGGCTCCCTAAGCTTTAGGGCTGGGGCGCCCCAGGCCTGAGGCTCCATAAGCCTAAGGGCTGGGGCGCCCTACCCTGGAGCTCCCAAAGCCTAAAGGCTGGGGCGCCCCAGGACTGGGGCTCCCAAAGCCTAAGGGCTGGGGCGACCCAGGCCTGGGGCTCCCTAAGCCTAAGGGCTGGAGCGCCACAGGCCTGGGGTTCCCTAAGCCTAAAGGCTGGGGCGCCGCAGGCCTGGGGTTCCCAAAGCCTTAAGGCTGGGGCGCTCCAGGCTTTGACATCCCCAATCCTAAGGGCTGGGGCGCCCCAGGCTTGGGGCTCCCAAAGCCTAAGGGCTTGGGCGACCCAGGCCTGGGCTCCCTAAGCCTAAGGGCTGTAGCGCCACAGGCCTGGGGTTCCCTAAGCCTAAGGGCTGGGGCGCGCCAGAACTGGGGTTCCCAAAGCCTAAGGGCTGGGGTGCCCCAAGTCTGGGCATCCCTAATCCTAAGGGCTGTGCGGCCCCAGGCCTGGGGCTCCCTAAGCCTAATTGCTGGGGCGCCCCAGGTCTGGGGCTTTCTAAGCTTAAGGGCTGGGGCAACCCAGGCCTGGGGCTCCTTAAGCCTAATTGCTGGGGCGCCTCAGGTCTCGGGCTCAATAAGCCTAAGGGCTGGGGCGACCCTGGCCTGGGGCTCCCTAAGTCTAAGAGCTGGGGCTCACCAGGCCTGGGGCTCCTTAAGCCTAATTGCTGGGGCGCCTCAGGTCTCGGGCTCAATAAGCCTAAGGGCTGGGGCGAACCTGGCCTGGGGCTCCCTAAGTCTAAGAGCTGGGGCTCACCAGGCCTGGAGCTCCCTACGCCTAATGGCGGGGGCGCCCCAGGCCTGGCGCTTCCAAAAACTATGGGCTTGGCGTCCCTGGCCTGGGGCTCCCAAATCTTAATGGCTGGGGCGCCCCAGGACTGGGGCTCCCTAAAACTAAGGTCTTGGGCGCCCATGCCTGGGGCTCCAAAAGCTTAAGGGTTGGGGCGTCGCAGGCCTGGGGCTCCCAAATACTAAAGGCTGGGGCACCACTGTCCTGGCGCTCCCAAAGCCTAAGGTCTGGGGCGCCCCAGGCCTGGGGCTCCCTAAGCCTTAAGGCTGGGGCGCCCCAGGCCTGGGGTACCAAAGCCTAAGTGCTGGGGTGCCCCAGGTCTGGGGCTACTTAAGCCTAAGTGCTGGGGCGCTCCAGCCTGGGGCTCCGAAAACCTATGGGCTGGGGCATCCCAATCCTGGTGCTCCCAAAGCCTAATGGTTGAGGCGCCCCAGTCCTTGGGCTCCCAAAGCCTAAGGGCTGTAGCGCCCCAGGCCTAGGGCTCCCAAAGACTAAGGGCTTGGGCGCCACGGCCTCGGGCTCCCAAAGCCTAAGGGCTGGGGCGCCCCTGGCCTGAGACTCTCTAAGCCTAAGGGCTGGGGCGCCCTAGTCCTGGGGCTCCCAAAGCCTAAGGGCTGGGGCACCCCAGGACTGGGGCTAACTAAGTCTAAGTGCTGGGCGCCCCAGGCCTGGGGCTATCTAAGGCTAAGGGCTGCGGCGCCCCAGGCCTGGGGCTCCCAAAGCCTAGAGGGCTGGGGCGCCCCAGGCCTGGGGCTCCCAAAACTTAAGGGCTGGGGCACCCCAGGCCTGGGGCTCCTAAAGCCTAAGGGCTGGGGCTCCCCAGGCTGGGGCTCACTAAGTCAAAGAGCTGGGGCTCACCAGGCCTGGGGCTCCCTAAGCCTAAGGGCTGGGGCGCCCCTAGCCTGGGGCTCCCAAAGCGTAAGGGCGGGGGCGCCCCAGGCCTGGGGCTCGAAAAGCCTAAGGGATGGGGCACCCCAGGTCTGGTACTCTCTAAGCCCAAGGGCTGGGGCGCCCGAGGCCTGGGGCTCCCAAAACCCAAGGAATGAGGAGTCCCACCTGGGGCTCACAAAGCCTAAGGGATGGGGCGCCCCAGGCCTGGGGCTGCCTAAGCCTAATTGCTGAGGCGTCCCAGGCCTGGGGCACCCTAAACCTAAGGGCTGGGGCGCCGCAGGCATGGGGCTCCCTAAGCCTAAAGACTGGGGCGCCCCAGGTCTGGGCTTACTTAAGCCTAAGGGCTGGGGCGCCCCAGTACTGGGGCTCAAAAAACCTATATGCTGGGCCGTCCCAGTTCTGGTGCTCCCAAAGCCTAAGGGTTGGGGCGCCCCAGGCCTGAGGCTCCCAGGCTTAAGGGCTGGGGCACCCCAGGCCTGAGGCTAACAGGCTTAAGGGCTCGGGCGCCACAGGCCTGGGACTCCCTAAGCCTAAGGGCTGGGGCGCCCCAGGCCTTGGGCTCCCACAGCCTAAGGGTTGGGGTGCCCCATGCCAGGGGCTCCCTAAGCCTTAGGGCTGGGGAGCCCCAGGCCTGAGGCTCCATAAGCCTAAGGACTGGGGCGCCCTAGGCCTGGGGCTCCCAAAGCCTAAAGGCTGGGGCGCCCCAGGACTGTGGCTAACTAAGCCTTATGGCTAGGCGCCTTAGGCTGGGGCTCCCTAAGGCTAAGGGCTGGGCAGATCCAGGGCTGGGGCTCCCCAGGTCTGGGGCTCCCTAAGCCTAAGGGCTGCGGCGCCCCAGGCCTGGGGCTCCCTAAGCCTAAGGGCTGGGGCGCCCCAGGCATGGGGTTCCCTAATCCTTAAGGCTGCGGCGCCCTAGGCCTGGGGTTCCAAAGCCTAAGGGCTGGTGCGCCCCAGGTCTGGGGCTACTTAAGCCTAAGGGCTGGGGCGCCCCAGGCCTTGGGTTACCAACTCCTAAGGGCTGGGGCGCCCCAGGCCTGGGGCTCCCAAAGCCTAAGGGCTTGGGCGCCACGCCTCGAGCTCCCAAAGCATAAGGGCTGGGGCGCCCCAGGGTGGGGCTCCCTAAGCATAAGGGCTGGGGCACCCCAGGGCTGGGGCTCCCTAAGTTAAAGAGCTCGCGCTCACCAGGCCTGGGGCTCCCTAAGCCTACGGGCTGGGGCACCCCAGGCCTGGGACTCTCTAAGGCCAATGGCTGGGGCGCCCGAGGCCTGGGGCTCCCAAAGCCCAAGGAATGAGGAGTCCCAGGCTTGGGGCTCACAAAGCCTAAGGGCTGGGGCGCCCAAGGCCTGGGGCTCCCTAAGTCTAATGGCTGGGGCGCCCCAGGCCTGGGGCTGCCTAAGCCTAACTGCTGGGGCCCCGCATGTCTGGAGCTCTCTAAGCCTAAGGCCTGGGGTGGCCCAGGCCTGGGGCTCCCTAAGCCTAATTGCTGGGGCGCACCATGTCTGGGGCACTGTAAGACTAAGGGCTGGGATGCCTCAGATCAGGGGCTCCCTAAGTCTAAGAGCTGGGGCTCACCAGGCCTGGGGCTCTCAAAGCCTAACGGCTGGGGCGCCCAAGGCCTGAGGCTCCCAAAGCTCAAGGGCTGAGGCGTCCCTGGCCTGGGGCAACCTAAGCCTAAAGTGTGGGGTGCCCCAGGCCTGGGGCTCCCAAAGCCTAAGGGCTGGGGCGCCCCAGTCCTGGGGCTCCCAAAGCCTAAGGGCTGTGGAGCCCCAGGCCTGGGGCTCCCAAAACCAAAGGGCTGGTGTGCCCCAGTCCTGGGGCTCCCAAAGCCTAAAGGCTGGGGCGCCTCAGGCCTGGGGCTCCCTAAGCCTAAGGACTGGGGCGCCCCAGGCTTGGGGCTCCCAAATCCTAAGGGCTGGGGAGACACAGGCCTGGGGCTCCCTAAGCCTAAGGGCTGGAGCGCCACAGGCCTGGGGTTCCCTAAGCTTAAGGGCTGGGGCTCCCCAGGACTGGGGTTCCCAAAGCCTAAGGGCTGAGGCGCCCCAGGCCTGGGCATGCCTAATCCTAAGGGCTGGGGCGCCCCAGGCTTGGGGTTCCCAAAGCCTAAGGGCTGGGGCGACCCAGGCCTGGGGCTCCCTAAGCCTAAGGGCTGGGGCGCCCCAGGTCTGGGGTTACTTAAGCCTAAGGGCTGGGGCACCCCAGGGCTGGGCCTCCCAAAACCTATGGGCTGGGGCATCCCAGTCCTTGTGCTCCCAAAGCCTAAGGGCTGGGGCGCCCCAGTCCTTGGGCTCCCAAAGCCTAAGGGCTGGGGCGCCCCTGCTCTGAGGCTCCCTAAGCCTAATGGCAGGGGTGCCCTAGGCCTGGGGCTCCCAAAGCCTAAGGGCTGGGACGCCCCAGGACTGGGGCTAACTAAGCCTAAGTGCTGGGAGCCCCTGGCCTGGGGCTCCCTAAGGCTAAGGGCTGGGGCGACCCACGGCTGGGGCGGCCAAGGTCTGGGGATCCCTTAGCCTAAGGGCTGCGGAGCCCCACCTGGGGCTCCCAAAGCCTAAGGGCTGCAGCGCCCCAGGCCTGGGGCTCCCAAAGCCTAAGGGCAGGGGCGCCCCAGGCCTTGGGCTCCCAAAACCTAAGGGCTGGGGCGCCCCATGCCTGGGGCTCCTAAAGCCTAAGGGCTGGGGCGCCCCAGGGTGGGGATCCCTAAGCCTAAAGGCTGGGGCACCCCAGGCCTGGGGCTCCCTAAGCCTAAGTGTTGGGGCGCCCCAGGCCAGGGGCTCCCTAAGTTAAAGAGCTAGGGCTCACCAGGCCTGGGCCTCCCTAAGCCTAAGGGCTGGGGCGCCCCAAGCCTGGGGCTCCCAAAGTGTAAGGGCGGGGACGCCCCAGGCCTGGGGCTTGAAAAGCCTAAGGTCTGGGGCACCCCAGGCCTGGGACTCTCTAAGCCCAAGGGCTGGGGCGCCCGAGGCCTGGGGCTCCCAAAGCCCAAGGAATGAGGAGTCCCAAGCCTGGGGCTGCCTAAGCCTCATTGCTGGGGCGCCGCATGACTGGGGCTCTCTAAGCGTAAGGGCTGGGGCGACCCAGGCCTGGGGCTCCCTAAGCCTAAGTGCTGGGGTGCCACAGGCCAGGGGCTCCCTAAGTCTAAGACCTGGGGTTCACCAGGCCTGGGGCTCCCAAAGCCTAAGGGCTGGCGCGCCCCAGGCCTGGGGCTCCCAAAGCCAAGGGCTGAGGCGTCCCAGACCTGGGGCACCCTAAGCCTAAGGGCTGGGGCGCCGCAGGCATGAGGCTCCCTAAGCCTAAGGGCTCGGGAGCCCCAGGTGTGGGGCTACTTAAGCCTAAGGGCTGGGGCGCCCCAAGGCCTGGGGCTCCCAAAGCGTAAGGGCGGAGGCGCCCCAGGCCTGGGGCTCGAAAAGCCTAAGGGCTGGGGCACCCCAGGTCTGGGACTCTCTAAGCCCAAGGGCTGGGGCGCCCGAGGCCTGGGGCTCCCAAAACCCAAGGAATGAAGAGTCCCTGGCCCGGGGCTCACAAAGCCTAAATGCTGGGGCACCCCAGGCCTGGGGCTCCCTAAGTCTAATGGCTGGGGCGCCCGAGGCCTGGGGCTGCCTAAGCCTAATTGCTGGGGCGCCGCATGTCTGGGGCTCTCTAAGCCTAAGGGCTGGGGTGACCCAGGCCTGGGGCTCCCCAAGCCTAATTGCTGTGGCGTCCCAGGCCTGGGGCACCCTAAGCCTAAGGGCTGGGGCGCCGCAGGCATGGGGCTCCCTAAGCCTAAAGGCTGGGGCACCCCATGTCTGGGCATACTTAAGCCTAAGGGCTGGGGCGCCCCAGGCCTGGGGCTCAAAAAACCTATGTGCTGGGCCGTCCCAGTCCTGGTGCTCCCAAAGCCTAAGGGTTGGGACGCCCCAGACCTGAGGTTCCCAGGCTTAAGGGCTGGGGCGCCCCAGGCCTGAGGCTAACAGGCTTAAGGGCTGGGGTGCCCCAGGCCTGGGACTCCCTAAGCCTAAATGCTGGGGCGCACCAGGTCTGGGGCTCTGTAAGACTAAGGCCTGGGACGCCTCAAATCAGGGGCTCCCTAAGTCTAAGAGCTGGGGCTCACCAGGCCTGTGGCTCCCAAAGCCTAAGGGTTTGGGCGCCACGGCCTCGGGCTCCCAAAGCCTAAGGGCTGGGGCGCCCCGGTCCTTGGGCTCCCAAAGCCTAAGGGCTGGGTCGCCCCTGGCCTGAGGCTCCCTAAGCCTAATGGCTGGGGTGCCCTAGGCCTGGGGCTCCCTAAGGCTAAGGGCTGGGGCGACCCACGGCTGGGGCGGCCCGGTCCTTGGGCTCCCAAAGCCTAAGGGCTGTGGCGCCCCAGGACTGGGGCTAACTAAGCCTAAGTTCTGGGAGCCCCTGGCCTGGGGCTCCCTAAGGCTAAGGGCTGGGGCGACCCACGGCTGGGGCGGCCAAGGTCTGTGGATCCCTTAGCCTAAGGGCTGTGGAGCCCCAGGCCTGGGGCTCCTAAAGCCTAAGGGCTGCAGAGCCCCAGGCCTGGGGCTCCCAAAGCCTAAGGGCTGGGGCGCCCCAGGACTGGGGCTCCCAAAGCCTAAGGACTGGGGCGACCCAGGCCTGGGGCTCCCTAAGCCTAAGGGCTGGAGCGCCACAGGCCTGGGGTTCCCTAAGCCTAAAGGCTGGGGCGCCCTGGACTGGGGTTCCCAAAGCCTTAAGGCTGGGGCGCTGCAGGCTTGGGCATCCCCAATCCTAAGGGCTGGGGCGCCCCAGGCTTGGGGCTCCCAAAGCCTAAGGGCTGGGGCGACCCAGGCCTGGGGCTTCCTAAGCCTAAGGGCTGTAGCGCCACAGGCCTGGGGTTCCCTAAGCCTAAGGGCTGGGGTGCCCCAGGCCTGGGCATCCCTAATCCTAAGGGCTGTGGCGCCCCAGGCCTGGGGCTCCCTAAGCCTAATTGCTGGGGCGCCCCAGGTCTGGGGCTTTCTAAGCTTAAGGGATGGGACAGCCCAGGCCTGGGGCTCCTTAAGCCTAATTGCTGGGGCGCCTCAGGTCTGGGGATCAATAAGCCTAAGGGCTGGGGCGACCCTGGCCTGGGGCTCCCTAAGTCTAAGAGCTGGGGCTCACCAGGCCTGGGGCTCCCTACACCTAATGGCGGGGGTGCCCCAGGCCTGGCGCTTCCAAAAATTATGGCCTTGGCGTCCCTGGCCTGGGGCTCCCAAAGCCTAATGGCTGGGGCGCCCCAGGACTGGGGCTCCCTAAAACTAAGGTCTGGGGCGCCCATGCCTGGGGCTCCAAAAGCTTAAGCGCTGCGGCGCCCCAAGCCTGGGGCTCCCAAAGCCTAAGGGCTGCGGCTCCCCAGGCCTGGGGCTCCCAAAGCCTAAGGGCAGGGCGCCCCAGGCCTGGGGCTCCCAAAACTTAAGGGCTGGGGCACCCCAGGCCTGGGGCTCCTAAAACCTAAGGGCTGGGCAAACCCAGGGTGGGGCTCCCTAAGCCTAAAGGCTGGGACACCCCTGTCCTGGGGCTCCCTAAGCTTAAGTGTTGGGGCTCCCCAGGCTGGGGCTCACTAAGTTAAAGAGCTGGGGCTCACCAGGCCTGGGGCTCCCTAAGCCTAAGGCTGGGGCGCCCCAAGCCTGGGGCTCCCAAAGCGTAAGGGCGGGGGCGCCCCAGGCCTGGGGCTCGAAAAGCCTAAGGGATGGGGCACCCCAGGTCTGGGACTCTCTACGCCCAAGGGCTGGGGCGCCCGAGGCCTGGGGCTCCCAAAACCCAAGGAATGAGGAGTCCCAGGCCTGGGGCTCACAAAGCCTAAGGCCTGGGGCTGCCTAAGCCTAATTGCTGGGGCGCCACATGTCTGGGGCTCTCTAAGCCTAAGGGCTGGGGCGACCCAGGCCTGGGGCTCCCTAAGCCTAATTGCTGAGGCGTCCCAGGCCTGGGGCACCCTAAGCCTAAGGGCTGGGGCGCCGCAGACATGGGGCTCCCAAAGCCTAAAGGCTGGGGCGCCCCAGGTCTGGTCTTACTTAAGCCTAAGGGCTGGGGCGCCCCAGGCCTGGGGCTCAAAAAACCTATGTGATGGGCCGTCCCAGTCTTGGTACTCCCAAAACCTAAGGGTTGGGGCGCCCCAGGCCTGAGGCTCCCAGGCTTAAGGGCTGGGCGCCCCAGGCCTGAGGCTAACAGGATTAAGGGCTCGGGCGCCACAGGCCTGGGACTCCCTAAACCTAAGGACTGGGGCGCCCTAGGCCTGGGGCTCCCAAAGCCTAAAGGCTGGGGCGCCCCAGGACTGTGGCTAACTAAGCCTAATGCCTAGGCGCCTGAGGCCTGGGGCTCCCTAAGGCTAAGGGCTGGGGAGACCCAGGGCTGGGGCGCCCCAGGTCTAGGGCTCCCTAAGCCTAAGGGCTGCGGCGCCCCAGGCCTGGGGCTCCCAAAGCCTAAGGGCTGCGGCGCCCCAGGCCTGGGGCTCAAAAAGCCTAAAGGCTGCGGCCCCCCAGGCCTGGGGCTCCCTAAGCCTAAGGGCTGGGGCGCCCCAGGCATGGGGTTCGCTAATCCTTAAGGCTGGGGCGCCCTAGGCCTGGGGTTCCAAATCCTAAGGGCTGGTGCGCCCCAGGTGTGGGGCTACTTAAGCCTAAGGGCTGGGGCGCCCCAAGCCTTGGGTCACCAACTCCTAAGGGCTAGGGCGCCCCAGGCCTGGGGCTCCCAAAGCCTAAGGGCTTGGGCGCCACGCCTCAGCTCCCAAAGCCTAAGGGCTGGGGCGTCCCAGGCCTGGGGCTCCCAAAGCATAAGGGCTGGGGCGCCCCAGGGTGGGGCTCCCTAAGCCTAAGGGCTGGGGCACCCCAGGGCTGGGGCTCCCTAAGCCTAAGTGTTGGGGCGCCCCAGGCCAAGGGCTCCCTAAGTTTAAGAGCTCGGGCTAACCTGGCCTGGGGCTCCCTAAGCCTAAGGGCTGGGGCACCCCAGGCCTGGGACTCTCTAAGCCCAATGGCTGGGGCGCCCGAGGCCTGGGGCTCCCAAAGCCCAAGGAATGAGGAGTCCCAGGCCTGGGGCTCACAAAGTTTAAGGGCTGGGGCGCCCAAGGCCTGGGGCTCCCTAAGTCTAATGGCTGGGGCGCCCCAGGCCTGGGGCTGCCTAAGCCTAATTGCAGGGGCCCCGCATGTCTGGGGCTCTCTAAGCCTAAGGCCTGGGGCGGCCCAGGCCTGGAGCTCCCTAAGCGTAAATGCTGGGGCGCACCAGGTCTGGGGCTCTGTAAGACTAAGGGCTGGGGCGCCTCAGATCAGGGGCTCCCTAAGTCTAAGAGCTGGGGCTCACCAGGCCTGGGGCTCTCAAAGCCTAAGGGCTGGGGCGCCCAAGGCCTGGGGCTCCCAAAGCCCAAGGGCTGAGGCGTCCCTGGCCTGTGGCACCCTAAGCCTAAAGTGTGGGGCGCCCCAGGCCTGGGACTCCCTAAGCCTAAGGGCTGGGGTGTCCCAGGCCTGGGGCTCCCAAAGCCTAAGGGCTGCGGAGACCCAGGCCTGGGGCTCCCAAAGCCTAAAGGCTGGGGCGCCTCAGGCCTGGGGCTCCCTAAGCCTAAGGACTGGGGCGCCCCAGGCTTGGGGCTTCCAAAGCCTAAGGGCTGGGGCGACACAGGCCTGGGGCTCCCTAAGCCTAAGGGCTGGAGCGCCACAGGCCTGGGGTTCCCTAAGCTTAAAGGTTGGGGCGCCCCAGGACTGGGGTTCCAAAGCCTAAGGGCTGGGGCGCCCCAGGCCTGGGCATCCCTAATCCTAAGGGCTGGGGCGCCCCAGGCTTGGGGCTCCCAAAGCCTAAGGGCTGGGGCGACCCAGGCCTGGGGTTCCCGAAGCCTAAGAGCTGGAGCGCCACAGGCCTGGGGTTCCCTAAGCCTAAGGGCTGGGGCGCACCAGGACTGGGGTTCCCAAAGCCTAAGGGCTGGGGCGCCCCAGGCCTGGGCATCCCTAATTCTAAGGGCTTGCGCGCCCCAGGCTTGGGGCTCCCAGCCTAAGGACTGGGGCGACCCAGGCCTGGGGCTCCCTAAGCCTAAGGGCTGGAGCGCCACAGGCCTGGGGTTCCCTAAGCCTAAGGGCTGGGGCGCCCCAGGTCTGGGGCTCAATAAGCCTAAGGGCTGGGGCGACCCTGGCCTGGGGTTTCCTAAGTCTAAGAGCTGGGGCTCACCAGGCCTGGGGCTCCCTACAACTAATGGCGGGGGCGCCCCAGGCCTGGCGCTCCCTAAAACTAAGGGCTGGGGCGCAGATGCCTGGGGCTCCAAAAGCTTAAGGGTTGGGGCGTCGCAGGCCTGGGCCTCCCAAATCCTAAGGGCTGGTGCGCCACAGGCCTGGCGCTCCCAAAGCCTCAGGGCTGGGGCGCCCCAGGCCTGGGGTTTCAAAGCCTAAGGGCTGGGGCGCCCCAGGTCTGGGGCTACTTAAGCCTAAGGGCTGGGGCGCCCCAGGCTGCGGATGCCTAAGCCTAATTGCTGGGGCGCCGCATGTCTGGGGCTCTCTAAGCCTAAGGGCTGGGGCGACCCAGGCCTGGGGCTCCCTAAGCCTAAGTGCTGGGGCGCCACAGGCCAGGGGCTCCTTAAGCCTAAGGGCTGGGGCGCCCCAGGTGTGGGGCTACTTAAGCCTAAGGGCTGGGGCGCCCCAAGGCCTGGGGCTCCCAAAGCGTAAGGGCGGAGGTGCCCCAGGCCTGGGGCTCGAAAAGCCTAAGGGCTGGGGCACCCCAGGTCTGGGACTCTCTAAGCCCAAGGGCTGGGGCACCCGAGGCCTGGGGCTTCCAAAACCCAAGGAATGAGGAGTCCCTGGCCTGGGGCTCACAAAGCCTAAGGGCTGGGGCGCCCCAGGCCTGGGGCTCCCTAAGTCTAATGGCTGGGGCACCCCAGGCCTGGGGCTGCCTAAGCAGAATTGCTAGGGCGCCGCATGTCTGGGGCTCTCTAAGCCTAAGGGCTGGGGCGACCCAGGCCTTGGGCTCCCTAAGCCTAATTGCTGAGGCGTCCCAGGCCTGGGGCACCCTAAGCCTAAGGGCTGGGGCGCCGCAGGCATGGGGCTCCCTAAGCCTAAAGACTGGGGCGCCCCAGGTCTGGGCTTACTTAAGCCTAAGGGCTGGGGCGCCCCAGGCCTGGGGCTCAAAAAACCTATATGCTGGGCCGTCCCAGTCCTGGTGCTCCCAAAGCCTAAGGGTTGGGGCGCCCCAGGCCTGAGGCTCCCAGGCTTAAGGGCTGGGGCACCCAGGGCTGAGGCTAACAGGCTTAAGGGCTCGGGCGCCACAGGCCTGGGACTCCCTAAGCCTAAGGGCTGGGGCGCCCCAGGCCTTGGGCTCCCACAGCCTAAGGGTTGGTGTGCCCCATGCCAGGGGCTCCCTAAGCCTTAGGGCTGGGGAGCCCCAGGCCTGAGGCTCCATAAGCCTAAGGACTGGGGCGCCCTAGGCCTGGGGCTCCCAAAGCCTAAAGGCTGGGGCGCCCCAGGACTGTGGCTAACTAAGCCTTATGGCTAGGCGCCTTAGGCTGGGGCTCCCTAAGGCTAAGGGCTGGGGAGACCCAGGGCTGGGGCTCCCCAGGTCTGGGGCTCCCTAAGCCTAAGGGCTGCGGCGCCGCAGGCCTGGGGCTCCCTAAGCCTAAGGGATGGGGCGCCCCAGGCATGGGGTTCCCTAATCCTTAAGGCTGCGGCGCCCTAGGCCTGGGGTTCCAAAGCCTAAGGGCTGGTGCGCCCCAGGTCTGGGGCTACTTAAGCCTAAGGGCTGGGGCGCCCCAGGCCTTGGGTTACCAACTCCTAAGGGCTGGGGCGCCCCAGGCCTGGGGCTCCCAAAGCCTAAGGGCTTGGGCGCCACGCCTCGAGCTCCCAAAGCATAAGGGCTGGGGCGCCCCAGGGTGGGGCTCCCTAAGCATAAGGGCTGGGGCACCCCAGGGCTGGGGCTCCCTAAGTTAAAGAGCTCGGGCTCACCAGGCCTGGGGCTCCCTAAGCCTACGGGCTAGGGCACCCCAGGCCTGGGACTCTCTAAGGCCAATGGCTGGGGCGCCCGAGGCCTGGGGCTCCCAAAGCCCAAGGAATGAGGAGTCCCAGGCTTGGGGCTCACAAAGCCTAAGGGCTGGGGCGCCCAAGGCCTGGGGCTCCCTAAGTCTAATGGCTGGGGCGCCCCAGGCCTGGGGCTGCCTAAGCCTAACTGCTGGGGCCCCGCATGTCTGGGGCTCTCTAAGCCTAAGGCCTGGGGTGGCCCAGGCCTGGGGCTCCCTAAGCCTAATTGCTGGGGAGCACCATGTCTGGGGCTCTGTAAGACTAAGGGCTGGGATGCCTCAGATCAGGGGCTCCCTAAGTCTAAGAGCTGGGGCTCACCAGGCCTGGGGCTCTCAAAGCCTAACGGCTGGGGCGCCCAAGGCCTGAGGCTCCCAAAGCCCAAGGGCTGAGGCGTCCCTGGCCTGGGGCAACCTAAGCCTAAAGTGTGGGGTGCCCCAGGCCTGGGGCTCCCAAAGCCTAAGTACTGGGGCGCCCCAGTCCTGGGGCTCCCAAAGCCTAAAGGCTGGGGCGCCTCAGGCCTGGGGCTCCCTAAGCCTAAGGACTGGGGCGCCCCAGGCTTGGGGCTCCCAAAGCCTAAGGGCTGGGGCGACACAGGACTGGGGTTCCCTAAGCCTAAGGGCTGGAGCGCCACAGGCCTGGGGTTCCCAAAGCCTAAGGGCTGGGGCGCCCCAGGCCTGGGCATCCCTAATCCTAAGGGCTAGGGCGCCCCAGGCTTGGGGCTCCCAAAGCCTAAGGGCTGGGGCGACCCAGGCCTGGGGCTCCCTAAGCCTAAGGGCTGGAGCGCCATAGGCCTGGGGTTCCCTAAGCCTAACGGCTGGGGCGCCCCAGGACTGGGGTTCCCAAAGCCTAAGGGCTGGGGCGCCCCAGGCCTGGGCATCCCTAATCCTAAAGGCTGGGGCGCCCCAGGCTTGGGGCTCCCTAAGCCTAAGGGCTGGAGCGCCACAGGCCTGGGGTTCCCTAAGCCTAAGGGCTGGGGAGCCCCAGGACTGGGGTTCCCAAATCCTAAGGGCTGGGGCGCCCCAGGCCTGACATCCGTAAACCTAAGGCTGGGGCGCCCCAGGCTTGGGGCTCCCAAAGCCTAAGGGCTGGGGCGACCCAGGCCTGGGGCTCCCTAAGCCTAAGGGCTGGAGCGCCACAGGCCTGGGGCTCCCTAAGCCTAAGGGCTGGGGCGCCCCAGGTCTGGGGCTCAATAAGCCTAAGGGCTGGGGCGCCCCAGTCCTTGGGCTCCCAAAGCCTAAGGGCTGGAGCGCCCCAGGCCTGGGGCTCCCAAAGGCTAAGGGCTTGGGTGCCACGGCCTCGGGCTCCCAAAGCCTAAGGGCTGGGGCCCCCCTGGCCTGAGGCTCCCTAAGCCTAATGGCTGGGGCGCCCCCGTCCTGGGGCCCCCAAAGCCGAAGGGCTGGGGCGCCCCAGGCCTGGTGCTCCCTAAAACTAAGGGCTGGGGCGCAGATGCCTGAGGCTCCAAAAGCTTAAGGGTTGGGGTGTCGCAGGCCTGGGGCTCCCAAATCCTAAGGGTTGGTGCGCCACAGGTCTGGCGCTCCCAAAGCCTCAGGGCTGGGGCGCCCCAGGCCTGGGGTTTCAAAGCCTAAGGGCTGGGGCTCCCCAGGTCTGGGGCTACTTAAGCCTAAGGGCTGGGGCGCCCCAGGGCTGGGGCTCCCAAAACCTATGGGCTGGGGCATCCCAGTCCTGGTGCTCCCAAAGCCTAAGGGCTGGGGCGCCCCAGTCCTTGGGCTCCCAAAGCCTAAGGGCTGGGGCGCCCCTGGCCTGAGGCTCCCTAAGCCTAATGTCTGGGGTGGCCTAGGCCTGGGGCTCCCAAAGCCTAAGGGCTGGGGCGCCCCAGGACTGGGGCTAACTAAGCCTAAGTGCTGGGAGCCCCTGGCCTGGGGCTCCCTAAGGCTAAGGGCTGGGGCGACCCCCGGCTGGGGCGGCCAAGGTCTGGGGATCACTTAGCCTAAGGGCTGCGGAGCCCCAGGCCTGGGGCTCCCAAAGCCTAAGGGCTGCGGCGCCCCAGGCCTTGGGCTCCCAAAACCTAAGGGCTGGGGCGCCCCATGCCTGGGGCTCCTAAAGCCAAAGGGCTGGGGCACCCCAGGGTGGGGCTCCCTAAGCATAAAGGCTGGGGCACCCCAGGCCTGGGGCTCCCTAAGCCTAAATGTTGGGGCGCCCCAGGCCAGGGGCTCCCTAAGTTAAAGAGCTAGGGCTCACCAGGCCTGGGGCTCCCTAAGCCTAAGGGTTGGGGCGCCCAAAGCCTGGGGCTCCCAAAGTGTCAGGGCGGGGGCGCCCCAGGCCTGGGGCTTGAAAAGCCTAAGGGCTGGGGCACCCCAGGCCTGGGACTCTCTAAGCCCAAGGGCTGGGGCGCCCGAGGCCTGGGGCTCCCAAAGCCCAAGGAATGAGGAGTCCCAGGCCTGGGACTCACAAAGCCTAAGGGCTGGGGCGACCCACGGCTGGGGCGGCCAAAGTCTGGGGCTCCCAAAGTGAAAGGGCGTGGGCGCCCCAGGCCTGGGCATCCCCAATCCTAAGGGCTGGGGCGCCCTAGGCCTGGGGCTCCCAAAGCCTAAAGCCTGGGGCGCCCCAACTGTGGCTAACTAAGCCTAATGGCTGGGCGCCTCAGGCCTGGGGCTCCCTAAGGCTAAAGGCTGGGGAGACCCAGGGCTGGGGCGCCCCAGGAGTGAGGCTCCCTAAGCCTAAGGGCTGGGGTACCCCAGGCCTGGGGCTCCCTAAGCCTAAAGGCTGCGGCGCCCCAGGCCTGGGGCTCCCAAAGCCTAAGGGCTGGGGCGCCCAGGGTGGGGCTCCCTAAGCCTAAGGGCTGGGGTACCCCAGGCCTGTGACTCTCTAAGCCCAAGGGTTGGGGCGCCCGAGCCTGGGGCTCCCAAAACCCAAGGAATGAGGAGTTCCAGGCCTGGGGCTCACAAAGCCTAAGGGCTGGGGCGCCCCAGGCATGAGGCTCCCTAAGTCTAATGGCTGGGGCGCCCCAGGCCTGGGGCTGCCTAAGCCTAATTGCTGGGGCGCCACATGTCTGGGGCTCTCTAAGCCTAAGGGCTGGGGCGACCGTGGCCTGGGGCTCCCTAATCATAAGTGCTGGGGCGCCTCAGGCCGGGGGCTCCCTAAATCTAAGAGCTGGGGCTCACCAGGCCTGGGACTCCCAAACCCTAAGTGCTGGGGTGCCCCAGGCCTGGGGCTCTCTAAGCCCAAGGACTGAGGCGTCCCAGGCCTGGGGCACCCTAAGCCTAAGGGCTGGGGCACCGCAGGCATGGGGCTCAAAAAACCTATGTACTGGGCCATCCCAGTCCTGGTGCTCCCAAAGCCTAAGGGCTGGGGCGCCCCAGGCCTGAGGCTCCCAGGCTTAAGGGCTGGGGCGCCCCAGGCCTTGGACTCCCTAAGCCTAAGGGCTGGGGCACCCCAGGCCTTCGGCTTCCACAGCCTAAGGGTTGGGGTGCCCCATGCCAGGGGCTCCCTAAGCCTTAGGGCTGGGGCTCCCCAGGCCTGAGGCTCCATAAGCCTAAGGGCTGGGGCGCCCTAGGCCTTGGGCTCCCAAAGCCTAAGGGCTGGGGTGACCCAGGCCTGGGGCTCCCTAAGGCTAAGGGCTGGAGCGCCACAGGCCTGGGGTTCCCTAAGCCTAAAGGCTGGGGCGCCCCAGGCTTGGGGCTCCCTAAGCCTAAGGGCTGGAGCGCCACAGGCCTGGGGTTCCCTAAGCCTAAGGGCTGGGGAGCCCCAGGACTGGGGTTCCCAAATCCTAAGGGCTGGGGCGCCCCAGGCCTGACATCCGTAAACCTAAGGCTGGGGCGCCCCAGGCTTGGGGCTCCCAAAGCCTAAGGGCTGGGGCGACCCAGGCCTGGGGCTCCCTAAGCCTAAGGGCTGGAGCGCCACAGGCCTGGGGCTCCCTAAGCCTAAGGGCTGGGGCGCCCCAGGTCTGGGGCTCAATAAGCCTAAGGGCTGGGGCGCCCCAGTCCTTGGGCTCCCAAAGCCTAAGGGCTGGAGCGCCCCAGGCCTGGGGCTCCCAAAGGCTAAGGGCTTGGGTGCCACGGCCTCGGGCTCCCAAAGCCTAAGGGCTGGGGCCCCCCTGGCCTGAGGCTCCCAAAGCCTAAGGTCTGGGGCGCCCCCGTGCTGGGGCTCCCAAAGCCGAAGGGCTGGGGCGCCCCAGGCCTGGTGCTCCCTAAAACTAAGGGCTGGGGCGCAGATGCCTGAGGCTCCAAAAGCTTAAGGGTTGGGGCGTCGCAGGCCTGGGGCTCCCAAATCCTAAGGGCTGGTGCGCCACAGGTCTGGCGCTCCCAAAGCCTCAGGGCTGGGGCGCCCCAGGCCTGGGGTTTCAAAGCCTAAGGGCTGGGGCGCCCCAGGTCTGGGGCTACTTAAGCCTAAGGGCTGGGGCGCCCCAGGGCTGGGGCTCCCAAAACCTATGGGCTGGGGCATCCCAGTCCTGGTGCTCCCAAAGCCTAAGGGCTGGGGCGCCCCAGTCCTTGGGCTCCCAAAGCCTAAGGGCTGGGGCGCCCCTGGCCTGAGGCTCCCTAAGCCTAATGTCTGGGGTGGCCTAGGCCTGGGGCTCCCAAAGCCTAAGGGCTGGGGCGCCCCAGGACTGGGGCTAACTAAGCCTAAGTGCTGGGAGCCCCTGGCCTGGGGCTCCCTAAGGCTAAGGGCTGGGGCGACCCCCGGCTGGGGCGGCCAAGGTCTGGGGATCACTTAGCCTAAGGGCTGCGGAGCCCCAGGCCTGGGGCTCCCAAAGCCTAAGGGCTGCGGCGCCCCAGGCCTTGGGCTCCCAAAACCTAAGGGCTGGGGCGCCCCATGCCTGGGGCTCCTAAAGCCAAAGGGCTGGGGCACCCCAGGGTGGGGCTCCCTAAGCATAAAGGCTGGGGCACCCCAGGCCTGGGGCTCCCTAAGCCTAAATGTTGGGGCGCCCCAGGCCAGGGGCTCCCTAAGTTAAAGAGCTAGGGCTCACCAGGCCTGGGGCTCCCTAAGCCTAAGGGTTGGGGCGCCCAAAGCCTGGGGCTCCCAAAGTGTCAGGGCGGGGGCGCCCCAGGCCTGGGGCTTGAAAAGCCTAAGGGCTGGGGCACCCCAGGCCTGGGACTCTCTAAGCCCAAGGGCTGGGGCGCCCGAGGCCTGGGGCTCCCAAAGCCCAAGGAATGAGGAGTCCCAGGCCTGGGACTCACAAAGCCTAAGGGCTGGGGCGACCCACGGCTGGGGCGGCCAAAGTCTGGGGCTCCCAAAGTGAAAGGGCGTGGGCGCCCCAGGCCTGGGCATCCCCAATCCTAAGGGCTGGGGCGCCCTAGGCCTGGGGCTCCCAAAGCCTAAAGCCTGGGGCGCCCCAACTGTGGCTAACTAAGCCTAATGGCTGGGCGCCTCAGGCCTGGGGCTCCCTAAGGCTAAAGGCTGGGGAGACCCAGGGCTGGGGCGCCGCAGGAGTGAGGCTCCCTAAGCCTAAGGGCTGGGGTACCCCAGGCCTGGGGCTCCCTAAGCCTAAAGGCTGCGGCGCCCCAGGCCTGGGGCTCCCAAAGCCTAAGGGCTGGGGCGCCCCAGGGTGGGGCTCCCTAAGCCTAAGGGCTGGGGTACCCCAGGCCTGTGACTCTCTAAGCCCAAGGGTTGGGGCGCCCGAGCCTGGGGCTCCCAAAACCCAAGGAATGAGGAGTTCCAGGCCTGGGGCTCACAAAGCCTAAGGGCTGGGGCGCCCCAGGCATGAGGCTCCCTAAGTCTAATGGCTGGGGCGCCCCAGGCCTGGGGCTGCCTAAGCCTAATTGCTGGGGCGCCACATGTCTGGGGCTCTCTAAGCCTAAGGGCTGGGGCGACCCTGGCCTGGGGCTCCCTAATCATAAGTGCTGGGGCGCCTCAGGCCGGGGGCTCCCTAAATCTAAGAGCTGGGGCTCACCAGGCCTGGGACTCCCAAACCCTAAGTGCTGGGGCGCCCCAGGCCTGGGGCTCTCTAAGCCCAAGGACTGAGGCGTCCCAGGCCTGGGGCACCCTAAGCCTAAGGGCTGGGGCACCGCAGGCATGGGGCTCAAAAAACCTATGTACTGGGCCGTCCCAGTCCTGGTGCTCCCAAAGCCTAAGGGCTGGGGCGCCCCAGGCCTGAGGCTCCCAGGCTTAAGGGCTGGGGCGCCCCAGGCCTTGGACTCCCTAAGCCTAAGGGCTGGGGCACCCCAGGCCTTCGGCTTCCACAGCCTAAGGGTTGGGGTGCCCCATGCCAGGGGCTCCCTAAGCCTTAGGGCTGGGGCTCCCCAGGCCTGAGGCTCCATAAGCCTAAGGGCTGGGGCGCCCTAGGCCTTGGGCTCCCAAAGCCTAAGGGCTGGGGTGACCCAGGCCTGGGGCTCCCTAAGGCTAAGGGCTGGAGCGCCACAGGCCTGGGGTTCCCTAAGCCTAAAGGCTGGGGCGCCCCAGGACTGGGGTTCCCAAAGCCTTAAGGCTGGGGCGCCCCAGGCCTGGGCATCCAAATCCTAAGTGTTGGGGCGACCCAGGCCTGGGGCTCCCTAAGCCTAAGGGCTGTAGCGCCACAGGCCTGGGGTTCCCTATGCCTAAGGGCTGGTGCGCCCCAGGACTGGGGTTCCCAAAGCCTAAGGGCTGGGGTGCCCCAGGCCTGGGCATATCTAATCCTAAGGGCTGGGGCGCCCCAGGCCTGGGGCTCCCTAAGCCTAATTGCTGGGGCGCCCCAGGTCTGGGGCTTTTTAAGCCTAAGGGCTGGGGCAACCCAGGCCTGGGGCTCCCTAAGCCTAATTGCTGGGGCGTCTCAGGTCTGGGGCTCAATAAGCCTAAGGGCTGGGTCGACCCTGGCCTGAGGCTCCCTAAGCCTAAGGGCTGGGGCGCCAAAGGCCTGGCGCTCCCAAAGCCTAAGGTCTGGGGCGCCCCAGGCCTGGGGCTCCCTAAGCATTAAGGCTGGGGCGCCCCAGTCCTGGGGTTCCAAAGTCTAAATGCTGGGGTGCCCCAGGTCTGGGGCTACTTAAGCCTAAGGGCTGGGCGCTCCAGCCTGGGGCTCATAAAACCTATGGGCTGGGGCATCCCAGTCCTGGTGCTCCCAAAGCCTAATGGCTGGGGCGCCCCAGTCCTTGGGCTCCCAAAGCCTAAGGGCTGTAGCGCCCCCGGCCTGGGGCTCCCAAAGCCTAAGGGCTTGGGCGCCACGGCCTCGGCCTCCCAAAGCCTAAGGGCTGGGGCGCCCCTGGCCTGAGGCTCTCTAAGCCTAAATGCTGGGTCGCCCTAGGCCTGGGGCTCCCAAAGCCTAAGGGTTGGGGCGCCCCAGGACTGGGGCTAACTAAGCCTAAGTGCTGGGCGCCCCAGGCCTGGGGCTATCTCAGGCTAAGGGCTGGGGCGACCCACGGCTGGGGCGGCCAAGGTCTGGGGCTCCCTAAGCATAAGGGCTGCGGCGCCCCAGGCCTGGGGCTCCCAAAGCCTAAGGGCTGCGGCGCCCCAGGCCTGGGGCTCGCAAAGCCTAAGGGCTGGAGCGCCCCAGGCCTGGGGCTCCCAAAACTTAAGGGCTGGGGCACCCCAGGCCTGGGGCTCCTAAAGCCTAAGGGCTGGGGCGCCCCAGGGTGGGGCTCCCTAAGCCTAAAGGCTGGGGCACCCCTGTCCTGGGGCTCCCTAAGCCTAAGTGTTGGGGCGCCCCAGGCCAGGGGCTCACTAAGTTAAAGAGCTGGGGCTCACCAGGCCTGGGGCTCCCTAAGCCCTAGAGGGGGGGCGCCCCAGTACTGGGGCTCCCAAAGCCTAAGGGCTGGGGCGCCCCAAGCCTGGGGCTCCCAAAGCGTAAGTGAGGGGGCGCCCCAGGCCTGGGGTTCGAAAAGCCTAAGGGCTGGGGCATCCCAGGTCTGGGACTCTCTAAGCCCAAGGGCTGGGGCGCCCGAGGCCTGGGGCTCCCAAAACCCAAGGAATGAGGAGTCCCAGGCCTGGGGCTCCCTAAGCCTAATTGCTGAGGCATCCCAGGCCTGGGGCACCCTAATCCTAAGGGCTGGGGCGCCACAGGCATGGGGCTCCCTAAGCCTAAAGGCTGGGGTGCCCCAGTTCTGGGCTTACTTAAGCCTAAGGGCTGGGGCGCCCCAGGCCTGGGGATCAAAAAACCTATGTGCTGGGCCGTCCCAGTCCTGGTGCTCCCAAAGCCTAAGGCCTGGGGCGCCCCAGCCCTTAAGCCTGGGAGCCTCAGGCCTGGGGCTATCTCAGGCTAAGGGCTGGGGCGACCCACGGCTGGGGCGGCCAAGGTCTGGGGCTCCCTAAGCATAAGGGCTGCGGCGCCCCAGGCCTGGGACTCCCTAAGCCTAAGGGCTGGGTCGCCCTAGGCCTTGGGTTCCCACAGCCTAAGGGTTGGGGTGCCCCATGCCAGGGGCTCCCTAAGCTTTAGGGCTGGGGCGCCCCAGGCCTGAGGCTCCATAAGCCTAAGGGCTGGGGCGCCCTACCCTGGAGCTCCCAAAGCCTAAAGGCTGGGGCGCCCCAGGACTGGGGCTCCCAAAGCCTAAGGGCTGGGGCGACCCAGGCCTGGGGCTCCCTAAGCCTAAGGGCTGGAGCGCCACAGGCCTGGGGTTCCCTAAGCCTAAAGGCTGGGGCGCCGCAGGCCTGGGGTTCCCAAAGCCTTAAGGCTGGGGCGCTCCAGGCTTTGACATCCCCAATCCTAAGGGCTGGGGCGCCCCAGGCTTGGGGCTCCCAAAGCCTAAGGGCTTGGGCGACCCAGGCCTGGGCTCCCTAAGCCTAAGGGCTGTAGCGCCACAGGCCTGGGGTTCCCTAAGCCTAAGGGCTGGGGCGCGCCAGGACTGGGGTTCCCAAAGCCTAAGGGCTGGGGTGCCCCAAGTCTGGGCATCCCTAATCCTAAGGGCTGTGCGGCCCCAGGCCTGGGGCTCCCTAAGCCTAATTGCTGGGGCGCCCCAGGTCTGGGGCTTACTAAGCTTAAGGGCTGGGGCAACCCAGGCCTGGGGCTCCTTAAGCCTAATTGCTGGGGCGCCTCAGGTCTCGGGCTCAATAAGCCTAAGGGCTGGGGCGACCCTGGCCTGGGGCTCCCTAAGTCTAAGAGCTGGGGCTCACCAGGCCTGGGGCTCCTTAAGCCTAATTGCTGGGGCGCCTCAGGTCTCGGGCTCAATAAGCCTAAGGGCTGGGGCGAACCTGGCCTGGGGCTCCCTAAGTCTAAGAGCTGGGGCTCACCAGGCCTGGAGCTCCCTACGCCTAATGGCGGGGGCGCCCCAGGCCTGGCGCTTCCAAAAACTATGGGCTTGGCGTCCCTGGCCTGGGGCTCCCAAATCTTAATGGCTGGGGCGCCCCAGGACTGGGGCTCCCTAAAACTAAGGTCTTGGGCGCCCATGCCTGGGGCTCCAAAAGCTTAAGGGTTGGGGCGTCGCAGGCCTGGGGCTCCCAAATACTAAAGGCTGGGGCACCACTGTCCTGGCGCTCCCAAAGCCTATGGTCTGGGGCGCCCCAGGCCTGGGGCTCCCTAAGCCTTAAGGCTGGGGCGCCCCAGGCCTGGGGTACCAAAGCCTAAGTGCTGGGGTGCCCCAGGTCTGGGGCTACTTAAGCCTAAGTGCTGGGGCGCTCCAGCCTGGGGCTCCGAAAACCTATGGGCTGGGGCATCCCAATCCTGGTGCTCCCAAAGCCTAATGGCTGAGGCGCCCCAGTCCTTGGGCTCCCAAAGCCTAAGGGCTGTAGCGCCCCAGGCCTAGGGCTCCCAAAGCCTAAGGGCTGGGGCGCCCCTGGCCTGAGACTCTCTAAGCCTAAGGGCTGGGGCGCCCTAGTCCTGGGGCTCCCAAAGCCTAAGGGCTGGGGCACCCCAGGACTGGGGCTAACTAAGTCTAAGTGCTGGGCGCCCCAGGCCTGGGGCTATCTAAGGCTAAGGGCTGCGGCGCCCCAGGCCTGGGGCTCCCAAAGCCTAGAGGGCTGGGGCGCCCCAGGCCTGGGGCTCCCAAAACTTAAGGGCTGGGGCACCCCAGGCCTGGGGCTCCTAAAGCCTAAGGGCTGGGGCTCCCCAGGCTGGGGCTCACTAAGTCAAAGAGCTGGGGCTCACCAGGCCTGGGGCTCCCTAAGCCTAAGGGCTGGGGCGCCCCTAGCCTGGGGCTCCCAAAGCGTAAGGGCGGGGGCGCCCCAGGCCTGGGGCTCGAAAAGCCTAAGGGATGGGGCACCCCAGGTCTGGTACTCTCTAAGCCCAAGGGCTGGGGAGCCCGAGGCCTGGGGCTCCCAAAACCCAAGGAATGAGGAGTCCCACCTGGGGCTCACAAAGCCTAAGGGATGGGGCGCCCCAGGCCTGGGGCTGCCTAAGCCTAATTGCTGAAGGCGTCCCAGGCCTGGGGCACCCTAAGCCTAAGGGCTGGGGCGCCGCAGGCATGGGGCTCCCTAAGCCCAAAGACTGGGGCGCCCCAGGTCTGGGCTTACTTAAGCCTAAGGGCTGGGGCGCCCCAGGCCTGGGGCTCAAAAAACCTATATGCTGGGCCGTCCCAGTCCTGGTGCTCCCAAAGCCTAAGGGTTGGGGCGCCCCAGGCCTGAGGCTCCCAGGCTTAAGGGCTGGGGCACCCCAGGCCTGAGGCTAACAGGCTTAAGGGATCGGGCGCCACAGGCCTGGGACTCCCTAAGCCTAAGGGCTGGGGCGCCCCAGGCCTTGGGCTCCCACAGCCTAAGGGTTGGGGTGCCCCATGCCAGGGGCTCCCTAAGCCTTAGGGCTGGGGAGCCCCAGGCCTGAGGCTCCATAAGCCTAAGGACTGGGGCGCCCTAGGCCTGGGGCTCCCAAAGCCTAAAGGCTGGGGCGCCCCAGGACTGTGGCTAACTAAGCCTTATGGCTAGGCGCCTTAGGCTGGGGCTCCCTAAGGCTAAGGGCTGGGGAGACCCAGGGCTGGGGCTCCCCAGGTCTGGGGCTCCCTAAGCCTAAGGGCTGCGGCGCCCCAGGCCTGGGGCTCCCTAAGCCTAAGGGCTGGGGCGCCCCAGGCATGGGGTTCCCTAATCCTTAAGGCTGCAGCGCCCTAGGCCTGGGGTTCCAAAGCCTAAGGGCTGGTGCGCCCCAGGTCTGGGGCTACTTAAGCCTAAGGGCTGGGGCGCCCCAGGCCTTGGGTTACCAACTCCTAAGGGCTGGGGCGCCCCAGGCCTGGGGCTCCCAAAGCCTAAGGGCTTGGGCGCCACGCCTCGAGCTCCCAAAGCATAAGGGCTGGGGCGCCCCAGGGTGGGGCTCCCTAAGCATAAGGGCTGGGGCACCCCAGGGCTGGGGCTCCCTAAGTTAAAGAGCTCGGGCTCACCAGGCCTGGGGCTCCCTAAGCCTACGGGCTGGGGCACCCCAGGCCTGGGACTCTCTAAGGCCAATGGCTGGGGCGCCCGAGGCCTGGGGCTCCCAAAGCCCAAGGAATGAGGAGTCCCAGGCTTGGGGCTCACAAAGCCTAAGGGCTGGGGCGCCCAAGGCCTGGGGCTCCCTAAGTCTAATGGCTGGGGCGCCCCAGGCCTGGGGCTGCCTAAGCCTAACTGCTGGGGCCCCGCATGTCTGGGGCTCTCTAAGCCTAAGGCCTGGGGTGGCCCAGGCCTGGGGCTCCCTAAGCCTAATTGCTGGGGCGCACCATGTCTGGGGCTCTGTAAGACTAAGGGCTGGGATGCCTCAGATCAGGGGCTCCCTAAGTCTAAGAGCTGGGGCTCACCAGGCCTGGGGCTCTCAAAGCCTAACGGCTGGGGCGCCCAAGGCCTGAGGCTCCCAAAGCCCAAGGGCTGAGGCGTCCCTGGCCTGGGGCAACCTAAGCCTAAAGTGTGGGGTGCCCCAGGCCTGGGGCTCCCAAAGCCTAAGGGCTGCGGAGCCCCAGGCCTGGGGTTCCCTAAGCCTAAAGGCTGGGGCGCCCTGGACTGGGGTTCCCAAAGCCTTAAGGCTGGGGCGCTGCAGGCTTGGGCATCCCCAATCCTAAGGGCTGGGGCTCCCCAGGCTTGGGGCTCCCAAAGCCTAAGGGCTGGGGCGACCCAGGCCTGGGGCTTCCTAAGCCTAAGGGCTGTAGCGCCACAGGCCTGGGGTTCCCTAAGCCTAAGGGCTGGGGTGCCCCAGGCCTGGGCATCCCTAATCCTAAGGGCTGTGGCGCCCCAGGCCTGGGGCTCCCTAAGCCTAATTGCTGGGGCGCCCCAGGTCTGGGGCTTTCTAAGCTTAAGGGATGGGACAGCCCAGGCCTGGGGCTCCTTAAGCCTAATTGCTGGGGCGCCTCAGGTCTGGGGATCAATAAGCCTAAGGGCTGGGGCGACCCTGGCCTGGGGCTCCCTAAGTCTAAGAGCTGGGGCTCACCAGGCCTGGGGCTCCCTACGCCTAATGGCGGGGGTGCCCCAGGCCTGGCGCTTCCAAAAATTATGGCCTTGGCGTCCCTGGCCTGGGGCTCCCAAAGCCTAATGGCTGGGGCGCCCCAGGACTGGGGCTCCCTAAAACTAAGGTCTGGGGCGCCCATGCCTGGGGCTCCAAAAGCTTAAGCGCTGCGGCGCCCCAAGCCTGGGGCTCCCAAAGCCTAAGGGCTGCGGCTCCCCAGGCCTGGGGCTCCCAAAGCCTAAGGGCAGGGCGCCCCAGGCCTGGGGCTCCCAAAACTTAAGGGCTGGGGCACCCCAGGCCTGGGGCTCCTAAAACCTAAGGGCTGGGCAAACCCAGGGTGGGGCTCCCTAAGCCTAAAGGCTGGGACACCCTTGTCCTGGGGCTCCCTAAGCTTAAGTGTTGGGGCTCCCCAGGCTGGGGCTCACTAAGTTAAAGAGCTGGGGCTCACCAGGCCTGGGGCTCCCTAAGCCTAAGGCTGGGGCGCCCCAAGCCTGGGGCTCCCAAAGCGTAAGGGCGGGGGCGCCCCAGGCCTGGGGCTCGAAAAGCCTAAGGGATGGGGCACCCCAGGTCTGGGACTCTCTACGCCCAAGGGCTGGGGCGCCCGAGGCCTGGGGCTCCCAAAACCCAAGGAATGAGGAGTCCCAGGCCTGGGGCTCACAAAGCCAAAGGCCTGGGGCTGCCTAAGCCTAATTGCTGGGGCGCCACATGTCTGGGGCTCTCTAAGCCTAAGGGCTGGGGCGACCCAGGCCTGGGGCTCCCTAAGCCTAATTGCTGAGGCGTCCCAGGCCTGGGGCACCCTAATCCTAAGGGCTGGGGCGCCGCAGACATGGGGCTCCCAAAGCCTAAAGGCTGGGGCGCCCCAGGTCTGGTCTTACTTAAGCCTAAGGGCTGGGGCGCCCCAGGCCTGGGGCTCAAAAAACCTATGTGATGGGCCGTCCCAGTCTTGGTACTCCCAAAACCTAAGGGTTGGGGCGCCCCAGGCCTGAGGCTCCCAGGCTTAAGGGCTGGGCGCCCCAGGCCTGAGGCTAACAGGATTAAGGGCTCGGGCGCCACAGGCCTGGGACTCCCTAAACCTAAGGACTGGGGCGCCCTAGGCCTGGGGCTCCCAAAGCCTAAAGGCTGGGGCGCCCCAGGACTGTGGCTAACTAAGCCTAATGCCTAGGCGCCTGAGGCCTGGGGCTCCCTAAGGCTAAGGGCTGGGGAGACCCAGGGCTGGGGCGCCCCAGGTCTAGGGCTCCCTAAGCCTAAGGGCTGCGGCGCCCCAGGCCTGGGGCTCCCAAAGCCTAAGGGCTGCGGCGCCCCAGGCCTGGGGCTCAAAAAGCCTAAAGGCTGCGGCCCCCCAGGCCTGGGGCTCCCTAAGCCTAAGGGCTGGGGCGCCCCAGGCATGGGGTTCGCTAATCCTTAAGGCTGGGGCGCCCTAGGCCTGGGGTTCCAAATCCTAAGGGCTGGTGCGCCCCAGGTGTGGGGCTACTTAAGCCTAAGGGCTGGGGCGCCCCAGGCCTTGGGTCACCAACTCCTAAGGGCTAGGGCGCCCCAGGCCTGGGGCTCTCAAAGCCTAAGGGCTTGGGCGCCACGCCTCAGCTCCCAAAGCCTAAGGGCTGGGGCATCCCAGGCCTGGGGCTCCCAAAGCATAAGGGCTGGGGCGCCCCAGGGTGGGGCTCCCTAAGCCTAAGGGCTGGGGCACCCCAGGGCTGGGGCTCCCTAAGCCTAAGTGTTGGGGCGCCCCAGGCCAAGGGCTCCCTAAGTTTAAGAGCTCGGGCTAACCTGGCCTGGGGCTCCCTAAGCCTAAGGGCTGGGGCACCCCAGGCCTGGGACTCTCTAAGCCCAATGGCTGGGGCGCCCGAGGCCTGGGGCTCCCAAAGCCCAAGGAATGAGGAGTCCCAGGCCTGGGGCTCACAAAGTTTAAGGGCTGGGGTGCCCAAGGCCTGGGGCTCCCTAAGTCTAATGGCTGGGGCGCCCCAGGCCTGGGGCTGCCTAAGCCTAATTGCAGGGGCCCCGCATGTCTGGGGCTCTCTAAGCCTAAGGCCTGGGGCGGCCCAGGCCTGGAGCTCCCTAAGCGTAAATGCTGGGGCGCACCAGGTCTGGGGCTCTGTAAGACTAAGGGCTGGGGCGCCTCAGATCAGGGGCTCCCTAAGTCTAAGAGCTGGGGCTCACCAGGCCTGGGGCTCTCAAAGCCTAAGGGCTGGGGCGCCCAAGGCCTGGGGCTCCCAAAGCCCAAGGGCTGAGGCGTCCCTGGCCTGTGGCACCCTAAGCTTAAAGTGTGGGGCGCCCCAGGCCTGGGACTCCCTAAGCCTAAGGGCTGGGGTGTCCCAGGCCTGGGGCTCCCAAAGCCTAAGGGCTGCGGAGACCCAGGCCTGGGGCTCCCAAAGCCTAAGGGCTGGGGCACCCCAGTGCTGGGGCTCCCAAAGCCTAAAGGCTGGGGCGCCCCAGGCTTGGGGCTTCCAAAGCCTAAGGGCTGGGGCGACACAGGCCTGGGGCTCCCTAAGCCTAAGGGCTGGAGCGCCACAGGCCTGGGGTTCCCTAAGCTTAAAGGTTGGGGCGCCCCAGGACTGGGGTTCCAAAGCCTAAGGGCTGGGGCGCCCCAGGCCTGGGCATCCCTAATCCTAAGGGCTGGGGCGCCCCAGGCTTGGGGCTCCCAAAGCCTAAGGGCTGGGGCGACCCAGGCCTGGGGTTCCCGAAGCCTAAGAGCTGGAGCGCCACAGGCCTGGGGTTCCCTAAGCCTAAGGGCTGGGGCGCCCCATGACTGGGGTTCCCAAAGCCTAAGGGCTGGGGCGCCCCAGGCCTGGGCATCCCTAATTCTAAGGGCTTGCGCGCCCCAGGCTTGGGGCTCCCAGCCTAAGGACTGGGGCGACCCAGGCCTGGGGCTCCCTAAGCCTAAGGGCTGGAGCGCCACAGGCCTGGGGTTCCCTAAGCCTAAGGGCTGGGGCGCCCCAGGTCTGGGGCTCAATAAGCCTAAGGGCTGGGGCGACCCTGGCCTGGGGTTTCCTAAGTCTAAGAGCTGGGGCTCACCAGGCCTGGGGCTCCCTACACCTAATGGCGGGGGCGCCCCAGGCCTGGCGCTCCCTAAAACTAAGGGCTGGGGCGCAGATGCCTGGGGCTCCAAAAGCTTAAGGGTTGGGGCGTCGCAGGCCTGGGCCTCCCAAATCCTAAGGGCTGGTGCGCCACAGGCCTGGCGCTCCCAAAGCCTCAGGGCTGGGGCGCCCCAGGCCTGGGGTTTCAAAGCCTAAGGGCTGGGGCGCCCCAGGTCTGGGGCTACTTAAGCCTAAGGGCTGGGGCGCCCCAGGCTGCGGATGCCTAAGCCTAATTGCTGGGGCGCCGCATGTCTGGGGCTCTCTAAGCCTAAGGGCTGGGGCGACCCAGGCCTGGGGCTCCCTAAGCCTAAGTGCTGGGGCGCCACAGGCCAGGGGCTCCTTAAGCCTAAGGGCTGGGGCGCCCCAGGTGTGGGGCTACTTAAGCCTAAGGGCTGGGGCGCCCCAAGGCCTGGGGCTCCCAAAGCGTAAGGGCGGAGGCGCCCCAGGCCTGGGGCTCGAAAAGCCTAAGGGCTGGGGCACCCCAGGTCTGGGACTCTCTAAGCCCAAGGGCTGGGGCACCCGAGGCCTGGGGCTTCCAAAACCCAAGGAATGAGGAGTCCCTGGCCTGGGGCTCACAAAGCCTAAGGGCTGGGGCGCCCCAGGCCTGGGGCTCCCTAATTCTAATGGCTGGGGCACCCCAGGCCTGGGGCTGCCTAAGCAGAATTGCTAGGGCGCCGCATGTCTGGGGCTCTCTAAGCCTAAGGGCTGGGGCGACCCAGGCCTTGGGCTCCCTAAGCCTAATTGCTGAGGCGTCCCAGGCCTGGGGCACCCTAAGCCTAAGGGCTGGGGCGCCGCAGGCATGGGGCTCCCTAAGCCTAAAGACTGGGGCGCCCCAGGTCTGGGCTTACTTAAGCCTAAGGGCTGGGGCGCCCCAGGCCTGGGGCTCAAAAAACCTATATGCTGGGCCGTCCCAGTCCTGGTGCTCCCAAAGCCTAAGGGTTGGGGCGCCCCAGGCCTGAGGCTCCCAGGCTTAAGGGCTGGGGCACCCCAGGCCTGAGGCTAACAGGCTTAAGGGCTCGGGCGCCACAGGCCTGGGACTCCCTAAGCCTAAGGGCTGGGGCGCCCCAGGCCTTGGGCTCCCACAGCCTAAGGGTTGGGGTGCCCCATGCCAGGGGCTCCCTAAGCCTTAGGGCTGGGGAGCCCCAGGCCTGAGGCTCCATAAGCCTAAGGACTGGGGCGCCCTAGGCCTGGGGCTCCCAAAGCCTAAAGGCTGGGGCGCCCCAGGACTGTGGCTAACTAAGCCTTATGGCTAGGCGCCTTAGGCTGGGGCTCCCTAAGGCTAAGGGCTGGGGAGACCCAGGGCTGGGGCTCCCCAGGTCTGGGGCTCCCTAAGCCTAAGGGCTGCGGCGCCGCAGGCCTGGGGCTCCCTAAGCCTAAGGGCTGGGGCGCCCCAGGCATGGGGTTCCCTAATCCTTAAGGCTGCGGCGCCCTAGGCCTGGGGTTCCAAAGCCTAAGGGCTGGTGCGCCCCAGGTCTGGGGCTACTTAAGCCAAAGGGCTGGGGCGCCCCAGGCCTTGGGTTACCAACTCCTAAGGGCTGGGGCGCCCCAGGCCTGGGGCTCCCAAAGCCTAAGGGCTTGGGCGCCACGCCTCGAGCTCCCAAAGCATAAGGGCTGGGGCGCCCCAGGGTGGGGCTCCCTAAGCATAAGGGCTGGGGCACCCCAGGGCTGGGGCTCCCTAAGTTAAAGAGCTCGGGCTCACCAGGCCTGGGGCTCCCTAAGCCTACGGGCTGGGGCACCCCAGGCCTGGGACTCTCTAAGGCCAATGGCTGGGGCGCCCGAGGCCTGGGGCTCCCAAAGCCCAAGGAATGAGGAGTCCCAGGCTTGGGGCTCACAAAGCCTAAGGGCTGGGGCGCCCAAGGCCTGGGGCTCCCTAAGTCTAATGGCTGGGGCGCCCCAGGCCTGGGGCTACCTAAGCCTAACTGCTGGGGCCCCGCATGTCTGGGGCTCTCTAAGCCTAAGGCCTGGGGTGGCCCAGGCCTGGGGCTCCCTAAGCCTAATTGCTGGGGCGCACCATGTCTGGGGCTCTGTAAGACTAAGGGCTGGGATGCCTCAGATCAGGGGCTCCCTAAGTCTAAGAGCTGGGGCTCACCAGGCCTGGGGCTCTCAAAGCCTAACGGCTGGGGCGCCCAAGGCCTGAGGCTCCCAAAGCCCAAGGGCTGAGGCGTCCCTGGCCTGGGGCAACCTAAGCCTAAAGTGTGGGGTGCCCCAGGCCTGGGGCTCCCAAAGCCTAAGTACTGGGGCGCCCCAGTCCTGGGGCTCCCAAAGCCTAAAGGCTGGGGCGCCTCAGGCCTGGGGCTCCCTAAGCCTAAGGACTGGGGCGCCCCAGGCTTGGGGCTCCCAAAGCCTAAGGGCTGGGGCGACACAGGACTGGGGTTCCCTAAGCCTAAGGGCTGGAGCGCCACAGGCCTGGGGTTCCCAAAGCCTAAGGGCTGGGGCGCCCCAGGCCTGGGCATCCCTAATCCTAAGGGCTAGGGCGCCCCAGGCTTGGGGCTCCCAAAGCCTAAGGGCTGGGGCGACCCAGGCCTGGGGCTCCCTAAGCCTAAGGGCTGGAGCGCCATAGGCCTGGGGTTCCCTAAGCCTAACGGCTGGGGCGCCCCAGGACTGGGGTTCCCAAAGCCTAAGGGCTGGGGCGCCCCAGGCCTGGGCATCCCTAATCCTAAAGGCTGGGGCGCCCCAGGCTTGGGGCTCCCTAAGCCTAAGGGCTGGAGCGCCACAGGCCTGGGGTTCCCTAAGCCTAAGGGCTGGGGAGCCCCAGGACTGGGGTTCCCAAATCCTAAGGGCTGGGGCGCCCCAGGCCTGACATCCGTAAACCTAAGGCTGGGGCGCCCCAGGCTTGGGGCTCCCAAAGCCTAAGGGCTGGGGCGACCCAGGCCTGGGGCTCCCTAAGCCTAAGGGCTGGAGCGCCACAGGCCTGGGGCTCCCTAAGCCTAAGGGCTGGGGCGCCCCAGGTCTGGGGCTCAATAAGCCTAAGGGCTGGGGCGCCCCAGTCCTTGGGCTCCCAAAGCCTAAGGGCTGGAGCGCCCCAGGCCTGGGGCTCCCAAAGGCTAAGGGCTTGGGTGCCACGGCCTCGGGCTCCCAAAGCCTAAGGGCTGGGGCCCCCCTGGCCTGAGGCTCCCTAAGCCTAATGGCTGGGGCGCCCCCGTCCTGGGGCTCCCAAAGCCGAAGGGCTGGGGCGCCCCAGGCCTGGTGCACCCTAAAACTAAGGGCTGGGGCGCAGATGCCTGAGGCTCCAAAAGCTTAAGGGTTGGGGTGTCGCAGGCCTGGGGCTCCCAAATCCTAAGGGCTGGTGCCCCACAGGTCTGGCGCTCCCAAAGCTTCAGGGCTGGGGCGCCCCAGGCCTGGGGTTTCAAAGCCTAAGGGCTGGGGCGCCCCAGGTCTGGGGCTACTTAAGCCTAAGGGCTGGGGCGCCCCAGGGCTGGGGCTCCCAAAACCTATGGGCTGGGGCATCCCAGTCCTGGTGCTCCCAAAGCCTAAGGGCTGGGGCGCCCCAGTCCTTGGGCTCCCAAAGCCTAAGGGCTGGGGCGCCCCTGGCCTGAGGCTCCCTAAGCCTAATGTCTGGGGTGGCCTAGGCCTGGGGCTCCCAAAGCCTATGGGCTGGGGCGCCCCAGGACTGGGGCTAACTAAGCCTAAGTGCTGGGAGCCCCTGGCCTGGGGCTCCCTAAGGCTAAGGGCTGGGGCGACCCCCGGCTGGGGCGGCCAAGGTCTGGGGATCACTTAGCCTAAGGGCTGCGGAGCCCCAGGCCTGGGGCTCCCAAAGCCTAAGGGCTGCGGCGCCCCAGGCCTTGGGCTCCCAAAACCTAAGGGCTGGGGCGCCCCATGCCCGGGGCTCCTAAAGCCAAAGGGCTGGGGCACCCCAGGGTGGGGCTCCCTAAGCATAAAGGCTGGGGCACCCCAGGCCTGGGGCTCCCTAAGCCTAAATGTTGGGGCGCCCCAGGCCAGGGGCTCCCTAAGTTAAAGAGCTAGGGCTCACCAGGCCTGGGGCTCCCTAAGCCTAAGGGTTGGGGCGCCCAAAGCCTGGGGCTCCCAAAGTGTCAGGGCGGGGGCGCCCCAGGCCTGGGGCTTGAAAAGCCTAAGGGCTGGGGCACCCCAGGCCTGGGACTCTCTAAGCCCAAGGGCTGGGGCGCCCGAGGCCTGGGGCTCCCAAAGCCCAAGGAATGAGGAGTCCCAGGCCTGGGACTCACAAAGCCTAAGGGCTGGGGCGACCCACGGCTGGGGCGGCCAAAGTCTGGGGCTCCCAAAGTGAAAGGGCGTGGGCGCCCCAGGCCTGGGCATCCCCAATCCTAAGGGCTGGGGCGCCCTAGGCCTGGGGCTCCCAAAGCCTAAAGCCTGGGGCGCCCCAACTGTGGCTAACTAAGCCTAATGGCTGGGCGCCTCAGGCCTGGGGCTCCCTAAGGCTAAAGGCTGGGGAGACCCAGGGCTGGGGCGCCCCAGGAGTGAGGCTCCCTAAGCCTAAGGGCTGGGGTACCCCAGGCCTGGGGCTCCCTAAGCCTAAAGGCTGCGGCGCCCCAGGCCTGGGGCTCCCAAAGCCTAAGGGCTGGGGCGCCCAGGGTGGGGCTCCCTAAGCCTAAGGGCTGGGGTACCCCAGGCCTGTGACTCTCTAAGCCCAAGGGTTGGGGCGCCCGAGCCTGGGGCTCCCAAAACCCAAGGAATGAGGAGTTCCAGGCCTGGGGCTCACAAAGCCTAAGGGCTGGGGCGCCCCAGGCATGAGGCTCCCTAAGTCTAATGGCTGGGGCGCCCCAGGCCTGGGGCTGCCTAAGCCTAATTGCTGGGGCGCCACATGTCTGGGGCTCTCTAAGCCTAAGGGCTGGGGCGACCCTGGCCTGGGGCTCCCTAATCATAAGTGCTGGGGCGCCTCAGGCCGGGGGCTCCCTAAATCTAAGAGCTGGGGCTCACCAGGCCTGGGACTCCCAAACCCTAAGTGCTGGGGTGCCCCAGGCCTGGGGCTCTCTAAGCCCAAGGACTGAGGCGTCCCAGGCCTGGGGCACCCTAAGCCTAAGGGCTGGGGCACCGCAGGCATGGGGCTCAAAAAACCTATGTACTGGGCCGTCCCAGTCCTGGTGCTCCCAAAGCCTAAGGGCTGGGGCGCCCCAGGCCTGAGGCTCCCAGGCTTAAGGGCTGGGGCGCCCCAGGCCTTGGACTCCCTAAGCCTAAGGGCTGGGGCACCCCAGGCCTTCGGCTTCCACAGCCTAAGGGTTGGGGTGCCCCATGCCAGGGGCTCCCTAAGCCTTAGGGCTGGGACTCCCCAGGCCTGAGGCTCCATAAGCCTAAGGGCTGGGGCGCCCTAGGCCTTGGGCTCCCAAAGCCTAAGGGCTGGGGTGACCCCAGCCTGGGGCTCCCTAAGGCTAAGGGCTGGAGCGCCACAGGCCTGGGGTTCCCTAAGCCTAAAGGCTGGGGCGCCCCAGGCTTGGGGCTCCCTAAGCCTAAGGGCTGGAGCGCCACAGGCCTGGGGTTCCCTAAGCCTAAGGGCTGGGGAGCCCCAGGACTGGGGTTCCCAAATCCTAAGGGCTGGGGCGCCCCAGGCCTGACATCCGTAAACCTAAGGCTGGGGCGCCCCAGGCTTGGGGCTCCCAAAGCCTAAGGGCTGGGGCGACCCAGGCCTGGGGCTCCCTAAGCCTAAGGGCTGGAGTGCCACAGGCCTGGGGCTCCCTAAGCCTAAGGGCTGGGGCGCCCCAGGTCTGGGGCTCAATAAGCCTAAGGGCTGGGGCGCCCCAGTCCTTGGGCTCCCAAAGCCTAAGGGCTGGAGCGCCCCAGGCCTGGGGCTCCCAAAGGCTAAGGGCTTGGGTGCCACGGCCTCGGGCTCCCAAAGCCTAAGGGCTGGGGCCCCCCTGGCCTGAGGCTCCCAAAGCCTAAGGTCTGGGGCGCCCCCGTCCTGGGGCTCCCAAAGCCGAAGGGCTGGGGCGCCCCAGGCCTGGTGCTCCCTAAAACTAAGGGCTGGGGCGCAGATGCCTGAGGCTCCAAAAGCTTAAGGGTTGGGGCGTCGCAGGCCTGGGGCTCCCAAATCCTAAGGGCTGGTGCGCCACAGGTCTGGCGCTCCCAAAGCCTCAGGGCTGGGGCGCCCCAGGCCTGGGGTTTCAAAGCCTAAGGGCTGGGGCGCCCCAGGTCTGGGGCTACTTAAGCCTAAGGGCTGGGGCGCCCCAGGGCTGGGGCTCCCAAAACCTATGGGCTGGGGCATCCCAGTCCTGGTGCTCCCAAAGCCTAAGGGCTGGGGCGCCCCAGTCCTTGGGCTCCCAAAGCCTAAGGGCTGGGGCGCCCCTGGCCTGAGGCTCCCTAAGCCTAATGTCTGGGGTGGCCTAGGCCTGGGGCTCCCAAAGCCTAAGGGCTGGGGCGCCCCAGGACTGGGGCTAACTAAGCCTAAGTGCTGGGAGCCCCTGGCCTGGGGCTCCCTAAGGCTAAGGGCTGGGGCGACCCCCGGCTGGGGCGGCCAAGGTCTGGGGATCACTTAGCCTAAGGGCTGCGGAGCCCCAGGCCTGGGGCTCCCAAAGCCTAAGGGCTGCGGCGCCCCAGGCCTTGGGCTCCCAAAACCTAAGGGCTGGGGCGCCCCATGCCTGGGGCTCCTAAAGCCAAAGGGCTGGGGCACCCCAGGGTGGGGCTCCCTAAGCATAAAGGCTGGGGCACCCCAGGCCTGGGGCTCCCTAAGCCTAAATGTTGGGGCGCCCCAGGCCAGGGGCTCCCTAAGTTAAAGAGCTAGGGCTCACCAGGCCTGGGGCTCCCTAAGCCTAAGGGTTGGGGCGCCCAAAGCCTGGGGCTCCCAAAGTGTCAGGGCGGGGGCGCCCCAGGCCTGGGGCTTGAAAAGCCTAAGGGCTGGGGCACCCCAGGCCTGGGACTCTCTAAGCCCAAGGGCTGGGGCGCCCGAGGCCTGGGGCTCCCAAAGCCCAAGGAATGAGGAGTCCCAGGCCTGGGACTCACAAAGCCTAAGGGCTGGGGCGACCCACGGCTGGGGCGGCCAAAGTCTGGGGCTCCCAAAGTGAAAGGGCGTGGGCGCCCCAGGCCTGGGCATCCCCAATCCTAAGGGCTGGGGCGCCCTAGGCCTGGGGCTCCCAAAGCCTAAAGCCTGGGGCGCCCCAACTGTGGCTAACTAAGCCTAATGGCTGGGCGCCTCAGGCCTGGGGCTCCCTAAGGCTAAAGGCTGGGGAGACCCAGGGCTGGGGCGCCGCAGGAGTGAGGCTCCCTAAGCCTAAGGGCTGGGGTACCCCAGGCCTGGGGCTCCCTAAGCCTAAAGGCTGCGGCGCCCCAGGCCTGGGGCTCCCAAAGCCTAAGGGCTGGGGCGCCCCAGGGTGGGGCTCCCTAAGCCTAAGGGCTGGGGTACCCCAGGCCTGTGACTCTCTAAGCCCAAGGGTTGGGGCGCCCGAGCCTGGGGCTCCCAAAACCCAAGGAATGAGGAGTTCCAGGCCTGGGGCTCACAAAGCCTAAGGGCTGGGGCGCCCCAGGCATGAGGCTCCCTAAGTCTAATGGCTGGGGCGCCCCAGGCCTGGGGCTGCCTAAGCCTAATTGCTGGGGCGCCACATGTCTGGGGCTCTCTAAGCCTAAGGGCTGGGGCGACCCTGGCCTGGGGCTCCCTAATCATAAGTGCTGGGGCGCCTCAGGCCGGGGGCTCCCTAAATCTAAGAGCTGGGGCTCACCAGGCCTGGGACTCCCAAACCCTAAGTGCTGGGGCGCCCCAGGACTGGGGCTCTCTAAGCCCAAGGACTGAGGCGTCCCAGGCCTGGGGCACCCTAAGCCTAAGGGCTGGGGCACCGCAGGCATGGGGCTCAAAAAACCTATGTACTGGGCCGACCCAGTCCTGGTGCTCCCAAAGCCTAAGGGCTGGGGCGCCCCAGGCCTGAGGCTCCCAGGCTTAAGGGCTGGGGCGCCCCAGGCCTTGGACTCCCTAAGCCTAAGGGCTGGGGCACCCCAGGCCTTCGGCTTCCACAGCCTAAGGGTTGGGGTGCCCCATGCCAGGGGCTCCCTAAGCCTTAGGGCTGGGGCTCCCCAGGCCTGAGGCTCCATAAGCCTAAGGGCTGGGGCGCCCTAGGCCTTGGGCTCCCAAAGCCTAAGGGCTGGGGTGACCCAGGCCTGGGGCTCCCTAAGGCTAAGGGCTGGAGCGCCACAGGCCTGGGGTTCCCTAAGCCTAAAGGCTGGGGCGCCCCAGGACTGGGGTTCCCAAAGCCTTAAGGCTGGGGCGCCCCAGGCCTGGGCATCCAAATCCTAAGTGTTGGGGCGACCCAGGCCTGGGGCTCCCTAAGCCTAAGGGCTGTAGCGCCACAGGCCTGGGGTTCCCTATGCCTAAGGGCTGGTGCGCCCCAGGACTGGGGTTCCCAAAGCCTAAGGGCTGGGGTGCCCCAGGCCTGGGCATATCTAATCCTAAGGGCTGGGGCGCCCCAGGCCTGGGGCTCCCTAAGCCTAATTGCTGGGGCGCCCCAGGTCTGGGGCTTATTAAGCCTAAGGGCTGGGGCAACCCAGGCCTGGGGCTCCCTAAGCCTAATTGCTGGGGCGTCTCAGGTCTGGGGCTCAATAAGCCTAAGGGCTGGGTCGACCCTGGCCTGAGGCTCCCTAAGCCTAAGGGCTGGGGCGCCAAAGGCCTGGCGCTCCCAAAGCCTAAGGTCTGGGGCGCCCCAGGCCTGGGGCTCCCTAAGCATTAAGGCTGGGGCGCCCCAGTCCTGGGGTTCCAAAGTCTAAATGCTGGGGTGCCCCAGGTCTGGGGCTACTTAAGCCTAAGGGCTGGGCGCTCCAGCCTGGGGCTCATAAAACCTATGGGCTGGGGCATCCCAGTCCTGGTGCTCCCAAAGCCTAATGGCTGGGGCGCCCCAGTCCTTGGGCTCCCAAAGCCTAAGGGCTGTAGCGCCCCCGGCCTGGGGCTCCCAAAGCCTAAGGGCTTGGGCGCCACGGCCTCGGCCTCCCAAAGCCTAAGGGCTGGGGCGCCCCTGGCCTGAGGCTCTCTAAGCCTAAATGCTGGGTCGCCCTAGGCCTGGGGCTCCCAAAGCCTAAGGGTTGGGGCGCCCCAGGACTGGGGCTAACTAAGCCTAAGTGCTGGGCGCCCCAGGCCTGGGGCTATCTCAGGCTAAGGGCAGGGGCGACCCACGGCTGGGGCGGCCAAGGTCTGGGGCTCCCTAAGCATAAGGCCTCGGCGCCCCAGGCCTGGGGCTCCCAAAGCCTAAGGGCTGCGGCGCCCCAGGCCTGGGGCTCGCAAAGCCTAAGGGCTGGAGCGCCCCAGGCCTGGGGCTCCCAAAACTTAAGGGCTGGGGCACCCCAGGCCTGGGGCTCGCAAAGCCTAAGGGCTGGGGCGCCCCAGGGTGGGGCTCCCTAAGCCTAAAGGCTGGGGCACCCCTGTCCTGGGGCTCCCTAAGCCTAAGTGTTGGGGCGCCCCAGGCCAGGGGCTCACTAAGTTAAAGAGCTGGGGCTCACCAGGCCTGGGGCTCCCTAAGCCTAAGAGGGGGGGCGCCCCAGTACTGGGGCTCCCAAAGCCTAAGGGCTGGGGCGCCCCAAGCCTGGGGCTCCCAAAGCGTAAGTGAGGGGGCGCCCCAGGCCTGGGGTTCGAAAAGCCTAAGGGCTGGGGCATCCCAGGTCTGGGACTCTCTAAGCCCAAGGGCTGGGGCGCCCGAGGCCTGGGGCTCCCAAAACCCAAGGAATGAGGAGTCCCAGGCCTGGGGCTCACAAAGCCTAAGGGCTGGGGCAACCCAGGCCTGGGGCTCCCTAAGCCTAATTGCTGAGGCATCCCAGGCCTGGGGCACCCTAATCCTAAGGGCTGGGGCGCCACAGGCATGGGGCTCCCTAAGCCTAAAGGCTGGGGTGCCCCAGTTCTGGGCTTACTTAAGCCTAAGGGCTGGGGCGCCCCAGGCCTGGGGATCAAAAAACCTATGTGCTGGGCCGTCCCAGTCCTGGTGCTCCCAAAGCCTAAGGCCTGGGGCGCCCCAGCCCTTAAGCCTGGGAGCCTCAGGCCTGGGGCTATCTCAGGCTAAGGGCTGGGGCGACCCACGGCTGGGGCGGCCAAGGTCTGGGGCTCCCTAAGCATAAGGGCTGCGGCGCCCCAGGCCTGGGACTCCCTAAGCCTAAGGGCTGGGTCGCCCTAGGCCTTGGGTTCCCACAGCCTAAGGGTTGGGGTGCCCCATGCCAGGGGCTCCCTAAGCTTTAGGGCTGGGGCGCCCCAGGCCTGAGGCTCCATAAGTCTAAGGGCTGGGGCGCCCTACCCTGGAGCTGCCAAAGCCTAAAGGCTGAGGCGCCCCAGGACTGGGGCTCCCAAAGCCTAAGGGCTGGGGCGACCCAGGCCTGGGGCTCCCTAAGCCTAAGGGCTGGAGCGCCACAGGCCTGGGGTTCCCTAAGCCTAAAGGCTGGGGCGCCGCAGTCCTGGGGTTCCCAAAGCCTTAAGGCTGGGGCGCTCCAGGCTTTGACATCCCCAATCCTAAGGGCTGGGGCGCCCCAGGCTTGGGGCTCCCAAAGCCTAAGGGCTTGGGCGACCCAGGCCTGGGCTCCCTAAGCCTAAGGGCTGTAGCGCCACAGGCCTGGGGTTCCCTAAGCCTAAGGGCTGGGGCGTGCCAGGACTGGGGTTCCCAAAGCCTAAGGGCTGGGGTGCCCCAAGTCTGGGCATCCCTAATCCTAAGGGCTGTGCGGCCCCAGGCCTGGGGCTCCCTAAGCCTAATTGCTGGGGCGCCCCAGGTCTGGGGCTTTCTAAGCTTAAGGGCTGGGGCAACCCAGGCCTGGGGCTCCTTAAGCCTAATTGCTGGGGCGCCTCAGGTCTCGGGCTCAATAAGCCTAAGGGCTGGGGCGACCCTGGCCTGGGGCTCCCTAAGTCTAAGAGCTGGGGCTCACCAGGCCTGGGGCTCCTTAAGCCTAATTGCTGGGGCGCCTCAGGTCTCGGGCTCAATAAGCCTAAGGGCTGGGGCGAACCTGGCCTGGGGCTCCCTAAGTCTAAGAGCTGGGGCTCACCAGGCCTGGAGCTCCCTACGCCTAATGGCGGGGGCGCCCCAGGCCTGGCGCTTCCAAAAACTATGGGCTTGGCGTCCCTGGCCTGGGGCTCCCAAATCTTAATGGCTGGGGCGCCCCAGGACTGGGGCTCCCTAAAACTAAGGTCTTGGGCACCCATGCCTGGGGCTCCAAAAGCTTAAGGGTTGGGGCGTCGCAGGCCTGGGGCTCCCAAATACTAAAGGCTGGGGCGCCACTGTCCTGGCGCTCCCAAAGCCTAAGGTCTGGGGCGCCCCAGGCCTGGGGCTCCCTAAGCCTTAAGGCTGGGGCGCCCCAGGCCTGGGGTACCAAAGCCTAAGTGCTGGGGTGCCCCAGGTCTGGGGCTACTTAAGCCTAAGTGCTGGGGCGCTCCAGCCTGGGGCTCCGAAAACCTATGGGCTGGGGCATCCCAATCCTGGTGCTCCCAAAGCCTAATGGCTGAGGCGCCCCAGTCCTTGGGCTCCCAAAGCCTAAGGGCTGTAGCGCCCCAGGCCTAGGGCTCCCAAAGCCTAAGGGCTTGGGCGCCACGGCCTCGGGCTCCCAAAGCCTAAGGGGTGGGGCGCCCCTGGCCTGAGACTCTCTATGCCTAAGGGCTGGGGCGCCCTAGTCCTGGGGCTCCCAAAGCCTAAGGGCTGGGGCACCCCAGGACTGGGGCTAACTAAGTCTAAGTGCTGGGCGCCCCAGGCCTGGGGCTATCTAAGGCTAAGGGCTGCGGCGCCCCAGGCCTGGGGCTCCCAAAGCCTAGAGGGCTGGGGCGCCCCAGGCCTGGGGCTCCCAAAACTTAAGGGCTGGGGCACCCCAGGCCTGGGGCTCCTAAAGCCTAAGGGCTGGGGCTCCCCAGGCTGGGGCTCACTAAGTCAAAGAGCTGGGGCTCACCAGGCCTGGGGCTCCCTAAGCCTAAGGGCTGGGGCGCCCCTAGCCTGGGGCTCCCAAAGCGTAAGGGCGGGGGCGCCCCAGGCCTGGGGCTCGAAAAGCCTAAGGGATGGGGCACCCCAGGTCTGGTACTCTCTAAGCCCAAGGGCTGGGGAGCCCGAGGCCTGGGGCTCCCAAAACCCAAGGAATGAGGAGTCCCACCTGGGGCTCACAAAGCCTAAGGGATGGGGCGCCCCAGGCCTGGGGCTGCCTAAGCCTAATTGCTGAAGGCGTCCCAGGCCTGGGGCACCCTAAGCCTAAGGGCTGGGGCGCCTCAGGCATGGGGCTCCCTAAGCCCAAAGACTGGGGCGCCCCAGGTCTGGGCTTACTTAAGCCTAAGGGCTGGGGCGCCCCAGGCCTGGGGCTCAAAAAACCTATATGCTGGGCCGTCCCAGTCCTGGTGCTCCCAAAGCCTAAGGGTTGGGGCGCCCCAGGCCTGAGGCTCCCAGGCTTAAGGGCTGGGGCACCCCAGGCCTGAGGCTAACAGGCTTAAGGGCTCGGGCGCCACAGGCCTGGGACTCCCTAAGCCTAAGGGCTGGGGCGCCCCAGGCCTTGGGCTCCCACAGCCTAAGGGTTGGGGTGCCCCATGCCAGGGGCTCCCTAAGCCTTAGGGCTGGGGAGCCCCAGGCCTGAGGCTCCATAAGCCTAAGGACTGGGGCGCCCTAGGCCTGGGGCTCCCAAAGCCTAAAGGCTGGGGCGCCCCAGGACTGTGGCTAACTAAGCCTTATGGCTAGGCGCCTTAGGCTGGGGCTCCCTAAGGCTAAGGGCTGGGGAGACCCAGGGCTGGGGCTCCCCAGGTCTGGGGCTCCCTAAGCCTAAGGGCTGCGGCGCCCCAGGCCTGGGGCTCCCTAAGCCTAAGGGCTGGGGCGCCCCAGGCATGGGGTTCCCTAATCCTTAAGGCTGCAGCGCCCTAGGCCTGGGGTTCCAAAGCCTAAGGGCTGGTGCGCCCCAGGTCTGGGGCTACTTAAGCCTAAGGCCTGGGGCGCCCCAGGCCTTGGGTTACCAACTCCTAAGGGCTGGGGCGCCCCAGGCCTGGGGCTCCCAAAGCCTAAGGGCTTGGGCGCCACGCCTCGAGCTCCCAAAGCATAAGGGCTGGGGCGCCCCAGGGTGGGGCTCCCTAAGCATAAGGGCTGGGGCACCCCAGGGCTGGGGCTCCCTAAGTTAAAGAGCTCGGGCTCACCAGGCCTGGGGCTCCCTAAGCCTACGGGCTGGGGCACCCCAGGCCTGGGACTCTCTAAGGCCAATGGCTGGGGCGCCCGAGGCCTGGGGCTCCCAAAGCCCAAGGAATGAGGAGTCCCAGGCTTGGGGCTCACAAAGCCTAAGGGCTGGGGCGCCCAAGGCCTGGGGCTCCCTAAGTCTAATGGCTGGGGCGCCCCAGGCCTGGGGCTGCCTAAGCCTAACTGCTGGGGCCCCGCATGTCTGGGGCTCTCTAAGCCTAAGGCCTGGGGTGGCCCAGGCCTGGGGCTCCCTAAGCCTAATTTCTGGGGCGCACCATGTCTGGGGCTCTGTAAGACTAAGGGCTGGGATGCCTCAGATCAGGGGCTCCCTAAGTCTAAGAGCTGGGGCTCACCAGGCCTGGGGCTCTCAAAGCCTAACGGCTGGGGCGCCCAAGGCCTGAGGCTCCCAAAGCCCAAGGGCTGAGGCGTCCCTGGCCTGGGGCAACCTAAGCCTAAAGTGTGGGGTGCCCCAGGCCTGGGGCTCCCAAAGCCTAAGGGCTGCGGAGCCCCAGGCCTGGGGCTCCCAAAGCCTAAGGGCTGGGGCGCCCCAGTCCTGGGGCTCCCAAAGCCTAAGGGCTGCGGAGCCCCAGGCCTGGGGCTCCCAAAACCAAAGGGCTGGTGCGCCCCAGTCCTGGGGCTCCCAAAGCCTAAAGGCTGGGGCGCCTCAGGCCTGGGGCTTTCTAAGCCTAAGGACTGGGGCGCCCCAGGCTTGGGGCTCCCAAATCCTAAGGGCTGGGGAGACACAGGCCTGGGGCTCCCTAAGCCTAAGGGCTGGAGCGCCACAGGCCTGGGGTTCCCTAACCTTAAGGGCTGGGGCTCCCCAGGACTGGGGTTCCCAAAGCCTAAGGGCTGAGGCGCCCCAGGCCTGGGCATGCCTAATCCTAAGGGCTGGGGCGCCCCAGGCTTGGGGTTCCCAAAGCCTAAGGGCTGGGGCGACCCAGGCCTGGGGCTCCCTAAGCCTAAGGGCTGGAGCGCCACAGGCCTGGGGTTCCCTAAGCCTAAGGGCTGGGGTGCCCCAGGACTGGGGCTCAATAAGCCTAAGGGCTTGGGTGACCCTGGCCTGGGGCTTCCTAAGTCTAAGAGCTGGGGCTCACCAGGCCTGGGGCTTCCTACGCCTAATGGCGGGGGCGCCCCAGGCCTGGCGCTCCCTAAAACTAAGGGCTGGGGCGCAGATGCCTGGGGCTCCAAAAGCTTAAGGGTTGGGGCGTCGCAGTTCTGGGGCTCCCAAATCCTAAGGGCTGGTGCGCCACAGGCCTGGCGCTCCCAAAGCCTCAGGGCTGGGGCGCCCCAGGCCTGGGGTTTCAAAGCCTAAGGGCTGGGGCGCCCCAGGTCTGGGGTTACTTAAGCCTAAGGGCTGGGGCACCCCAGGGCTGGGCCTCCAAAAACCTATGGGCTGGGGCATCCCAGTCCTGGTGCTCCCAAAGCCTAAGGGCTGGGGCGCCCCAGTCCTTGGGCTCCCAAAGCCTAAGGGCTGGGGTGCCCCTGCTCTGAGGCTCCCTAAACCTAATGGCAGGGGTGCCCTAGGCCTGGGGCTCCCAAAGCCTAAGGGCTGGGGCGCCCCAGGACTGGGGCTAACTAAGCCTAAGTGCTGGGAGCCCCTGGCCTGGGGCTCCCTAAGGCTAAGGGCTGGGGCGACCCACGGCTGGGGCGGCCAAGGTCTGGGGATCCCTTAGCCTAAGGGCTGCGGAGCCCCACCTGGGGCTCCCAAAGCCTAAGGGCTGCAGCGCCCCAGGCCTGGGGCTCCCAAAGCCTAAGGGCGGGGGCGCCCCAGGCCTTGGGCTCCCAAAACCTAAGGGCTGGGGCACCCCATGCCTGGGGCTCCTAAAGCCTAAGTGCTGGGGCGCCCCAGGGTGGGGATCCCTAAGCCTAAAGGCTGGGGCACCCCAGGCCTGGGGCTCCCTAAGCCTAAGTGTTGGGGCGCCCCAGGCCAGGGGCTCCCTAAGTTAAAGAGCTAGGGCTCACCAGGCCTGGGCCTCCCTAAGCCTAAGGGCTGGGGCGCCCCAAGCCTGGGGCTCCCAAAGTGTAAGGGCGGGGACGCCCCAGGCCTGGGGCTTGAAAAGCCTAAGGTCTGGGGCACCCCAGGCCTGGGACTCTCTAAGCCCAAGGGCTGGGGCGCCCGAGGCCTGGGGCTCCCAAAGCCCAAGGAATGAGGAGTCCCAAGCCTGGGGCTGCCTAAGCCTCATTGCTGGGGCGCCGCATGATGGGGCTCTCTAAGCGTAAGGGCTGGGGCGACCCAGGCCTGGGGCTCCCTAAGCATAAGGGCTGGAGCGCCACAGGCCTGGGATTCCCTAGCCTAAAGGCTGGGGCGCCCCAGGACTGGGGTTCCCAAAGCCTTAAGGCTGGGGCGCCCCAGGCCTGGGCATCCCCAATCCTAAGGGCTGGGGCGCCCCAGGCTTGGGGCTCCCAAAGCCTAAGGGCTGGGGCGACCCAGGCCTGGGGCTCCCTAAGCCTACGGGCTGTAGCGCCACAGGCCTGGGGTTCCCTAAGCCTAAGGGCTGGTGCGCCCCAGGACTGGGGTTCCCAAAGCCTAACGGCTGGGGTGCACCAGGCCTGGGCATCCCTAATCCTAAGGGCTGGGGCGCCCCAGGCTTGGGGCTTCCTAAGCCTAATTGCTGGGGTGCCCCAGGTCTGGGGCTTTCTAAGCCTAAGCGCTGGGGCAACCCAGGCCTGGGGCTCCCTAAGCCTAATTGCTGGGGCGCCTCAGGTCTGGGGCTCAATAAGCCTAAGGGCTGCGGCGACCCTGGACTGGGGCTCCCTAAGTCTAAGAGCTGGGGCTCACCAGTCCTGGGGCTCCCTACGTCTAATGGCTGGGGCGCCCCAGTCCTTGGGCTCCCAAAGCCTAAGGGCTGTAGCGCCCCAGGCCTGGGGCTCCCAAAGCCTAAGGGCTGGGACGCCCCAGGACTGGGGCTAACTAAGCCTAAGTGCTGGGCGCCGCAGGCCTGGGGCTATCTAAGGCTAAGGGCTGGGGTGCCCAAGCCTGGGGCTCCCAAAGCCTAAGGGCTGCGGCGCCCCAGGCCTGGGGCTCCCAAAGCCTAAGGGCTGGGGAGCCCCAGGCCTGGGGCTCCCAAAACTTAAGGGCTGGGGCGCCCCAGGCCAGGGGCTCCCTAAGTTAAAGAGCTAGGGCTCACCAGGCCTGGGCCTCCCTAAGCCTAAGGGCTGGGGCGCCCCAAGCCTGGGGCTCCCAAAGTGTAAGGGCGGGGACGCCCCAGGCCTGGGGCTTGAAAAGCCTAAGGTCTGGGGCACCCCAGGCCTGGGACTCTCTAAGCCCAAGGGCTGGGGCGCCCGAGGCCTGGGGCTCCCAAAGCCCAAGGAATGAGGAGTCCCAAGCCTGGGGCTGCCTAAGCCTCATTGCTGGGGCGCCGCATGATGGGGCTCTCTAAGCGTAAGGGCTGGGGCGACCCAGGCCTGGGGCTCCCTAAGCATAAGGGCTGGAGCGCCACAGGCCTGGGATTCCCTAGCCTAAAGGCTGGGGCGCCCCAGGACTGGGGTTCCCAAAGCCTAACGGCTGGGGTGCACCAGGCCTGGGCATCCCTAATCCTAAGGGCTGGGGCGCCCCAGGCTTGGGGCTTCCTAAGCCTAATTGCTGGGGTGCCCCAGGTCTGGGGCTTTCTAAGCCTAAGCGCTGGGGCAACCCAGGCCTGGGGCTCCCTAAGCCTAATTGCTGGGGCGCCTCAGGTCTGGGGCTCAATAAGCCTAAGGGCTGCGGCGACCCTGGACTGGGGCTCCCTAAGTCTAAGAGCTGGGGCTCACCAGTCCTGGGGCTCCCTACGTCTAATGGCTGGGGCGCCCCAGTCCTTGGGCTCCCAAAGCCTAAGGGCTGTAGCGCCCCAGGCCTGGGGCTCCCAAAGCCTAAGGGCTGGGACGCCCCAGGACTGGGGCTAACTAAGCCTAAGTGCTGGGCGCCGCAGGCCTGGGGCTATCTAAGGCTAAGGGCTGGGGCGCCCAAGCCTGGGGCTCCCAAAGCCTAAGGGCTGCGGCGCCCCAGGCCTGGGGCTCCCAAAGCCTAAGGGCTGGGGAGCCCCAGGCCTGGGGCTCCCAAAACTTAAGGGCTGGGGCGCCCCAGGCCTGGGGCTCCTAATGCCTAAGGGCTGGGGCGCCCCAGGGTGGGGCTCCCTAAGCCTAAAGGCTGGGGCACCCCTGTCCTGGGGCTCCCTAAGCCTAAGTGTTGGGGCGCCCCAGGCCAGGGGCTCACTAAGTTAAAGAGCTGGGGCTCACCAGGCCTGGGGCTCCCTAAGCCTAAGGGCTGGGGCGCCCCAAGCCTGGGGCTCCCAAAGCGTAAGGGCGGGAGCGCCCCATGCCTGGGGCTCGAAAAGCCTAAGGGCTGGGGCACCCCAGGTCTGGGACTCTCTAAGCCCAAGGGCTGGGCGCCCGAGGCCTGGGGCTCCCAAAACCCAAGGAATGAGGAGTCCCAGGCCTGGGGCTCACAAAGCCTAAGGGCTGGGGCACCCCAGGCCTGGGGCTCCCTAAGTTTAATGGCTGGGGCGCCCCAGGCCTGGGGCTGCCTAAGCCTAATTGCTGGGGTGCCGCATGTCTGGGGCTGTCTAAGCCTAAGGGCTGGGGCGACCCAGGTCTGGGGCTCCCTAAGCCTAATTGCTGAGGCATCCCAGGCCTGGGGCACCCTAAGCCTAAGGGCTGGGGCACCCCAGTTCTGGGCTTACTTAAGCCTAAGGGCTGGGGCGCCCCAGGCCTGGGGCTCAAAAAACCTATGTGCTGGGCTGTCCCAGTCCTGGTGCTCCCAAAGCCTAAGGGCTGGGGCGCCCCAGGTCTGAGGCTCCCAGGCTTAAGGGCTGGGGCGCCCAGACCTGAGGCTCCCAGGCTTAAGGGCTGGGGTGACACAGGCCTGGGGCTCCCTAAGCCTAAGGACTGGGGCGCCCCAGGACTGGGGTTCCCAAAGCCTAAGGGCTTGGGCGCCCCAGGCCTGGGCATCCCTAATCCTAAGGGCTGGGGCGCCCCAGGCCTGGGGCTCCCTAAGCCTAAGGGTGGGGCGCCCCAGGCCTGGGGCTCCCAAATCCTAAAGGCTGGGGCGCCCCAGGCTGGGGCTCCTAAAACCTAAGGGCTGGGGCGCCTCAGGCCAGGGGCTCCCAAATCCTAAGGGCTGGGGCGCCCCAGGCCTGGGTCTCCCAATGTCTAAGGGCTAGGGCGCCACAGGCCTGTGGCACCCTAAGCCTCAGAGCTGGGGCGCCCCAGGCCTAGGGCTCCCATAGCCCAAGGGCTCTGGTGTCCCAGGCCTAGGGCTCCCTAAGCCTAAGGGCTGGGGAGCCCCAGGCCTAGGGCTCCCAAAGCCTAAGGGTTTGGGCGCCGCAGGTCTGGGGCTCCCAAAGCCTAAGGGCGGGGGCGCCCCAGACCAGGCGCTCCCAAAACCTATGGGCTTGGGCGTCCCTGCCCTGGGGCTCCCAATTCCTAGGACTCCTTAAGCCTAAGGGCTGGGGCGCCCCAACCTGGGCCTCCTAAGCCTAAGGGCTGGGGCACCCCAACCTGGGACTCCTGAAGCCTAAGGGCTGGGGCGCCCCAGGACTGGGGTTCCCTAATCCTAAGGGTTGGGGCGCCGAAGGCCAGGGGTTCCCTAAGCCTAATTGCTGGGGCGCCCCAGGTCTGGGGCTCCCTAAGTTTAAGAGCTGTGGCTCACCAGGCCTGGGGCTCGCTACGCCTAATGGCGGGGGCGCCCCAGGCCTGGCGCTCCCAAAACCTATGGGCTTGGGCATCCCTGGCCTGGGGCTCCCAAGGCCTAATGGCTGGGGCGCCCCAGGCCTGGGGCTCCCTAAAACTAAGGGCTGGGGCGCCACAGGCCTTTGGCTCCAAAAGCTTAAGGGTTGGGGCGTCGCAGGCCTGGGGCTCCCAAAGCCTAAGGGCTGGGGCACGTCAGGCCTGGGGTTCCCAAAGCCTTAAGGCTGGGGCGCCCCAGGTCTGGGGCTGCTTAAGCCTAAGGGCTGGGGCGCCCCAGGCCTAGGGCTCCCAAAGCCTAAGGGCTTGGGCGCCACGGCCTCGGGCTCCCAAAGCCTAAGAGCTGGGGCGCCCCTTGGCCTGAGGCTCTCTAAGCCTAAGTGCTGGGGCGCCCTAGTCCTGGGGCTCCCAAAGCCTAAGAGCTGGGGCGCCCCAGGACTTGGGCTAACTAAGTCTAAGTGCTGGGCGCCCCAGGCCTGGGGCTATCTAAGGCTAAGGGCTGGGGCGCCCCACGGCTGGGGCGGCCAAGGTCTGGGTCTCCCTAAGCCTAAGGGCTGCGGCGCCCCAGGCCAGGGGCTCCCAAAGCCTAAGGCTGCGGCGCCCCAGGCCTGGGGCTCCCAAAGCCTAAGGGCTGGGGCGCCCCAGGCCTGGGGCTCCCAAAATTAAAGGGCTGGGGCGCCCCAGGCCTGGGGCTCCTAAAGCCTAAGGGCTGGGGAACCCCAGGGTGGGGCTCCCTAAGCCTAAAGGCTGGGGCACCACTGTCCTGGGGCTCCCTAAGCCTAAGTGTTGGGGCTCCCCAGGCCAGGGGCTCACTAAGTTAAAGAGCTGGGGCTCACCAGGCCTGGGGCTCCCTAAGCCTAAGGGCTGGGGCGCCCCAAGCCTGGGGCTCCCAAAGCGTAAGGGCGGGGGCGCCCCAGGTCTGGGACTCTCTAAGCCCAAGGGCTGGGGCGCCCGAGGCCTGGGGCTCCCAAAACCCAAGGATTGAGGAGTCCCAGGCCTGGGGCTCACAAAGCCTAAGGGCTGGGGCGCCCCAGGCCTGGGGCTCCCTAAGTCTAATGGCTGGGGCGCCCCAGGCCTGGAGCTGCCTAAGCCTAATTGCTGGGGCGCCACATGTCTGGGGCTCTCTAAGCCTAAGGGCTGGGGCGACCCAGGCCTGGGGCTCCCTAAGCCTAATTGCTGAGGCGTCCCAGGCCTGGGGCACCCTAAGCCTAAGGGCTGGGGCGCCGCAGGCATGGGGCTCCCTAAGCCTAAAAGCTGGTGTTCCCCAGGTCTGGGATTACTTAAGCCTAAGGGCTGGGGCGCCCCAGGCCTGAGGCTAACAGGCTTAAGGGCTCAGGCCCCACAGGCCTGGGACTCCCTAAGCCTAAGGGCTGGGGCGCCCCAGGCCTTGGGCTCCCACACCCTAAAGGTTGTGGTGCCCCATGCCAGGGGCTCCCTAAGTCTTAGGGCTGGGGAGCCCCAGGCCTGAGGCTCCATAAGCCTAAGGACTGGGGCGCCCTAGGCCTGGGGCTCCCAAAGCCTAAAGGCTGGGGCGCCCCAGGACTGTGGCTAACTAAGCCTAATGGCTAGGCGCCTCAATCCTGGGGCTCCCTAAGGCTAAGGGCTGGGGAGACCCAGGGATGGGGCGCACCAGGTCTGGGGTCCCCTAAGCCTAAGGGCTGCGGCACCCCAGGCCTGGGGCCCCCAAAGCCTAAGGGCTGCGGCGCCCCAGGCCTGGGGCTCCCAAAGCCTAAAGGCTGCGGCGCCCCAGGCCTGGGGCTTCCTAAGCCTAAGGGCTGGGGCGCCCCAGGCATGGGGTTCCCTAATCCTTAAGGCTGGGGCGCCCTAGGCCTGGGGTTCCAAAGCCTAAGGGCTGGTGCGCCCCAGGTCTGGGGCTACTTAAGACTAAGGGCTGGGGCGCCAAGGACTTGGGTTACCAACTCCTAAGGGCTGGGGTGCCCCAGGCCTGGGGCTCCCAAAGCCTAAGGGCTTGGGCGCCACGCCTCGAGCTCCCAAAGCCTAAGGGCTGGGTGCCCCAGGTCTGGGGCTCCCAAAGCATAAGGCCTGGGGCGCCCCAGGGTGGGGATCCCTAAGCCTAAGGGCTGGGGCACCCCAGGCCTGGGACTCTCTAAGCCCAATGGCTGGGGCGCTCGAGGCCTGGGGCTCCCAAAGCCCAAGGAATGAGGAGTCCCAGGCCTGGGCTCACAAAGCCTAAGGGCTGGGGCGCCCAACGCCTGGGGCTCCCTAAGTCTAATGGCTGGGGAGCCCCAGGCCTGGGCCTGCCTAAGCCTAATTGCTGGGGCCCCGCATGTCTGGGGCTCTCTAAGCCTAAGGCCTGGGGCGGCCCAGGCCTGGAGTTCCCTAAGCCTAAATACAGGGGCGCACCAGGTTTGGGGCTCTGTAAGACTAAGGGCTAGGGCGCCTCAGATCAGGGGCTCCCTAAGTCTAAGAGCTGGGGCTCACCAGGCCTGGCGCTCTCAAAGCCTAAGGACTGGGGCGCCCAAGGCCTGGGGCTCCCAAAGCCCAAGGGCTGAGGCGTCCCTGGCCTGGGGCACCCTAAGCGTAAAGTGTGGGGCGCCCCAGGACTGGGACTCCCTAAGTCTAAGGGCTGGGCTGCCCCAAGCCTGGGGCTCCCAAAGCCTAAGGGCTGCGGCGCCCCAGGCCTGGGGCCTCCAAAGCCTAAAGGCTGCGGCGCCCCAGGCCTGGGGCTCCCTAAACCTAAGGGCTGGGGCGCCCCAGGCATGGGGTTCCCTAATCCTGAAGGCTGGGGCACCCTAGGCCTGGGGTTCCAAAGCCTAAGGGCTGCTGCGCCCCAGGTCTGGGGCTACTTAAGCCTAAGGGCTAGGGCGCCCCAGGACTTGGGTTACCAACTCCTAAGGGCTGGGGCGCCCCAGGCCTGGGGCTCCCAAAGCCTAAGGGCTTGGGCGCCACGCCTCGAGCTCCCAAAGCCTAATGGCTGGGGCGCCCCAGGCCTGGGGCTCCCAAAGCATAAGGGCTGGGGCGCCCCAGGGTGGGGATTCCTAAGCCTAAGGGCCGGGGCACCCCAGGGCGAGGGCTCCCTAAGCCTAAGTGTTGGGGCGCCCCAGGCCAAGGGCTCCCTAAGTTAAAGAGCTCGGGCTCACCTGGCCTGGGGCTCCCTAAGCCTAAGGGCTGGGGCACCCCAGGCCTGGGACTCTCTAAGCCCAATGGATGGGGCGCCCGAGGCCTGGGGCTCCCAAAGCCCAAGGAATGAGGAGTCCCAGGCCTGGGGCTCACAAACCCTAAGGGTTGGGGCGCCCAAGGCCTGGGGCTCCCTAAGTAATGGCTGGCGCGCCCCAGGCCTGGGGCTGCCTAAGCCTAATTGCTGTGGCCCCGTATGTCTGGGGCTCTCTAAGCCTAAGGCCTGGGGCGGCCCAGGCCTGGAGTTCCCTAAGCCTAAATGCTGGGGCGCACCAGGTCTGGGGCTCTGTAAGACTAAGGGCTGGGGCGCCTCAGATCAGGGGCTCCCTAAGTCTAAGAGCTGGGGCTCACCATGCCTGGGGCTCTCAAAGCCTAAGGGCTGGTGCGCCCAAGGCCTGGGGCTCCCAAATCCCAAGGGCTGAAGCGTCCCTGGCCTGGGGCACCCTAATCCTAAAGTGTGGGGCGCCCCAGGCCTGGGACTCCCTAAGCCTAAGGGCTGGGGCGCCCCAGTCCTGGGGCTCCCAAAGCCTAAAGGATTGGGTGCCTCAGGCCGGGGGCTCCCTAAGCCTAAGGGCTGGAGCGCCACAGGCCTGGGGTTCCCTAAGCTTAAGGGCTGGGGCACCCCAGGACTGGGACTCTCTAAGCCCATGGGCTGGGGCCCCCGAGGCCTGGGGCTCCCAAAGCCCAAGGAATGAGGAGTCCCAGGCCTGGGGCTCACAAAGCCTAAGGGCTGGGGCGCCACAGGCCTGGGGCTCCCTAAGTCTAATGGCTGTGGCGCCCCAGGCCTGGGGCTGCCTAAGCCTAATTGCTGGGGCGCCTCATGTCTGGGGATCTCTAAGCCTAAGGGCTGGGGCAACCCAGGCCTGGGGCTCCCTAAGCCTAAGTGCTGGGGTGCCACAGGCAAGGGGCTCCCTAAGTCTAAGAGCTGGGATTCACCAGGCCTGGGGCTCCCAAAGCCTAAGGGCTGGGGCGCCCCAGGCCTGGGGCTCCAAAAGCCCAAGGGCTGAGGCGTCCCAGGCATGGGGCACCCTAAGCCTAAGGGCTGGGGCGCCGCAGGCATGGGGCTCCCTAAGCCTAAGGGCCGGGGCGCCCCAGGTGTAGGGCTACTTAAGCCTAAGGGCTGGGGCGCCCAAAGGCCTGGGGCTCCCAAAGCGTAAGGGCGGAGGCGCCCCAGGCCTGGGGCTCGAAAAGCCTAAGGGCTAGGGCACCCCAGGTCTGGGACTCTCTAAGCCAAAGGGCTGGGGGGCCCGAGGCCTGGGGCTCCCAAAACCCAAGGAATGAGGAGTCCCTGGCCAAGGGCTCACAAAGCCTAAGGGCTGGGGTGCCCCAGGCCTGGGGCTCCCTAAGTCTAATGGCTGGGGCGCCCCAGGCCTGGGGCTGCCTAAGCCTAATTGCTGGGGCGCTGCATGTCTGGGGCTCTCTAAGCTTAAGGGCTGGGGCGACCCAGGCCTGGGGCTCCCTAAGCCTAATTGCTGAGGCGTCCCAGGCCTGGGGCACCCTAAGCATAAGGGCTGGGTCGCCACAGCCATGGGGCTCCCTAAGCCTAAAGGCTGGGGCACAACAGGTCTGGGGCTCTGTAAGACTAAGGGCTGGGGCGCCTCAGATCAGGGGCTCCCAAAGCCTAAGGGTTGGGCCGCCCCAGGCCTGAGGCTCCCAGGCTTAAGGGCTGGGGCGCCCCAGGCCTGAGACTAACAGGCTTAAGGGCTGGGGCGCCCCAGGCCTGGGACTCCCTAAGCCTAAGGGCTGGGGCGCAACAGGTCTGGGTCTCTGTAAGACTAAGGGCTGGGGATCCTCAGATCAGGGGCTCCCTAAGTCTAAGTGCTGGGGCTCACCAGGCCTGGGGCTCTCAAAGCCTAAGGGCTGGGGTGCCCAAGGCCTGGGGCTCCCCAAGCCAAAGGGCTGAGGCGTCCCTGGCCTGGGGCACCCTAAGCCTAAAGTATGGGGCGCCCCAGGCCTGGGACTCCCTAAGCTTAAGGGCTGGGGCGCAGATGCCTGGGGATCCAAAAGCTTAAGGGTTGGGGCGTCGCAGGCCTGGGGCTCCCAAATCCTAAGGGCTGGGGCGCCACAGGCCTGGCGCTCCCAAAGCCTCAGGGCTGGGGTGCCCCAGGCCTGGGGTTTCAAAGCCTAAGGGCTGGGGCGCCCCAGGACTGGGGTTCCCAAAGCCTAAGGGCTGGGGCGCCCCAGGCCTGGGCATCCCCAATCCTAAGGGCTGGGGCGCCCCAGGCTTGGGGCTCCCAAAGCCTAAGGGCTGGGGCGACCCAGGCTTGGGCCTCCCTATGCCTAAGGGCTGGAGCGCCACAGGCCTGGGGTTCCCTAAGCCTAACGGCTGGGGCGCCCCAGGACTGGGGTTTCCAAAGCCTAAGGGTTGGGGCGTCCCAGGCCTGGGCATCCCTAATCCTAAAGGCTGGGGCACCCCAGGCTTGGGGCTCCCTAAGCCTAAGGGCTGGAGCGCCACAGGCCTGGGGTTCCCTAAGCCTAAGGGCTGGGACGCCGCAGGTCTGGGGCTCAATAAGCCTAAGGGCTGGGGCGACCCTGGCCTGGGGCTTCCTAAGTATAAGAGCTGGGGCTCACCAGGCCTGGGGCTCCCTACGCCTAATGGCGGGGGCCCCCCAGGCCTGGCGCTCCCTAAAACTAAGGGCTGGGGCGCAGATGCCTGGGGCTCCAAAAGCTTAAGGGTTGGGGCGTCGCAGGCCTGGGGCTCCCAAATCCTAGGGCTGCTGCGCCACAGGCCTGGCGCTCCCAAAGCCTCAGGGCTGGGCTGCCCCAGGCCTGGGGTTTCAAAGCCTAAGGGCTGGGGCGCCCCAGGTCTGGGGCTACTTAAGCCTAAGGGCTGGGGCGCCCCAGGGCTGCGCCTCCCAAAACCTATGGGCTGGGGCATCCCAGTCCTAGTGCTCCCAAAGACTAAGGGCTGGGGCGCCCCAGTCCTTGGGCTCCCAAAGCCTACGGGCTGGGGCGCCCCTGGCCTGAGGCTCCCTAAGCCTAATGTCTGGGGTGGCCTAGGCCTGGGGCTCCCAAAGCCTAAGGGCTGGGGCGCCCCAGGACTGGGGCTAACTAAGCCTAAGTGCTGGGAGCCCCTGGCCTGGGGCTCCCTAAGGCTAAGGGCTGGGGCGACCCACGGCTGGGGCGGCCAAGGTCTGGGGATCACTTAGCCTAAGGGCTGCGGAGCCCCAGGCCTGGGGCTCCCAAAGCCTAAGGGCTGCGGCGCCCCAGGCCTTGGGCTCCCAAAACCTAAGGGCTGGGGCGCCCCATGCCTGGGGCTCCTAAAGCCAAAGGGCTGGGGCACCCCAGGGTGGGGCTCCCTAAGCATAAAGGCTGGGGCACCCCAGGCCTGGGGCTCCCTAAGCCTAAATGTTGGGGCGCCCCAGGCCAGGGGCTCCCTAAGTTAAAGAGCTAGGGCTCACCATGCCTGGGGCTCCCTAAGCCTAAGGGCTGGGGCGCCCAAAGCCTGGGGCTCCCAAAGTGTCAGGGCGGGGGCGCCCCAGGCCTGGGGCTTGAAAAGCCTAAGGGCTGGGGCACCCCAGGCCTGGGACTCTCTAAGCCCAAGGGCTGGGGCGCCCGAGGCCTGGGGCTCCCAAAGCCCAAGGAATGAGGAGTCCCAGGCCTGGGACTCACAAAGCCTAAGGGCTGGGGCGACCCACGGCTGGGGCGGCCAAAGTCTGGGGCTCCCAAAGTGAAAGGGCGTGGGCGCCCCAGGCCTGGGCATCCCCAATCCTAAGGGCTGGGGTGCCCTAGGCCTGGGGCTCCCAAAGCCTAAAGCCTGGGGCACCCCAACTGTGGCTAACTAAGCCTAATGGCTGGGCGCCTCAGGCCTGGGGCTCCCTAAGGCTAAAGGCTGGGGAGACCCAGGGCTGGGGCGCCCCAGGAGTGAGGCTCCCTAAGCCTGAGGGCTGGGGTACCCCAGGCCTGGGGCTCCCTAAGCCTAAAGGCTGCGGCGCCCCAGGCCTGGGGCTCCCAAAGCCTAAGGGCTGGGGCGCCCCAGGGTGGGGCTCCCTAAGCCTAAGGGCTGGGGTACCCCAGGCCTGTGACTCTCTAAGCCCAAGGGTTGGGGCGCCCGAGCCTGGGGCTCCCAAAACCCAAGGAATGAGGAGTCCCAGGCCTGGGGCTCACAAAGCCTAAGGGCTGGGGCGCCCCAGGCATGAGGCTCCCTAAGTCTAATGGCTGGGGCGCCCCAGGCCTGGGGCTGCCTAAGCCTAATTGCTGGGGCGCCACATGTCTGGGGCTCTCTAAGCCTAAGGGCTGGGGCGACCCTGGCCTGGGGCTCCCTAATCATAAGTGCTGGGGCGCCTCAGGCCGGGGGCTCCCTAAATCTAAGAGCTGGGGCTCACCAGGCCTGGGACTCCCAAACCCTAAGTGCTGGGGCGCCCGAGGCCTGGGGCTCTCTTAACCCAAGGATTGAGGCGTCCCAGGCCTGGGGCACCCTAAGCCTAAGGGCTGGGGCGCCGCAGGCATGGGGCTCAAAAAACCTATGTACTGGGCCGTCCCAGTCCTGGTGCTCCCAAAGCCTAAGGGCTGGGGCGCCCCAGGCCTGAGGCTCCCAGGCTTAAGGGCTGGGGCGCCCCAGGCCTTGGACTCCCTAAGCCTAAGGGCTGGGGCACCCCAGGCCTTCGGCTTCCACAGCCTAAGGGTTGGGGTGCCCCATGCCAGGGGCTCCCTAAGCCTTAGGGCTGGGGCTCCCCAGGCCTGAGGCTCCATAAGCCTAAGGGCTGGGGCGCCCTAGGCCTTGGGCTCCCAAAGCCTAAGGGCTGGGGTGACCCAGGCCTGGGGCTCCCTAAGGCTAAGGGCTGGAGCGCCACAGGCCTGGGGTTCCCTAAGCCTAAAGGCTGGGGCGCCCCAGGACTGGGGTTCCCAAAGCCTTAAGGCTGGGGCGCCCCAGGCCTGGGCATCCCAATCCTAAGTGTTGGGGCGCCCCAGGCTTGGGGCTCCCAAAGCCTAAGGGCTGGGGCGACCCAGGCCTAGGGCTCCCTAAGCCTAAGGGCTGTAGCGCCACAGGCCTGGGGTTCCCTAAGCCTAAGGGCTGGTGCGCCCCAGGACTGGGGTTCCCAAAGCCTAAGGGCTGGGGTGCCCCAGGCCTGGGCATATCTAATCCTAAGGGCTGGGGCGCCCCAGGCCTGTGGCTCCCTAAGCCTAATTGCTGGGGCGCCCCAGGTCTGGGGCTTTTTAAGCCTAAGGGCTGGGGCAACCCAGGCCTGGGGCTCCATAAGCCTAATTGCTGGGGCGTCTCAGATCTGGGGCTCAATAAGCCTAAGGGCTGGGTCGACCCTGGCCTGGGGCTCCCTAAGCCTAAGGGCTGGGGCGCCAAAGGCCTGGCGCTCCCAAAGCCTAAGGTCTGGGGCGCCCCAGGCCTGGGGCTCCCTAAGCATTAAGGCTGGGGCGCACCAGTCCTGGGGTTCCAAAGTCTAAATGCTGGGGTGCCCCAGGTCTGGGGCTACTTAAGCCTAAGGGCTGGGGCGCTCCAGCCTGGGGCTCCCAAAACCTATGGGCTGGGGCATCCCAGTCCTGGTGCTCCCAAAGCCTAATGGCTGGGGCGTCCCAGTCCTTGGGCTCCCAAAGCCTAAGGGCTGTAGCGCACCAGGCCTGGGGCTCCCAAAGCCTAAGGGCTTGGGCGCCACGGCCTCGGCCTCCCAAAGCCTAAGGGCTGGGGCGCCCCTGGCCTGAGGCTCTCTAAGCCTAAATGCTGGGTCGCCCTAGGCCTGGGGCTCCCAAATCCTAAGGGTTGGGGCGCCCCAGGACTGGGGCTAACTAAGCCTAAGTGCTGGGCGCCCCAGGCCTGGGGCTATCTCAGGCTAAGGGCTGGGGCGACCCACGGCTGGGGCGGCCAAGGTCTGGGGCTCCCTAAGCATAAGGGCTGCGGCGCCCCAGGCCTGGGGCTCCCAAAGCCTAAGGGCTGCGGCGCCCCAGGCCTGGGGCTCCCAAAGCCTAAGGGCTGGGGCGCCCCGGCCTAGGGCTCCCAAAACTTAAGGGCTTGGGAACCACAGGCCTGGGGCTCCTAAAGCCTAAGGGCTGGGGCGCCCAGGGTGGGGCTCCCTAAGCCTAAAGGCTGGGGCACCCCTGTCCTGGGGCTCCCTAAGCCTAAGTGTTGGGGCGCCCCAGGCCAGGGGCTCACTAATTTAAAGAGCTGGGGCTCACCAGTCCTGGGGCTCCCTAAGCCTAAGAGGGGGGTCGCCCCAGTACTGGGGCTCCCAAAGCCTAAGGGCTGGGGCGCCCCAAGCCTGGGGCTCCCAAAGCGTAAGTGAGGGGGCGCCCCAGGCCTGGGGTTCGAAAAGCCTAAGGGCTGGGGCATCCCAGGTCTGGGACTCTCTAAGCCCAAGGGCTGGGTCGCCTGAGGCCTGGGGCTCCCAAAACCCAAGGAATGAGGAGTCCCAGGCCTGGGGCTCACAAAGCCTAAGGGCTGGGGCGCCCCAGGCCTGGGGCTGCCTAAGCCTAATTGCTGGGGCGCCGCATGTCTGGGGCTGTCTAAGCCTAAGGGCTGGGGCGACCCATGCCTGGGGCTCCCTAAGCCTAATTGCTGAGGCATCCCAGGCCTGGGGCACCCTAATCCTAAGGGCTGGGGCGCCACAGGCATGGGGCTCCCTAAGCCTAAAGGCTGGGGTGCCCCAGTTCTGGGCTTACTTAAGCCTAAGGGCTGGGGCGCCCCAGGCCTGGGGATCAAAAAACCTATGTGCTGGGCCGTCCCAGTCCTGGTGCTCCCAAAGCCTAAGGCCTGGGGCGCCCCAGCCCTTAAGCCTGGGAGCCTCAGGCCTGGGGCTATCTCAGGCTAAGGGCTGGGGCGACCCACGGCTGGGGCGGCCAAGGTCTGGGGCTCCCTAAGCATAAGGGCTGCGGCGCCCCAGGCCTGGGACTCCCTAAGCCTAAGGGCTGGGTCGCCCTAGGCCTTGGGCTCCCACATCCTAAGGGTTGGGGTGCCCCATGCCAGGGGCTCCCTAAGCGTTAGGGCTGGGGCGCCCCAGGCCTGAGGCTCCATAAGCCTAAGGGCTGGAGCGCTACAGGCCTGGGGTTCCCTAAGCTTAAGGGCTGGGGGTCCCCAGGACTGGGGTTCCCAAAGCCTAAGGGCTGAGGCGCCCCAGGCCTGGGCATACCTAATCCTAAGGGCTGGGGCGCCCCAAGCTTGGGGCTCCCAAAGGCTAAGGGCTGGGGCGACCCAGGCCTGGGGCTCCCTAAGCCTAAGGGCTGGAGCGCCACAGGCCTGGGGTTCCCTAAGCCTAAGGGCTGGGGCGCCCCAGGACTGGGGTTCCCAAATCCTAAGGGCTGGGGCGCCCCAGGCCTGACATCCCTAATCCTAAGGGCTGGGGCGCCCCAGGCTTGGGGCTCCCAAAGCCTAAGGGCTGGGGCGACCCAGGCCTGGGTCTCCCTAAGCCTAAGGGCTGGAGCGCCACAGGCCTGGGGTTCCCAAGCCTAAGGGCTGGGGCGCCCCAGGTCTGGGGCTCAATAAGCCTAAGGGCTGGGGCGACCCTGGCCTGGGGCTTCCTAAGTCTAAGAGCTGGGGCTCACCAGGCCTGGGGCTCCCTACGCCAAATGGCGGGGGCGCCCCAGGCCTGGCGCTCCCTAAAACTAAGGGCTGGGGCGCAGATGCCTGGGGCTCCAAAAGCTTAAGGGTTGGGGCATCGCAGGCCTGGGGCTCCCAAATCCTAAGGGCTGGTGCGCCACAGGCTTGGCGCTCCCAAAGCCTCAGGGCTGGGGCGCCCCAGGCCTGGGGTTTCAAAGCCTAAGGGCTGGGGCTACCCAGGTCTGGGGCTACTTAAGCCTAAGGGCTGGGGCGACCCAGGGCTGGGGCTGCCTAAGCCTAATTGCTGGGGCGCCGCATGTCTGGGGCTCTCTAAGCCTAAGGGCTGGGCCGACCCAGGCCTGGGGCTCCCTAAGCCTATGTGCTGGAGCGCCACAGGCCAGGGGCTCCCTAAGCCTAAGGGCTGGGGCGCCACAGGTGTGGGGCTACTTAAGCCTAAGGGCTGGGGCACCCCAAGGCCTGGGGCTCCCAAAGCGTAAGGGCGGAGGCGCCCCAGGCCTGGGGCTCGAAAAGCCTAAGGGCTGGGGCACCCCAGGTCTGGGACTCTCTAAGCCCAAGGGCTGGGGCGCCCGAGGCCTGGGGCTCCCAAAACCCAAGGAATGAGGAGTCCCTGGCCTGTGGCTCACAAAGCCTAAGGGCTGGGGCGCCCAAGACCTGGGGCTCCCTAAGTCTAATGGCTGGTGCGCCCCAGGCCTGGGGCTGCCTAAGCCTAATTGCTGGGGCGCCGCATGTCTGGGGCTCTCTAAGCCTAAGGGCTGGGGCGACCCAGGCCTGGTGCTCCCTAAGCCTAATTGCTGAGGCGTCCCAGGCCTGGGGCACCCTAAGCCTAAGGGCTGGGTCGCTGCAGGCATGGGGCTCCCTAAGCCTAAAGGCTGGGGCGCCCCCGGTCTGGGCTTACTTAAGCCTAAGGGCTGGGGCGCCCCAGGCCTGGGGCTCAAAAAACCTATGTGCTGGGCCGTCCCAGTCCTGGTGCTCCCAAAGCCTAAGGGTTGGGGCGCCCTAGGCCTGAGGCTCCCAGACTTAAGGGCTGGGGCGCCCCAGGCCTGAGGCTAACAGGCTTAAGGGCTGGGGCGCCCCAGGCCTGGGACTCCCTAAGCCTAAGGGCTGGGGCGCAACAGGTCTGGGGCTCTGTAAAACTAAGGGCTGGGGCGCCTCAGATCAGAGGCTCCCTAAGTCTAAGAGCTGGGGCTCACCAGGCCTGGGGCTCTCAAAGCCTAAGGGCTAGGGCGCCCAAGGCCTGGGGCTCCCAAAGCCCAAGGGCTGAGGCGTCCCTGGCCTGGGGCACCCTAAGCCTAAAGTGTGGGGCGCCCCAGGCCTGGGACTCCCTAAGCCTAAGGGCTGGGTTGCCCCAGGCCTGGGGCTCCCAAAGCCTAAGGGCTGCGGAGCCCCAGGCCTGGGGCTCCCAAAGCCTAAGTACTGGGGCGCCCCAGTCCTGGGGCTCCCAAAGCCTAAAGGCTGGGGCGCCTCAGGCCTGGGGCTCCCAAAGCCTAAGGGCTGGGGCGACACAGGACTGGGGTTCCCTAAGCCTAAGGGCTGGAGCGCCCCAGTCCTGGGGCTCCCAAAGCCTAAGGGCTGGGGCGACACAGGACTGGGGTTCCCTAACCTAAGGGCTGGAGCGCCACAGGCCTGGGGTTCCCAAAGCCTAAGGGCTGGGGCGCCCCAGGCCTGGGCATCCCTAATCCTAAGGGCTAGGGCGCCCCAGGCTTGGGGCTCCCAAAGCCTAAGGGCTGGGGCGACCCAGGCCTGGGGCTCCCTAAGCCAAAGGGCTGGAGCGCCATAGGCCTGGGGTTCCCTAAGCCTAACGGCTGGGGCGCCCCAGGACTGGGGTTCCCAAAGCCTAAGGGCTGGGGCGCCCCAGGCCTGGGCATCCCTAATCCTAAAGGCTGGGGCGCCCCAGGCTTGGGGCTCCCTAAGCCTAAGGGCTGGAGCGCCACAGGCCTGGCGTTCCCTAAGCCTAAGGGCTGGGGAGCCCCAGGACTGGGGTTCCCAAATCCTAAGGGCTGGGGCGCCCCAGGCCTGACATCCGTAAACCTAAGGCTGGGGCGCCCCAGGCTTGGGGCTCCCAAAGCCTAAGGGCTGGGGCGACCCAGGCCTGGGGCTCCCTAAGCCTAAGGGCTGGAGCGCCACAGGCCTGGGGCTCCCTAAGCCTAAGGGCTGGGGCGCCCCAGGTCTGGGGCTCAATAAGCCTAAGGGCTGGGGCGCCCCAGTCCTTGGGCTCCCAAAGCCTAAGGGCTGGAGCGCCCCAGGCCTGGGGCTCCCAAAGGCTAAGGGCTTGGGTGCCACGGCCTCGGGCTCCCAAAGCCTAAGGGCTGGGGCCCCCCTGGCCTGAGGCTCCCTAAGCCTAATGGCTGGGGCGCCCCCGTCCTGGGGCTCCCAAAGCCGAAGGGCTGGGGCGCCCCAGGCCTGGTGCTCCCTAAAACTAAGGGCTGGGGCGCAGATGCCTGAGGCTCCAAAAGCTTAAGGGTTGGGGCGTCGCAGGCCTGGGCATCCCTAATCCTAAAGGCTGGGGCACCCCAGGCTTGGGGCTCCCTAAGCCTAAGGGCTGGAGCGCCACAGGCCTGGGGTTCCCTAAGCCTAAGGGCTGGGGCGCCGCAGGTCTGGGGCTCAATAAGCCTAAGGGCTGGGGCGACCCTGGCCTGGGGCTTCCTAAGTATAAGAGCTGGGGCTCACCAGGCCTGGGGCTCCCTACGCCTAATGGCGGGGGCCCCCCAGGCCTGGCGCTCCCTAAAACTAAGGGCTGGGGCGCAGATGCCTGGGGCTCCAAAAGCTTAAGGGTTGGGGCGTCGCAGGCCTGGGGCTCCCAAATCCTAGGGCTGCTGCGCCACAGGCCTGGCGCTCCCAAAGCCTCAGGGCTGGGCTGCCCCAGGCCTGGGGTTTCAAAGCCTAAGGGCTGGGGCGCCCCAGGTCTGGGGCTACTTAAGCCTAAGGGCTGGGGCGCCCCAGGGCTGCGCCTCCCAAAACCTATGGGCTGGGGCATCCCAGTCCTAGTGCTCCCAAAGACTAAGGGCTGGGGCGCCCCAGTCCTTGGGCTCCCAAAGCCTACGGGCTGGGGCGCCCCTGGCCTGAGGCTCCCTAAGCCTAATGTCTGGGGTGGCCTAGGCCTGGGGCTCCCAAAGCCTAAGGGCTGGGGCGCCCCAGGACTGGGGCTAACTAAGCCTAAGTGCTGGGAGCCCCTGGCCTGGGTCTCCCTAAGGCTAAGGGCTGGGGCGACCCACGGCTGGGGCGGCCAAGGTCTGGGGATCACTTAGCCTAAGGGCTGCGGAGCCCCAGGCCTGGGGCTCCCAAAGCCTAAGGGCTGCGGCGCCCCAGGCCTTGGGCTCCCAAAACCTAAGGTCTGGGGCGCCCCATGCCTGGGGCTCCTAAAGCCAAAGGGCTGGGGCACCCCAGGGTGGGGCTCCCTAAGCATAAAGGCTGGGGCACCCCAGGCCTGGGGCTCCCTAAGCCTAAATGTTGGGGCGCCCCAGGCCAGGGGCTCCCTAAGTTAAAGAGCTAGGGCTCACCATGCCTGGGGCTCCCTAAGCCTAAGGGCTGGGGCGCCCAAAGCCTGGGGCTCCCAAAGTGTCAGGGCGGGGGCGCCCCAGGCCTGGGGCTTGAAAAGCCTAAGGGCTGGGGCACCCCAGGCCTGGGACTCTCTAAGCCCAAGGGCTGGGGCGCCCGAGGCCTGGGGCTCCCAAAGCCCAAGGAATGAGGAGTCCCAGGCCTGGGACTCACAAAGCCTAAGGGCTGGGGCGACCCACGGCTGGGGCGGCCAAAGTCTGGGGCTCCCAAAGTGAAAGGGCGTGGGCGCCCCAGGCCTGGGCATCCCCAATCCTAAGGGCTGGGGTGCCCTAGGCCTGGGGCTCCCAAAGCCTAAAGCCTGGGGCGCCCCAACTGTGGCTAACTAAGCCTAATGGCTGGGCGCCTCAGGCCTGGGGCTCCCTAAGGCTAAAGGCTGGGGAGACCCAGGGCTGGGGCGCCCCAGGAGTGAGGCTCCCTAAGCCTGAGGGCTGGGGTACCCCAGGCCTGGGGCTCCCTAAGCCTAAAGGCTGCGGCGCCCCAGGCCTGGGGCTCCCAAAGCCTAAGGGCTGGGGCGCCCCAGGGTGGGGCTCCCTAAGCCTAAGGGCTGGGGTACCCCAGGCCTGTGACTCTCTAAGCCCAAGGGTTGGGGCGCCCGAGCCTGGGGCTCCCAAAACCCAAGGAATGAGGAGTCCCAGGCCTGGGGCTCACAAAGCCTAAGGGCTGGGGCGCCCCAGGCATGAGGCTCCCTAAGTCTAATGGCTGGGGCGCCCCAGGCCTGGGGCTGCCTAAGCCTAATTGCTGGGGCGCCACATGTCTGGGGCTCTCTAAGCCTAAGGGCTGGGGCGACCCTGGCCTGGGGCTCCCTAATCATAAGTGCTGGGGCGCCTCAGGCCGGGGGCTCCCTAAATCTAAGAGCTGGGGCTCACCAGGCCTGGGACTCCCAAACCCTAAGTGCTGGGGCGCCCGAGGCCTGGGGCTCTCTTAACCCAAGGACTGAGGCGTCCCAGGCCTGGGGCACCCTAAGCCTAAGGGCTGGGGCGCCGCAGGCATGGGGCTCAAAAAACCTATGTACTGGGCCGTCCCAGTCCTGGTGCTCCCAAAGCCTAAGGGCTGGGGCGCCCCAGGCCTGAGGCTCCCAGGCTTAAGGGCTGGGGCGCCCCAGGCCTTGGACTCCCTAAGCCTAAGGGCTGGGGCACCCCAGGCCTTCGGCTTCCACAGCCTAAGGGTTGGGGTGCCCCATGCCAGGGGCTCCCTAAGCCTTAGGGCTGGGGCTCCCCAGGCCTGAGGCTCCATAAGCCTAAGGGCTGGGGCGCCCTAGGCCTTGGGCTCCCAAAGCCTAAGGGCTGGGGTGACCCAGGCCTGGGGCTCCCTAAGGCTAAGGGCTGGAGCGCCACAGGCCTGGGGTTCCCTAAGCCTAAAGGCTGGGGCGCCCCAGGACTGGGGTTCCCAAAGCCTTAAGGCTGGGGCGCCCCAGGCCTGGGCATCCCAATCCTAAGTGTTGGGGCGCCCCAGGCTTGGGGCTCCCAAAGCCTAAGGGCTGGGGCGACCCAGGCCTGGGGCTCCCTAAGCCTAAGGGCTGTAGCGCCACAGGCCTGGGGTTCCCTAAGCCTAAGGGCTGGTGCGCCCCAGGACTGGGGTTCCCAAAGCCTAAGGGCTGGGGTGCCCCAGGCCTGGGCATATCTAATCCTAAGGGCTGGGGCGCCCCAGGCCTGTGGCTCCCTAAGCCTAATTGCTGGGGCGCCCCAGGTCTGGGGCTTTTTAAGCCTAAGGGCTGGGGCAACCCAGGCCTGGGGCTCCATAAGCCTAATTGCTGGGGCGTCTCAGGTCTGGGGCTCAATAAGCCTAAGGGCTGGGTCGACCCTGGCCTGGGGCTCCCTAAGCCTAAGGGCTGGGGCGCCAAAGGCCTGGCGCTCCCAAAGCCTAAGGTCTGGGGCGCCCCAGGCCTGGGGCTCCCTAAGCATTAAGGCTGGGGCGCACCAGTCCTGGGGTTCCAAAGTCTAAATGCTGGGGTGCCCCAGGTCTGGGGCTACTTAAGCCTAAGGGCTGGGGCGCTCCAGCCTGGGGCTCCCAAAACCTATGGGCTGGGGCATCCCAGTCCTGGTGCTCCCAAAGCCTAATGGCTGGGGCGTCCCAGTCCTTGGGCTCCCAAAGCCTAAGGGCTGTAGCGCACCAGGCCTGGGGCTCCCAAAGCCTAAGGGCTTGGGCGCCACGGCCTCGGCCTCCCAAAGCCTAAGGGCTGGGGCGCCCCTGGCCTGAGGCTCTCTAAGCCTAAATGCTGGGTCGCCCTAGGCCTGGGGCTCCCAAATCCTAAGGGTTGGGGCGCCCCAGGACTGGGGCTAACTAAGCCTAAGTGCTGGGCGCCCCAGGCCTGGGGCTATCTCAGGCTAAGGGCTGGGGCGACCCACGGCTGGGGCGGCCAAGGTCTGGGGCTCCCTAAGCATAAGGGCTGCGGCGCCCCAGGCCTGGGGCTCCCAAAGCCTAAGGGCTGCGGCGCCCCAGGCCTGGGGCTCCCAAAGCCTAAGGGCTGGGGCGCCCCGGCCTAGGGCTCCCAAAACTTAAGGGCTTGGGAACCACAGGCCTGGGGCTCCTAAAGCCTAAGGGCTGGGGCGCCCAGGGTGGGGCTCCCTAAGCCTAAAGGCTGGGGCACCCCTGTCCTGGGGCTCCCTAAGCCTAAGTGTTGGGGCGCCCCAGGCCAGGGGCTCACTAATTTAAAGAGCTGGGGCTCACCAGTCCTGGGGCTCCCTAAGCCTAAGAGGGGGGTCGCCCCAGTACTGGGGCTCCCAAAGCCTAAGGGCTGGGGCGCCCCAAGCCTGGGGCTCCCAAAGCGTAAGTGAGGGGGCGCCCCAGGCCTGGGGTTCGAAAAGCCTAAGGGCTGGGGCATCCCAGGTCTGGGACTCTCTAAGCCCAAGGGCTGGGTCGCCTGAGGCCTGGGGCTCCCAAAACCCAAGGAATGAGGAGTCCCAGGCCTGGGGCTCACAAAGCCTAAGGGCTGGGGCGCCCCAGGCCTGGGGCTGCCTAAGCCTAATTGCTGGGGCGCCGCATGTCTGGGGCTGTCTAAGCCTAAGGGCTGGGGCGACCCATGCCTGGGGCTCCCTAAGCCTAATTGCTGAGGCATCCCAGGCCTGGGGCACCCTAATCCTAAGGGCTGGGGCGCCACAGGCATGGGGCTCCCTAAGCCTAAAGGCTGGGGTGCCCCAGTTCTGGGCTTACTTAAGCCTAAGGGCTGGGGCGCCCCAGGCCTGGGGATCAAAAAACCTATGTGCTGGGCCGTCCCAGTCCTGGTGCTCCCAAAGCCTAAGGCCTGGGGCGCCCCAGCCCTTAAGCCTGGGAGCCTCAGGCCTGGGGCTATCTCAGGCTAAGGGCTGGGGCGACCCACGGCTGGGGCGGCCAAGGTCTGGGGCTCCCTAAGCATAAGGGCTGCGGCGCCCCAGGCCTGGGACTCCCTAAGCCTAAGGGCTGGGTCGCCCTAGGCCTTGGGCTCCCACATCCTAAGGGTTGGGGTGCCCCATGCCAGGGGCTCCCTAAGCGTTAGGGCTGGGGCGCCCCAGGCCTGAGGCTCCATAAGCCTAAGGGCTGGAGCGCTACAGGCCTGGGGTTCCCTAAGCTTAAGGGCTGGGGGTCCCCAGGACTGGGGTTCCCAAAGCCTAAGGGCTGAGGCGCCCCAGGCCTGGGCATACCTAATCCTAAGGGCTGGGGCGCCCCAAGCTTGGGGCTCCCAAAGGCTAAGGGCTGGGGCGACCCAGGCCTGGGGCTCCCTAAGCCTAAGGGCTGGAGCGCCACAGGCCTGGGGTTCCCTAAGCCTAAGGGCTGGGGCGCCCCAGGACTGGGGTTCCCAAATCCTAAGGGCTGGGGCGCCCCAGGCCTGACATCCCTAATCCTAAGGGCTGGGGCGCCCCAGGCTTGGGGCTCCCAAAGCCTAAGGGCTGGGGCGACCCAGGCCTGGGTCTCCCTAAGCCTAAGGGCTGGAGCGCCACAGGCCTGGGGTTCCCAAGCCTAAGGGCTGGGGCGCCCCAGGTCTGGGGCTCAATAAGCCTAAGGGCTGGGGCGACCCTGGCCTGGGGCTTCCTAAGTCTAAGAGCTGGGGCTCACCAGGCCTGGGGCTCCCTACGCCAAATGGCGGGGGCGCCCCAGGCCTGGCGCTCCCTAAAACTAAGGGCTGGGGCGCAGATGCCTGGGGCTCCAAAAGCTTAAGGGTTGGGGCATCGCAGGCCTGGGGCTCCCAAATCCTAAGGGCTGGTGCGCCACAGGCTTGGCGCTCCCAAAGCCTCAGGGCTGGGGCGCCCCAGGCCTGGGGTTTCAAAGCCTAAGGGCTGGGGCTACCCAGGTCTGGGGCTACTTAAGCCTAAGGGCTGGGGCGACCCAGGGCTGGGGCTGCCTAAGCCTAATTGCTGGGGCGCCGCATGTCTGGGGCTCTCTAAGCCTAAGGGCTGGGCCGACCCAGGCCTGGGGCTCCCTAAGCCTATGTGCTGGAGCGCCACAGGCCAGGGGCTCCCTAAGCCTAAGGGCTGGGGCGCCACAGGTGTGGGGCTACTTAAGCCTAAGGGCTGGGGCACCCCAAGGCCTGGGGCTCCCAAAGCGTAAGGGCGGAGGCGCCCCAGGCCTGGGGCTCGAATAGCCTAAGGGCTGGGGCACCCCAGGTCTGGGACTCTCTAAGCCCAAGGGCTGGGGCGCCCGAGGCCTGGGGCTCCCAAAACCCAAGGAATGAGGAGTCCCTGGCCTGTGGCTCACAAAGCCTAAGGGCTGGGGCGCCCAAGACCTGGGGCTCCCTAAGTCTAATGGCTGGTGCGCCCCAGGCCTGGGGCTGCCTAAGCCTAATTGCTGGGGCGCCGCATGTCTGGGGCTCTCTAAGCCTAAGGGCTGGGGCGACCCAGGCCTGGTGCTCCCTAAGCCTAATTGCTGAGGCGTCCCAGGCCTGGGGCACCCTAAGCCTAAGGGCTGGGTCGCTGCAGGCATGGGGCTCCCTAAGCCTAAAGGCTGGGGCGCCCCCGGTCTGGGCTTACTTAAGCCTAAGGGCTGGGGCGCCCCAGGCCTGGGGCTCAAAAAACCTATGTGCTGGGCCGTCCCAGTCCTGGTGCTCCCAAAGCCTAAGGGTTGGGGCGCCCTAGGCCTGAGGCTCCCAGACTTAAGGGCTGGGGCGCCCCAGGCCTGAGGCTAACAGGCTTAAGGGCTGGGGCGCCCCAGGCCTGGGACTCCCTAAGCCTAAGGGCTGGGGCGCAACAGGTCTGGGGCTCTGTAAAACTAAGGGCTGGGGCGCCTCAGATCAGAGGCTCCCTAAGTCTAAGAGCTGGGGCTCACCAGGCCTGGGGCTCTCAAAGCCTAAGGGCTAGGGCGCCCAAGGCCTGGGGCTCCCAAAGCCCAAGGGCTGAGGCGTCCCTGGCCTGGGGCACCCTAAGCCTAAAGTGTGGGGCGCCCCAGGCCTGGGACTCCCTAAGCCTAAGGGCTGGGTTGCCCCAGGCCTGGGGCTCCCAAAGCCTAAGGGCTGCGGAGCCCCAGGCCTGGGGCTCCCAAAGCCTAAGTACTGGGGCGCCCCAGTCCTGGGGCTCCCAAAGCCTAAAGGCTGGGGCGCCTCAGGCCTGGGGCTCCCAAAGCCTAAGGGCTGGGGCGACACAGGACTGGGGTTCCCTAAGCCTAAGGGCTGGAGCGCCCCAGTCCTGGGGCTCCCAAAGCCTAAGGGCTGGGGCGACACAGGACTGGGGTTCCCTAACCTAAGGGCTGGAGCGCCACAGGCCAGGGGTTCCCAAAGCCTAAGGGCTGGGGCGCCCCAGGCCTGGGCATCCCTAATCCTAAGGGCTAGGGCGCCCCAGGCTTGGGGCTCCCAAAGCCTAAGGGCTGGGGCGACCCAGGCCTGGGGCTCCCTAAGCCAAAGGGCTGGAGCGCCATAGGCCTGGGGTTCCCTAAGCCTAACGGCTGGGGCGCCCCAGGACTGGGGTTCCCAAAGCCTAAGGGCTGGGGCGCCCCAGGCCTGGGCATCCCTAATCCTAAAGGCTGGGGCGCCCCAGGCTTGGGGCTCCCTAAGCCTAAGGGCTGGAGCGCCACAGGCCTGGCGTTCCCTAAGCCTAAGGGCTGGGGAGCCCCAGGACTGGGGTTCCCAAATCCTAAGGGCTGGGGCGCCCCAGGCCTGACATCCGTAAACCTAAGGCTGGGGCGCCCCAGGCTTGGGGCTCCCAAAGCCTAAGGGCTGGGGCGACCCAGGCCTGGGGCTCCCTAAGCCTAAGGGCTGGAGCGCCACAGCCCTGGGGCTCCCTAAGCCTAAGGGCTGGGGCGCCCCAGGTCTGGGGCTCAATAAGCCTAAGGGCTGGGGCGCCCCAGTCCTTGGGCTCCCAAAGCCTAAGGGCTGGAGCGCCCCAGGCCTGGGGCTCCCAAAGGCTAAGGGCTTGGGTGCCACGGCCTCGGGCTCCCAAAGCCTAAGGGCTGGGGCCCCCCTGGCCTGAGGCTCCCTAAGCCTAATGGCTGGGGCGCCCCCGTCCTGGGGCTCCCAAAGCCGAAGGGCTGGGGCGCCCCAGGCCTGGTGCTCCCTAAAACTAAGGGCTGGGGCGCAGATGCCTGAGGCTCCAAAAGCTTAAGGGTTGGGGCGTCGCAGGCCTGGGGCTCCCAAATCCTAAGGGCTGGTGCGCCACAGGTCTGGCGCTCCCAAAGCCTCAGGGCTGGGGCGCCCCAGGCCTGGGGTTTCAAAGCCTAAGGGCTGGGGCGCCCCAGGTCTGGGGCTACTTAAGCCTAAGGGCTGGGGCGCCCCAGGGCTGGGGCTCCCAAAACCTATGGGCTGGGGCATCCCAGTCCTGGTGCTCCCAAAGCCTAAGGGCTGGGGCGCCCCAGTCCTTGGGCTCCCAAAGCCTAAGGGCTGGGGCGCCCCTGGCCTGAGGCTCCCTAAGCCTAATGTCTGGGGTGGCCTAGGCCTGGGGCTCCCAAAGCCTAAGGGCTGGGGCGCCCCAGGACTGGGGCTAACTAAGCCTAAGTGCTGGGAGCCCCTGGCCTGGGGCTCCCTAAGGCTAAGGGCTGGGGCGACCCCCGGCTGGAGCGGCCAAGGTCTGGGGATCACTTAGCCTAAGGGCTGCGGAGCCCCAGGCCTGGGGCTCCCAAAGCCTAAGGGCTGGGGCGCCCCATGCCTGGGGCTCCTAAAGCCAAAGGGCTGGGGCACCCCAGGGTGGGGCTCCCTAAGCATAAAGGCTGGGGCACCCCAGGCCTGGGGCTCCCTAAGCCTAAATGTTGGGGCGCCCCAGGCCAGGGGCTCCCTAAGTTAAAGAGCTAGGGCTCACCAGGCCTGGGGCTCCCTAAGCCTAAGGGTTGGGGCGCCCAAAGCCTGGGGCTCCCTAAGTGTCAGGGCGGGGGCGCCCCAGGCCTGGGGCTTGAAAAGCCTAAGGGCTGGGGCACCCCAGGCCTGGGACTCTCTAAGCCCAAGGGCTGGGGCGCCCGAGGCCTGGGGCTCCCAAAGCCCAAGGAATGAGGAGTCCCAGGCCTGGGACTCACAAAGCCTAAGGGCTGGGGCGACCCACGCCTGGGGCGGCCAAAGTCTGGGGCTCCCAAAGTGAAAGGGCGTGGGCGCCCCAAGCCTGGGCATCCCCAATCCTAAGGGCTGGGGCGCCCTAGGCCTGGGGCTCCCAAAGCCTAAAGCCTGGGGCGCCCCAACTGTGGCTAACTAAGCCTAATGGCTGGGCGCCTCAGGCCTGGGGCTCCCTAAGGCTAAAGGCTGGGGAGACCCAGGGCTGGGGCGCCCCAGGAGTGAGGCTCCCTAAGCCTAAGGGCTGGGGTACCCCAGGCCTGGGGCTCCCTAAGCCTAAAGGCTGCGGCGCCCCAGGCCTGGGGCTCCCAAAGCCTAAGGGCTGGGGCGCCCCAGGGTGGGGCTCCCTAAGCCTAAGGGCTGGGGTACCCCAGGCCTGTGACTCTCTAAGCCCAAGGGTTGGGGCGCCCGAGCCTGGGGCTCCCAAAACCCAAGGAATGAGGAGTTCCAGGCCTGGGGCTCACAAAGCCTAAGGGCTGGGGCGCCCCAGGCATGAGGCTCCCTAAGTCTAATGGCTGGGGCGCCCCAGGCCTGGGGCTGCCTAAGCCTAATTGCTGGGGCGCCACATGTCTGGGGCTCTCTAAGCCTAAGGGCTGGGGCGACCCTGGCCTGGGGCTCCCTAATCATAAGTGCTGGGGCGCCTCAGGCCGGGGGCTCCCTAAATCTAAGAGCTGGGGCTCACCAGGCCTGGGACTCCCAAACCCTAAGTGCTGGGGCGCCCCAGGCCTGGGGCTCTCTAAGCCCAAGGACTGAGGCGTCCCAGGCCTGGGGCACCCTAAGCCTAAGGGCTGGGGAACCGCAGGCATGGGGCTCCCTAAGTCTAAAGGCTGGGGTGCCCCAGTTCTGGGCTTACTTAAGCCTAAGGGCTGGGGCGCCCCAGGCCTGGGGATCAAAAAACCTATGTGCTGGGCCGTCCCAGTCCTGGTGCTCCCAAAGCCTAAGGCCTGGGGCGCCCCAGCCCTTAAGCCTGGGAGCCTCAGGCCTGGGGCTATCTCAGGCTAAGGGCTGGGGCGACCCACGGCTGGGGCGGCCAAGGTCTGGGGCTCCCTAAGCATAAGGGCTGCGGCGCCCCAGGCCTGGGACTCCCTAAGCCTAAGGGCTGGGTCGCCCTAGGCCTTGGGCTCCCACAGCCTAAGGGTTGGGGTGCCCCATGCCAGGGGCTCCCTAAGCGTTAGGGCTGGGGCGCCCCAGGCCTGAGGCTCCATAAGCCTAAGGGCTGGGGCGCCCTACCCTGGAGCTCCCAAAGCCTAAAGACTGGGGCGCCCCAGGACTGGGGCTCCCAAAGCCTAAGGGCTGGGGCGACCCAGGCCTGGGGCTCACTAAGCCTAAGGGCTGGAGCGCCACAGGCCTGGGGTTCCCTAAGCCTAAAGGCTGGGGCGCCCCAGCCCTGGGGTTCCCAAAGCCTTAAGGCTGGGGCGCTCCAGGCTTGGGCATCCCCAATCCTAAGGGCTGGGGCGCCCCAGGCTTGGGGTTCCCAAAGCCTAAGGGCTTGGGTGACCCAGGCCTGGGCTCCCTAAGCCTAAGGACTGTAGTGCCACAGGCCTGGGGTTCCCTAAGCCTAAGGGCTGGGGCGCCCCAGGACTGGGGTTCCCAAAGCCTAAGGGCTGCGTTGCCCCAGGCCTGGGCATCCCTAATCCTAAGGGCTGTGGCGCCCCAGGCCTGGGGCTCCCTAAGCCTAATTGCTGGGGCGCCCCAGGTCTGGGGCTTTCTAAGCTTAAGGGCTGGGGCAACCCAGGCCTGGGGCTCCTTAAGCCTAATTGCTGGGGCGCCTCAGGTCTCGGGCTCAATAAGCCTAAGGGCTGGGGCGACCCTGGCCTGGGGCTCCCTAAGTCTAAGAGCTGGGGCTCACCAGGCCTGGGGCTCCTTAAGCCTAATTGCTGGGGCGCCTCAGGTCTCGGGCTCAATAAGCCTAAGGGCTGGGCGACCCTGGCCTGGGGCTCCCTAAGTCTAAGAGCTGGGGCTCACCAGGCCTGGAGCTCCCTACGCCTAATGGCGGGGGCGCCCCAGGCCTGGCGCTTCCAAAAACTATGGCCTTGGCGTCCCTGGCCTGGGGCTCCCAAATCTTAATGGCTGGGGCGCCCCAGGACTGGGGCTCCCTAAAACTAAGGTCTTGGGCGCCCATGCCTGGGGCTCCAAAAGCTTAAGGGTTGGGGCGTCGCAGGCCTGGGGCTCCCAAATACTAAAGGCTGGGGTGCCACTGTCCTGGCGCTCCCAAAGCCTAAGGTCTGGGGCGCCCCAGGCCTGGGGCTCCCTAAGCCTTAAGGCTGGGGCGCCCCAGGCCTGGGGTTCCAAAGCCTAAGTGCTGGGGTGCCCCAGGTCTGGGGCTACTTAAGCCTAAGTGCTGGGGCGCTCCAGCCTGGGGCTCCGAAAACCTATGGGCTGGGGCATCCCAATCCTGGTGCTCCCAAAGCCTAATGGCTGAGGCGCCCCAGTCCTTGGGCTCCCAAAGCCTAAGGGCTGTAGCGCCCCAGGCCTAGGGCTCCCAAAGCCTAAGGGCTTGGGCGCCACGGCCTCGGGCTCCAAAAGCCTAAGGGCTGGGGCGCCCCTGGCCTGAGACACTCTAAGCCTAAGGGCTGGGGTGCCCTAGTCCTGGGGCTCCCAAAGCCTAAGGGCTGGGGCACCCCAGGACTGGGGCTAACTAAGTCTAAGTGCTGGGCGCCCCAGGCCTGGGGCTATCTAAGGCTAAGGGCTGCGGCGCCCCAGGCCTGGGGCTCCCAAAACTTAAGGGCTGGGGCACCCCAGGCCTGGGGCTCCTAAAGCCTAAGGGCTGGGGCTCCCCAGGCTGGGGCTCACTAAGTTAAAGAGCTGGGGCTCACCAGGCCTGGGGCTCCCTAAGCCTAAGGGCTGGGGCGCCCCTAGCCTGGGGCTCCCAAAGCGTAAGGGCGGGGGCGCCCCAGGCCTGGGGCTCGAAAAGTCTAAGGGCTGGGGCACCCAAGGTCTGGGACTCTCTAAGCCCAAGGGCTGGGGCGCCCGAGGCCTGGGGCTCCCAAAACCCAAGGAATGAGGAGTCCCACCTGGGGCTCACAAAGCCTAAGGGCTGGGGCGCCCCAGGCCTGGGGCTGCCTAAGCCTAATTGCTGGGGCGCCACATGTCTGGGGCTCTCTAAGCCTAAGGGCTGGAGCGACCCAGGCCTGGGGCTCCCTAAGCCTAATTGCTGAGGCGTCCCAGGCCTGGGGCACCCTAAGCCTAAGGGCGGGGGCGCCGCAGGCATGCGGCTCCCTAAGCCTAAAGACTGGGGCGCCCCAGGTCTGGGCTTACTTAAGCCTAAGGGCTGGGGCGCCCCAGGCCTGGGGCTCAAAAAACCTATATGCTGGGCCGTCCCAGTCCTGGTGCTCCCAAAGCCTAAGGGTTGGGGCGCCCCAGGCCTGAGGCTCCCAGGCTTAAGGGCTGGGGCGCCCCAGGCCTGAGGCTAACAGGCTTAAGGGCTCGGGCTCCACAGGCCTGGGACTCCCTAAGCCTAAGGGCTGGGGCGCCCCAGGCCTTGGGCTCCCACAGCCTAAGGGTTGGGGTGCCCCATGCCAGGGGCTCCCTAAGCCTTAGGGCTGGGGAGCCCCAGGCCTGAGGCTCCATAAGCCTAAGGACTGGGGCGCCCTAGGCCTGGGGCTCCCAAAGCCTAAAGGCTGGGGCGCCCCAGGACTGTGGCTAACTAAGCCTAATGGCTAGGCGCCTCAGGCCTGGGGCTCCCTAAGGCTAAGGGCTCGGGAGACCCAGGGCTGGGGCTCCCCAGGTCTGGGGCTCCCTAAGCCTAAGGGCTGCGGCGCCCCAGGCCTGGGGCTCCCAAAGCCTAAGGGCTGGGGCGACCCAGGCCTGGGGCTCCCTAAGCCTAAGGGCTGGGGCGCCCCAGGCATGGGGTTCCCTAATCCTTAAGGCTGGGGCGCCCTAGGCCTGGGGTTCCAAAGCCTAAGGGCTGGTGCGCCCCAGGTCTGGGGCTACTTAAGCCTAAGGGCTGGGGCGCCCCAGGCCTTGGGTTACCAACTCCTAAGGGCTGGGGCGCCCCAGGCCTGGGGCTCCCAAAGCCTAAGGGCTTGGGCGCCACGCCTCGAGCTCCCAAAGCATAAGGGCTGGGGCGCCCCAGGGTGGGGCTCCCTAAGCATAAGGGCTGGGGCACCCCAGGGCTGGGGCTCCCTAAGTTAAAGAGCTCGGGCTCACCAGGCCTGGGGCTCCCTAAGCCTACGGGCTGCGGCACCCCAGGCCTGGGACTCTCTAAGGCCAATGGCTGGGGCGCCCGAGGCCTGGGGCTGCCAAAGGCCAAGGAATGAGGAGTCCCAGGCTTGGGGCTCACAAAGCCTAAGGGCTGGGGCGCCCAAGGCCTGGGGCTCCCTAAGTCTAATGGCTGGGGCGCCCCAGGCCTGGGGCTGCCTAAGCCTAATTGCTGGGGCCCCGCATGTCTGGGGCTCTCTAAGCCTAAGGCCTGGGGCGGCCCTGGCCTGGGGCTCCCTAAGCCTAAATGCTGGGGCGCACCAGGTCTGGGGCTCTGTAAGACTAAGGGCTGGGATGCCTCAGATCAGGGGCTCCCTAAGTCTAAGAGCTGGGGCTCACCAGGCCTGGGGCTCTCAAAGCCCAAGGGCTGAGGCTCCCAAAGCCCAAGGGCTGAGGCGTCCCTGGCCTGGGGCACCCTAAGCCTAAAGTGTGGGGTGCCCCAGGCCTGGGGCTCCCAAAGCCTAAGGGATGCGGAGCCCCAGGCCTGGGGCTCCCAAAATCTAAGGGCTGGTGCGCCCCAGTCCTGGGGCTCCCAAAGCCTAAAGGCTGGGGCGCCTCAGGCCTTGGGCTCCCTAAGCCTAAGGACTGGGGCACCCCAGGCTTGGGGCTCCCAAATCCTAAGGGCTGGGGAGACACAGGCCTGGGGCTCCATAAGCCTAAGGGCTGGAGCGCTACAGGCCTGGGGTTCCCTAAGCTTAAGGGCTGGGGCTCCCCAGGACTGGGGTTCCCAAAGCCTAAGGGCTGAGGCGCCCCAGGCCTGGGCATACCTAATCCTAAGGGCTGGGACGCCCCATGTCTGGGACTACTTAAGCCTAATGGCTGGGGCGCCCCCGTCCTGGGGCTCCCAAAGCCGAAGGGCTGGGGCGCCCCAGGCCTGGTGCTCCCTAAAACTAAGGGCTGGGGCGCAGATGCCTGAGGCTCCAAAAGCTTAAGGGCTGGGGCGCCCCAGGCTTGGGGCTCCCAAATCCTAAGGGCTGGTGTGCCACAGGACTGGCGCTCCCAAAGCCTCAGGGATGGGGCGCCCCAGGCCTGGGGTTTCAAAGCCTAAGGGCTGGGGCGCCCCAGGTCAGGGGCTACTTAAGCCTAAGGGCTGGGGCGCCCCAGGGCTGGGGCTCCCAAAACCTATGGGCTGGGGCATCCCAGTCCTAGTGCTCCCAAAGACTAAGGGCTGGGGCGCCCCAGTCCTTGGGCTCCCAAAGCCTAAGGGCTGGGGCGCCCCTGGCCTGAGGCTCCCTAAGCCTAATGTCTGGGGTGGCCTAGGCCTGGGGCTCCCAAAGCCTAAGGGCTGGGGCGCCCCAGGACTGGGGCTAACTAAGCCTAAGTGCTGGGAGCCCCTGGCCTGGGTCTCCCTAAGGCTAAGGGCTGGGGCGACCCACGGCTGGGGCGGCCAAGGTCTGGGGATCACTTAGCCTAAGGGCTGCGGAGCCCCAGGCCTGGGGCTCCCAAAGCCTAAGGGCTGCGGCGCCCCAGGCCTTGGGCTCCCAAAACATAAGGGCTGGGGCGCCCCATGCCTGGGGCTCCTAAAGCCAAAGGGCTGGGGCACCCCAGGGTGGGGCTCCCTAAGCATAAAGGCTGGGGCACCCCAGGCCTGGGGCTCCCTAAGCCTAAATGTTGGGGCGCCCCAGGCCAGGGGCTCCCTAAGTTAAAGAGCTAGGGCTCACCAGGCCTGGGGCTCCCTAAGCCTAAGGGCTGGGGCGCCCCTAGCCTGGGGCTCCCAAAGTGTCAGGGCGGGGGCGCCCCAGGCCTGGGGCTTGAAAAGCCTAAGGGCTGGGGCACCCCAGGCTGGGACTCTCTAAGCCCAAGGGCTGGGGCGCCCGAGGCCTGGGGCTCCCAAAACCCAAGGAATGATGAGTCCCACCTGGGGCTCACAAAGCCTAAGGGCTGGGGCGCCCCAGGCCTGGGGCTGCCTAAGCCTAATTGCTGGGGCGCCACATGTCTGGGGCTCTCTAAGCCTAAGGGCTGGAGCGACCCAGGCCTGGGGCTCCCTAAGCCTAATTGCTGAGGCGTCCCAGGCCTGGGGCACCCTAAGCCTAAGGGCGGGGGCGCCGCAGGCATGCGGCTCCCTAAGCCTAAAGACTGGGGCGCCCCAGGTCTGGGCTTACTTAAGCCTAAGGGCTGGGGCGCCCCAGGCCTGGGGCTCAAAAAACCTATATGCTGGGCTGTCCCAGTCCTGGTGCTCCCAAAGCCTAAGGGTTGGGGCGCCCCAGGCCTGAGGCTCCCAGGCTTAAGGGCTGGGGCGCCCCAGGCCTGAGGCTAACAGGCTTAAGGGCTCGGGCTCCACAGGCCTGGGACTCCCTAAGCCTAAGGGCTGGGGCGCCCCAGGCCTTGGGCTCCCACAGCCTAAGGGTTGGGGTGCCCCATGCCAGGGGCTCCCTAAGCCTTAGGGCTGGGGAGCCCCAGGCCTGAGGCTCCATAAGCCTAAGGACTGGGGCGCCCTAGGCCTGGGGCTCCCAAAGCCTAAAGGCTGGGGCGCCCCAGGACTGTGGCTAACTAAGCCTAATGGCTAGGCGCCTCAGGCCTGGGGCTCCCTAAGGCTAAGGGCTCGGGAGACCCAGGGCTGGGGCTCCCCAGGTCTGGGGCTCCCTAAGCCTAAGGGCTGCGGCGCCCCAGGCCTGGGGCTCCCAAAGCCTAAGGGCTGGGGCGACCCAGGCCTGGGGCTCCCTAAGCCTAAGGGCTGGGGCGCCCCAGGCATGGGGTTCCCTAATCCTTAAGGCTGGGGCGCCCTAGGCCTGGGGTTCCAAAGCCTAAGGGCTGGTGCGCCCCAGGTCTGGGGCTACTTAAGCCTAAGGGCTGGGGCGCCCCAGGCCTTGGGTTACCAACTCCTAAGGGCTGGGGCGCCCCAGGCCTGGGGCTCCCAAAGCCTAAGGGCTTGGGCGCCACGCCTCGAGCTCCCAAAGCATAAGGGCTGGGGCGCCCCAGGGTGGGGCTCCCTAAGCATAAGGGCTGGGGCACCCCAGGGCTGGGGCTCCCTAAGTTAAAGAGCTCGGGCTCACCAGGCCTGGGGCTCCCTAAGCCTACGGGCTGCGGCACCCCAGGCCTGGGACTCTCTAAGGCCAATGGCTGGGGCGCCCGAGGCCTGGGGCTGCCAAAGGCCAAGGAATGAGGAGTCCCAGGCTTGGGGCTCACAAAGCCTAAGGGCTGGGGCGCCCAAGGCCTGGGGCTCCCTAAGTCTAATGGCTGGGGCGCCCCAGGCCTGGGGCTGCCTAAGCCTAATTGCTGGGGCCCCGCATGTCTGGGGCTCTCTAAGCCTAAGGCCTGGGGCGGCCCAGGCCTGGGGCTCCCTAAGCCTAAATGCTGGGGCGCACCAGGTCTGGGGCTCTGTAAGACTAAGGGCTGGGATGCCTCAGATCAGGGGCTCCCTAAGTCTAAGAGCTGGGGCTCACCAGGCCTGGGGCTCTCAAAGCCCAAGGGCTGAGGCTCCCAAAGCCCAAGGGCTGAGGCGTCCCTGGCCTGGGGCACCCTAAGCCTAAAGTGTGGGGTGCCCCAGGCCTGGGGCTCCCAAAGCCTAAGGGATGCGGAGCCCCAGGCCTGGGGCTCCCAAAATCTAAGGGCTGGTGCGCCCCAGTCCTGGGGCTCCCAAAGCCTAAAGGCTGGGGCGCCTCAGGCCTTGGGCTCCCTAAGCCTAAGGACTGGGGCACCCCAGGCTTGGGGCTGCCAAATCCTAAGGGCTGGGGAGACACAGGCCTGGGGCTCCATAAGCCTAAGGGCTGGAGCGCTACAGGCCTGGGGTTCCCTAAGCTTAAGGGCTGGGGCTCCCCAGGACTGGGGTTCCCAAAGCCTAAGGGCTGAGGCGCCCCAGGCCTGGGCATACCTAATCCTAAGGGCTGGGACGCCCCATGTCTGGGACTACTTAAGCCTAATGGCTGGGGCGCCCCCGTCCTGGGGCTCCCAAAGCCGAAGGGCTGGGGCGCCCCAGGCCTGGTGCTCCCTAAAACTAAGGGCTGGGGCGCAGATGCCTGAGGCTCCAAAAGCTTAAGGGCTGGGGCGCCCCAGGCTTGGGGCTCCCAAATCCTAAGGGCTGGTGTGCCACAGGACTGGCGCTCCCAAAGCCTCAGGGATGGGGCGCCCCAGGCCTGGGGTTTCAAAGCCTAAGGGCTGGGGCGCCCCAGGTCAGGGGCTACTTAAGCCTAAGGGCTGGGGCGCCCCAGGGCTGGGGCTCCCAAAACCTATGGGCTGGGGCATCCCAGTCCTAGTGCTCCCAAAGACTAAGGGCTGGGGCGCCCCAGTCCTTGGGCTCCCAAAGCCTAAGGGCTGGGGCGCCCCTGGCCTGAGGCTCCCTAAGCCTAATGTCTGGGGTGGCCTAGGCCTGGGGCTCCCAAAGCCTAAGGGCTGGGGCGCCCCAGGACTGGGGCTAACTAAGCCTAAGTGCTGGGAGCCCCTGGCCTGGGTCTCCCTAAGGCTAAGGGCTGGGGCGACCCCGGCTGGGGCGGCCAAGGTCTGGGGATCACTTAGCCTAAGGGCTGCGGAGCCCCAGGCCTGGGGCTCCCAAAGCCTAAGGGCTGCGGCGCCCCAGGCCTTGGGCTCCTAAAACATAAGGGCTGGGGCGCCCCATGCCTGGGACTCCTAAAGCCAAAGGGCTGGGGCACCCCAGGGTGGGGCTCCCTAAGCATAAAGGCTGGGGCACCCCAGGCCTGGGGCTCCCTAAGCCTAAATGTTGGGGCGCCCCAGGCCAGGGGCTCCCTAAGTTAAAGAGCTAGGGCTCACCATGCCTGGGGCTCCCTAAGCCTAAGGGCTGGGGCGCCCAAAGCCTGGGGCTCCCAAAGTGTCAGGGCGGGGGCGCCCCAGGCCTGGGGCTTGAAAAGCCTAAGGGCTGGGGCACCCCAGGCCTGGGACTCTCTAAGCCCAAGGGCTGGGGCGCCCGAGGCCTGGGGCTCCCAAAGCCCAAGGAATGAGGAGTCCCAGGCCTGGGACTCACAAAGCCTAAGGGCTGGGGCGACCCACGGCTGGGGCGGCCAAAGTCTGGGGCTCCCAAAGTGAAAGGGCGTGGGCGCCCCAGGCCTGGGCATCCCCAATCCTAAGGGCTGGGGTGCCCTAGGCCTGGGGCTCCCAAAGCCTAAAGCCTGGGGCGCCCCAACTGTGGCTAACTAAGCCTAATGGCTGGGCGCCTCAGGCCTGGGGCTCCCTAAGGCTAAAGGCTGGGGAGACCCAGGGCTGGGGCGCCCCAGGAGTGAGGCTCCCTAAGCCTAAAGGCTGCGGCGCCCCAGGCCTGGGGCTCCCAAAGCCTAAGGGCTGGGGCGCCCCAGGGTGGGGCTCCCTAAGCCTAAGGGCTGGGGTACCCCAGGCCTGTGACTCTCTAAGCCCAAGGGTTGGGGCGCCCGAGCCTGGGGCTCCCAAAACCCAAGGAATGAGGAGTCCCAGGCCTGGGGCTCACAAAGCCTAAGGGCTGGGGCGCCCCAGGTATGAGGCTCCCTAAGTCTAATGGCTGGGGCGCCCCAGGCCTGGGGCTGCCTAAGCCTAATTGCTGGGGCGCCACATGTCTGGGGCTCTCTAAGCCTAAGGGCTGGGGCGACCCTGGCCTGGGGCTCCCTAATCATAAGTGCTGGGGCGCCTCAGGCCGGGGGCTCCCTAAATCTAAGAGCTGGGGCTCACCAGGCCTGGGACTCCCAAACCCTAAGTGCTGGGGCGCCCCAGGCCTGGGGCTCTCTAAACCCAAGGACTGAGGCGTCCCAGGCCTGGGGCACCCTAAGCCTAAGGGCTGGGGCGCCGCAGGCATGGGGCTCAAAAAACCTATGTACTGGGCCGTCCCAGTCCTGGTGCTCCCAAAGCCTAAGGGCTGGGGCGCCCCAGGCCTGAGGCTCCCAGGCTTAAGGGCTGGGACGCCCCAGGCCTTGGACTCCCTAAGCCTAAGGGCTGGGGCACCCCAGGCCTTCGGCTTCCACAGCCTAAGGGTTGGGGTGCCCCATGCCAGGTGCTCCCTAAGCCTTAGGGCTGGGCCTCCCCAGGCCTGAGGCTCCATAAGCCTAAGGGCTGGGGCGCCCTAGGCCTTGGGCTCCCAAAGCCTAAGGGCTGGGGTGACCCAGGCCTGGGGCTCCCTAAGGCTAAGGGCTGGAGCGCCACAGGCCTGGGGTTCCCTAAGCCTAAAGGCTGGGGCGCCCCAGGACTGGGGTTCCCAAAGCCTTAAGGCTGGGGCGCCCCAGGCCTGGGCATCCCAATCCTAAGTGTTGGGGCGCCCCAGGCTTGGGGCTCCCAAAGCCTAAGGGCTGGGGCGACCCAGGCCTGGGGCTCCCTAAGCCTAAGGGCTGTAGCGCCACAGGCCTGGGGTTCCCTAAGCCTAAGGGCTGGTGCGCCCCAGGACTGGGGTTCCCAAAGCCTAAGGGCTGGGGTGCCCCAGGCCTGGGCATATCTAATCCTAAGGGCTGGGGCGCCCCAGGCCTGGGGCTCCCTAAGCCTAATTGCTGGGGCGCCCCAGGTCTGGGGCTTTTTAAGCCTAAGGGCTGGGGCAACCCAGGCCTGGGGCTCCATAAGCCTAATTGCTGGGGCGTCTCAGGTCTGGGGCTCAATAAGCCTAAGGGCTGGGTCGACCCTGGCCTGGGGCTCCCTAAGCCTAAGGGCTGGGGCGCCAAAGGCCTGGCGCTCCCAAAGCCTAAGGTCTGGGGCGCCCCAGGCCTGGGGCTCCCTAAGCATTAAGGCTGGGTTGCACCAGTCCTGGGGTTCCAAAGTCTAAATGCTGGGGTGCCCCAGGTCTGGGGCTACTTAAGCCTAAGGGCTGGGGCGCTCCAGCCTGGGGCTCCCAAAACCTATGGGCTGGGGCATCCCAGTCCTGGTGCTCCCAAAGCCTAATGGCTGGGGCGCCCCAGTCCTTGGGCTCCCAAAGCCTAAGGGCTGTAGCGCCCCAGGCCTGGGGCTCCCAAAGCCTAAGGGCTTGGGCGCCACGGCCTCGGCCTCCCAAAGCCTAAGGGCTGGGGCGCCCCTGGCCTGAGGCTCTCTAAGCCTAAATGCTGGGTCGCCCTAGGCCTGGGGCTCCCAAAGCCTAAGGGTTGGGGCGCCCCAGGACTGGGGCTAACTAAGCCTAAGTGCTGGGCGCCCCAGGCCTGGGGCTATCTCAGGCTAAGGGCTGGGGCGACCCACGGCTGGGGCGGCCAAGGTCTGGGGCTCCCTAAGCATAAGGGCTGCGGCGCCCCAGGCCTGGGGCTCCCAAAGCCTAAGGGCTGCGGCGCCCCAGGCCTTGGGCTCCCAAAGCCTAAGGGCTGGGGCGCCCCAGGCCTAGGGCTCCCAAAACTTAAGGGCTTGGGCACCCCAGGCCTGGGGCTCCTAAAACCTAAGGGCTGGGGCGCCCAGGGTGGGGCTCCCTAAGCCTAAAGGCTGGGGCACCCCTGTCCTGGGGCTCCCTAAGCCTAAGTGTTGGGGCGCCCCAGGCCAGGGGCTCACTAATTTAAAGAGCTGGGGCTCACCAGTCCTGGGGCTCCCTAAGCCTAAGAGGGGGGGCGCCCCAGTACTGGGGCTCCCAAAGCCTAAGGGCTGGGGCGCCCCAAGCCTGGGGCTCCCAAAGCGTAAGTGAGGGGGCGCCCCAGGCCTGGGGTTCGAAAAGCCTAAGGGCTGGGGCATCCCAGGTCTGGGACTCTCTAAGCCCAAGGGCTGGGGCGCCCGAGGCCTGCGGCTCCCAAAACCCAAGGAATGAGGAGTCCCAGGCCTGGGGCTCACAAAGCCTAAGGGCTGGGGCGCCCCAGGACTGGGGCTGCCTAAGCCTAATTGCTGGGGCGCCGCATGTCTGGGGCTGTCTAAGCCTAAGGGCTGGGGCGACCCATGCCTGGGGCTCCCTAAGCCTAATTGCTGAGGCATCCCAGGCCTGGGGCACCCTAATCCTAAGGGCTGGGGCGCCACAGGCATGGGGCTCCCTAAGCCTAAAGGCTGGGGTGCCCCAGTTCTGGGCTTACTTAAGCCTAAGGGCTGGGGCGCCCCAGGCCTGGGGATCAAAAAACCTATGTGCTGGGCCGTCCCAGTCCTGGTGCTCCCAAAGCCTAAGGCCTGGGGCGCCCCAGCCCTTAAGCCTGGGAGCCTCAGGCCTGGGGCTATCTCAGGCTAAGGGCTGGGGCGACCCACGGCTGGGGCGGCCAAGGTCTGGGGCTCCCTAAGCATAAGGGCTGCGGCGCCCCAGGCCTGGGACTCCCTAAGCCTAAGGGCTGGGTCGCCCTAGGCCTTGGGCTCCCACATCCTAAGGGTTGGGGTGCCCCATGCCAGGGGCTCCCTAAGCGTTAGGGCTGGGGCGCCCCAGGCCTGAGGCTCCATAAGCCTAAGGGCTGGAGCGCTACAGGCCTGGGGTTCCCTAAGCTTAAGGGCTGGGGGTCCCCAGGACTGGGGTTCCCAAAGCCTAAGGGCTGAGGCGCCCCAGGCCTGGGCATACCTAATCCTAAGGGCTGGGGCGCCCCAGGCTTGGGGCTCCCAAAGGCTAAGGGCTTGGGCGACCCAGGCCTGGGGCTCCCTAAGCCTAAGGGCTGGAGCGCCACAGGCCTGGGGTTCCCTAAGCCTAAGGGCTGGGGCGCCCCAGGACTGGGGTTCCCAAATCCTAAGGGCTGGGGCGCCCCAGGCCTGACATCCCTAATCCTAAGGGCTGGGGCGCCCCAGGCTTGGGGCTCCCAAAGCCTAAGGGCTGGGGCGACCCAGGCCTGGGTCTCCCTAAGCCTAAGGGCTGGAGCGCCACAGGCCTGGGGTTCCCAAGCCTAAGGGCTGGGGCGCCCCAGGTCTGGGGCTCAATAAGCCTAAGGGCTGGGGCGACCCTGGCCTGGGGCTTCCTAAGTCTAAGAGCTGGGGCTCACCAGGCCTGGGGTTCCCTACGCCAAATGGCGGGGGCGCCCCAGGCCTGGCGCTCCCTAAAACTAAGGGCTGGGGCGCAGATGCCTGGGGCTCCAAAAGCTTAAGGGTTGGGGCATCGCAGGCCTGGGGCTCCCAAATCCTAAGGGCTGGTGCGCCACAGGCTTCGCGCTCCCAAAGCCTCAGGGCTGGGGCGCCCCAGGCCTGGGGTTTCAAAGCCTAAGGGCTGGGGCTACCCAGGTCTGGGGCTACTTAAGCCTAAGGGCTGGGGCGACCCAGGGCTGGGGCTGCCTAAGCCTAATTGCTGGGGCGCCGCATGTCTGGGGCTCTCTAAGCCTAAGGGCTGGGCCGACCCAGGCCTGGGGCTCCCTAAGCCTATGTGCTGGGGCGCCACAGGCCAGGGGCTCCCTAAGCCTAAGGGCTGGGGCGCCACAGGTGTGGGGCTACTTAAGCCTAAGGGCTGGGGCACCCCAAGGCCTGGGGCTCCCAAAGCGTAAGGGCGGAGGCGCCCCAGGCCTGGGGCTCGAAAAGCCTAAGGGCTGGGGCACCCCAGGTCTGGGACTCTCTAAGCCCAAGGGCTGGGGCGCCCGAGGCCTGGGGCTCCCAAAACCCAAGGAATGAGGAGTCCCTGGCCTGTGGCTCACAAAGCCTAAGGGCTGGGGCGCCCAAGACCTGGGGCTCCCTAAGTCTAATGGCTGGTGCGCCCCAGGCCTGGGGCTGCCTAAGCCTAATTGCTGGGGCGCCGCATGTCTGGGGCTCTCTAAGCCTAAGGGATGGGGCGACCCAGGCCTGGTGCTCCCTAAGCCTAATTGCTGAGGCGTCCCAGGCCTGGGGCACCCTAAGCCTAAGGGCTGGGTCCCTGCAGGCATGGGGCTCCCTAAGCCTAAAGGCTGGGGCGCCCCCGGTCTGGGCTTACTTAAGCCTAAGGGCTGGGGCGCCCCAGGCCTGGGGCTCAAAAAACCTATGTGCTGGGCCGTCCCAGTCCTGGTGCTCCCAAAGCCTAAGGGTTGGGGCGCCCTAGGCCTGAGGCTCCCAGACTTAAGGGCTGGGGCGCCCCAGGCCTGAGGCTAACAGGCTTAAGGGCTGGGGCCACCCAGGCCTGGGAATCCCTAAGCCTAAGGGCTGGGGCGCAACAGGTCTGGGGCTCTGTAAAACTAAGGGCTGGGGCGCCTCAGATCAGGGGCTCCCTAAGTCTAAGAGCTGGGGCTCACCAGGCCTGGGGCTCTCAAAGCCTAAGGGCTAGGGCGCCCAAGGCCTGGGGCTCCCAAAGCCCAAGGGCTGAGGCGTCCCTGGCCTGGGGCACCCTAAGCCTAAAGTGTGGGGCGCCCCAGGCCTGGGACTCCCTAAGCCTAAGGGCTGGGTTGCCCCAGGCCTGGGGCTCCCAAAGCCTAAGGGCTGCGGAGCCCCAGGCCTGGGGCTCCCAAAGCCTAAGTACTGGGGCGCCCCAGTCCTGGGGCTCCCAAAGCCTAAAGGCTGGGGCGCCTCAGGCCTGGGGCTCCCTAAGCCTAAGGACTGGGGCGCCCCAGGCTTGGGGCTCCCAAAGCCTAAGGGCTGGGGCGACACAGGACTGGGGTTCCCTAAGCCTAAGGGCTGGAGCGCCACAGGCCTGGGGTTCCCAAAGCCTAAGGGCTGGGGCGCCCCAGGCCTGGGCATCCCTAATCCTAAGGGCTAGGACGCCCCAGGCTTGGGGCTCCCAAAGCCTAAGGGCTGGGGCGACCCAGGCCAGGGGCTCCCTAAGCCTAAGGGCTGGAGCGCCATAGGCCTGGGGTTCCCTAAGCCTAACGGCTGGGGCGCCCCAGGACTGGGGTTCCCAAAGCCTAAGGGCTGGGGCGCCCCAGGCCTGGGCATCCCTAATCCTAAAGGCTGGGGCACCCCAGGCTTGGGGCTCCCTAAGCCTAAGGGCTGGAGCGCCACAGGCCTGGGGTTCCCTAAGCCTAAGGGCTGGGGAGACCCAGGACTGGGGTTCCCAAATCCTAAGGGCTGGGGCGCCCCAGGCCTGACATCCGTAAACCTAAGGCTGGGGCGCCCCAGGCTTGGGGCTCCCAAAGCCTAAGGGCTGGGGCGACCCAGGCCTGGGGCTCCCTAAGCCTAAGGGCTGGAGCGCCACAGGCCTGGGGCTCCCTAAGCCTAAGGGCTGGGGCGCCCCAGGTCTGGGGCTCAATAAGCCTAAGGGCTGGGGCGCCCCAGTCCTAGGGCTCCCAAAGCCTAAGGGCTGGAGCGCCCCAGGCCTGGGGCTCCCAAAGGCTAAGGGCTTGGGTGCCACGGCCTCGGGCTCCCAAAGCCTAAGGGCTGGGGCCCCCCTGGCCTGAGGCTCCCTAAGCCTAATGGCTGGGGCGCCCCCGTCCTGGGGCTCCCAAAGCCGAAGGGCTGGGGCGCCCCAGGCCTGGTGCTCCCTAAAACTAAGGGCTGGGGCGCAGATGCCTGAGGCTCCAAAAGCTTAAGGGTTGGGGCGTCGCAGGCCTGGGGCTCCCAAATCCTAAGGGCTGGTGCGCCACAGGTCTGGCGCTCCCAAAGCCTCAGGGCTGGGGCGCCCCAGGCCTGGGGTTTCAAAGCCTAAGGGCTGGGGCGCCCCAGGCCTGGGGCTACTTAAGCCTAAGGGCTGGGGCGCCCCAGGGCTGGGGCTCCCAAAACCTATGGGCTGGGGCATCCCAGTCCTGGTGCTCCCAAAGCCTAAGGGCTGGGGCGCCCCAGTCCTTGGGCTCCCAAAGCCTAAGGGCTGGGGCGCCCCTGGCCTGAGGCTCCCTAAGCCTAATGTCTGGGGTGGCCTAGGCCTGGGGCTCCCAAAGCCTAAGGGCTGGGGCGCCCCAGGACTGGGGCTAACTAAGCCTAAGTGCTGGGAGCCCCTGGCCTGGGGCTCCCTAAGGCTAAGGGCTGGGGCGACCCCCGGCTGGGGCGGCCAAGGTCTGGGGATCACATAGCCTAAGGGCTGCGGAGCCCCAGGCCTGGGGCTCCCAAAGCCTAAGGGCTGCGGCGCCCCAGGCCTTGGGCTCCCAAAACCTAAGGGCTGGGGCGCCCCATGCCTGGGGCTCCTAAAGCCAAAGGGCTGGGGCACCCCAGGGTGGGGCTCCCTAAGCATAAAGGCTGGGGCACCCCAGGCCTGGGGCTCCCTAAGCCTAAATGTTGGGGCGCCCCAGGCCAGGGGCTCCCTAAGTTAAAGAGCTAGGGCTCACCAGGCCTGGGGCTCCCTAAGCCTAAGGGTTGGGGCGCCCAAAGCCTGGGGCTCCCAAAGTGTCAAGGCGGGGGCGCCCCAGGCCTGGGGCTTGAAAAGCCTAAGGGCTGGGGCACCCCAGGCCTGGGACTCTCTAAGCCCAAGGGCTGGGGCGCCCGAGGCCTGGGGCTCCCAAAGCCCAAGGAATGAGGAGTCCCAGGCCTGGGACTCACAAAGCCTAAGGGCTGGGGCGACCCACGGCTGGGGCGGCCAAAGTCTGGGGCTCCCAAAGTGAAAGGGCGTGGGCGCCCCAGGCCTGGGCATCCCCAATCCTAAGGGCTGGGGCGCCCTAGGCCTGGGGCTCCCAAAGCCTAAAGCCTGGGGCGCCCCAACTGTGCCTAACTAAGCCTAATGGCTGGGCGCCTCAGGCCTGGGGCTCCCTAAGGCTAAAGGCTGGGGAGACCCAGGGCTGGGGCGCCCCAGGAGTGAGGCTCCCTAAGCCTAAGGGCTGGGGTACCCCAGGCATGGGGCTCCCTAAGCCTAAAGGCTGCGGCGCCCCAGGCCTGGGGCTCCCAAAGCCTAAGGGCTGGGGCGCCCCAGGGTGGGGCTCCCTAAGCCTAAGGGCTGGGGTACCCCAGGCCTGTGACTCTCTAAGCCCAAGGGTTGGGGCGCCCGAGCCTGGGGCTCCCAAAACCCAAGGAATGAGGAGTTCCAGGCCTGGGGCTCACAAAGCCTAAGGGCTGGGGCGCCCCAGGCATGAGGCTCCCTAAGTCTAATGGCTGGGGCGCCCCAGGCCTGGGGCTGCCTAAGCCTAATTGCTGGGGCGCCACATGTCTGGGGCTCTCTAAGCCTAAGGGCTGGGGCGACCCTGGCCTGGGGCTCCCTAATCATAAGTGCTGGGGCGCCTCAGGCCGGGGGCTCCCTAAATCTAAGAGCTGGGGCTCACCAGGCCTGGGACTCCCAAACCCTAAGTGCTGGGGCGCCCCAGGCCTGGGGCTCTCTAAGCCCAAGGACTGAGGCGTCCCAGGCCTGGGGCACCCTAAGCCTAAGGGCTGGGGCACCGCAGGCATGGGGCTCAAAAAACCTATGTACTGGGCCGTCCCAGTCCTGGTGCTCCCAAAGCCTAAGGGCTGGGGCGCCCCAGGCCTGAGGCTCCCAGGCTTAAGGGCTGTAGCGCCACAGGCCTGGGGTTCCCTATGCCTAAGGGCTGGTGCGCCCCAGGACTGGGGTTCCCAAAGCCTAAGGGCTGGGGTGCCCCAGGCCTGGGCATATCTAATCCTAAGGGCTGGGGCGCCCCAGGTCTGGGGCTCCCTAAGCCTAATTGCTGGGGCGCCCCAGGTCTGGGGCTTTTTAAGCCTAAGGGCTGGGGCAACCCAGGCCTGGGGCTCCCTAAGCCTAATTGCTGGGGCGTCTCAGGTCTGGGGTTCAATAAGCCTAAGGGCTGGGTCGACCCTGGCCTGAGGCTCCCTAAGCCTAAGGGCTGGGGCGCCAAAGGCCTGGCGCTCCCACAGCCTAAGGTCTGGGGCGCCCCAGGCCTGGGGCTCCCTAAGCATTAAGGCTGGGGCGCCCCAGTCCTGGGGTTCCAAAGTCTAAATGCTGGGGTGCCCCAGGTCTGGGGCTACTTAAGCCTAAGGGCTGGGCGCTCCAGCCTGGGGCTCCCAAAACCTATGGGCTGGGGCATCCCAGTCCTGGTGCTCCCAAAGCCTAATGGCTGGGGCGCCCCAGTCCTTGGGCTCCCAAAGCCTAAGGGCTGTAGCGCCCCCGGCCTGGGGCTCCCAAAGCCTAAGGGCTTGGGCGCCACGGCCTCGGCCTCCCAAAGCCTAAGGGCTGGGGCGCCCCTGGCCTGAGGCTCTCTAAGCCTAAATGCTGGGTCGCCCTAGGCCTGGGGCTCCCAAAGCCTAAGGGTTGGGGCGCCCCAGGACTGGGGCTAACTAAGCCTAAGTGCTGGGCGCCCCAGGCCTGGGGCTATCTCAGGCTAAGGGCTGGGGCGACCCACGGCTGGGGCGGCCAAGGTCTGGGGCTCCCTAAGCATAAGGGCTGCGGCGCCCCAGGCCTGGGGCTCCCAAAGCCTAAGGGCTGCGGCGCCCAAGGCCTGGGGCTCGCAAAGCCTAAGGGCTGGGGCGCCCCAGGGTGGGGCTCCCTAAGCCTAAAGGCTGGGGCACCCCTGTCCTGGGGCTCCCTAAGCCTAAGTGTTGGGGCGCCCCAGGCCAGGGGCTCACTAAGTTAAAGAGCTGGGGCTCACCAGGCCTGGGGCTCCCTAAGCCTAAGAGGGGGGGCGCCCCAGTACTGGGGCTCCCAAAGCCTAAGGGCTGGGGCGCCCCAAGCCTGGGGCTCCCAAAGCGTAAGTGAGGGGGCGCCCCAGGCCTGGGGTTCGAAAAGCCTAAGGGCTGGGGCATCCCAGGTCTGGGACTCTCTATGCCCAAGGGATGGGGCACCCGAGGCCTGGGGCTCCCAAAACCCAAGGAATGAGGAGTCCCAGGCCTGGGGCTCACAAAGCCTAAGGGCTGGGGCGCCCCAGGACTGGGGCTGCCTAAGCCTAATTGCTGGGGCGCCGCATGTCTGGGGCTCTCTAAGCCTAAGGGCTGGGGCAACCCAGGCATGGGGCTCCCTAAGCCTAATTGCTGAGGCATCCCAGGCCTGGGGCACCCTAATCCTAAGGGCTGGGGCGCCACAGGCATGGGGCTCCCTAAGCCTAAAGGCTGGGGTGCCCCAGTTCTGGGCTTACTTAAGCCTAAGGGCTGGGGCGCCCCAGGCCTGGGGATCAAAAAACCTATGTGCTGGGCCGTCCCAGTCCTGGTGCTCCCAAAGCCTAAGGCCTGGGGCGCCCCAGCCCTTAAGCCTGGGAGCCTCAGGCCTGGGGCTATCTCAGGCTAAGGGCTGGGGCGACCCACGGCTGGGGCGGCCAAGGTCTGGGGCTCCCTAAGCATAAGGGCTGCGGCGCCCCAGGCCTGGGACTCCCTAAGCCTAAGGGCTGGGTCGCCCTAGGCCTTGGGCTCCCACAGCCTAAGGGTTGGGGTGCCCCATGCCAGGGGCTCCCTAAGCTTTAGGGCTGGGGCGCCCCAGGCCTGAGGCTCCATAAGCCTAAGGGCTGGGGCGCCCTACCCTGGAGCTCCCAAAGCCTAAAGGCTGGGGCGCCCCAGGACTGGGGCTCCCAAAGCCTAAGGGCTGGGGCGACCCAGGCCTGGGGCTCCCTAAGCCTAAGGGCTGGAGCGCCACAGGCCTGGGGTTCCCTAAGCCTAAAGGCTGGGGCGCCGCAGGCCTGGGGTTCCCAAAGCCTTAAGGCTGGGGCGCTCCAGGCTTTGACATCCCCAATCCTAAGGGCTGGGGCGCCCCAGGCTTGGGGCTCCCAAAGCCTAAGGGCTTGGGCGACCCAGGCCTGGGCTCCCTAAGCCTAAGGGCTGTAGCGCCACAGGCCTGGGGTTCCCTAAGCCTAAGGGCTGGGGCGCGCCAGGACTGGGGGTCCCAAAGCCTAAGGGCTGGGGTGCCCCAAGTCTGGGCATCCCTAATCCTAAGGGCTGTGCGGCCCCAGGCCTGGGGCTCCCTAAGCCTAATTGCTGGGGCGCCCCAGGTCTGGGGCTTTCTAAGCTTAAGGGCTGGGGCAACCCAGGCCTGGGGCTCCTTAAGCCTAATTGCTGGGGCGCCTCAGGTCTCGGGCTCAATAAGCCTAAGGGCTGGGGCGACCCTGGCCTGGGGCTCCCTAAGTCTAAGAGCTGGGGCTCACCAGGCCTGGGGCTCCTTAAGCCTAATTGCTGGGGCGCCTCAGGTCTCGGGCTCAATAAGCCTAAGGGCTGGGGCGAACCTGGCCTGGGGCTCCCTAAGTCTAAGAGCTGGGGCTCACCAGGCCTGGAGCTCCCTACGCCTAATGGCGGGGGCGCCCCAGGCCTGGCGCTTCCAAAAACTATGGGCTTGGCGTCCCTGGCCTGGGGCTCCCAAATCTTAATGGCTGGGGCGCCCCAGGACTGGGGCTCCCTAAAACTAAGGTCTTGGGCGCCCATGCCTGGGGCTCCAAAAGCTTAAGGGTTGGGGCGTCGCAGGCCTGGGGCTCCCAAATACTAAAGGCTGGGGCGCCACTGTCCTGGCGCTCCCAAAGCCTAAGGACTGGGGCGCCCCAGGCCTGGGGCTCCCTAAGCCTTAAGGCTGGGGCGCCCCAGGCCTGGGGAACCAAAGCCTAAGTGCTGGGGCGCTCCAGCCTGGGGCTCCGAAAACCTATGGGCTGGGGCATCCCAATCCTGGTGCTCCCAAAGCCTAATGGCTGAGGCGCCCCAGTCCTTGGGCTCCCAAAGCCTAAGGGCTGTAGCGCCCCAGGCCTAGGGCTCCCAAAGCCTAAGGGCTTGGGCGCCACGGCCTCGGGCTCCCAAAGCCTAAGGGCTGGGGCGCCCCTGGCCTGAGACTCTCTAAGCCTAAGGGCTGGGGCGCCCTAGTCCTGGGGCTCCCAAAGCCTAAGGGCTGGGGCACCCCAGGACTGGGGCTAACTAAGTCTAAGTGCTGGGCGCCCCAGGCCTGGGGCTATCTAAGGCTAAGGGCTGCGGCGCCCCAGGCCTGGGGCTCCCAAAGCCTAGAGGGCTGGGGCGCCCCAGGACTGGGGCTCCCAAAACTTAAGGGCTGGGGCACCCCAGGCCTGGGGCTCCTAAAGCCTAAGGGCTGGGGCTCCCCAGGCTGGGGCTCACTAAGTCAAAGAGCTGGGGCTCACCAGGCCTGGGGCTCCCTAAGCCTAAGGGCTGGGGCGCCCCTAGCCTGGGGCTCCCAAAGCGTAAGGGCGGGGGCGCCCCAGGCCTGGGGCTCGAAAAGCCTAAGGGATGGGGCACCCCAGGTCTGGTACTCTCTAAGCCCAAGGGCTGGGGCGCCCGAGGCCTGGGGCTCCCAAAACCCAAGGAATGAGGAGTCCCACCTGGGGCTCACAAAGCCTAAGGGATGGGGCGCCCCAGGCCTGGGGCTGCCTAAGCCTAATTGCTGAGGCGTCCCAGGCCTGGGGCACCCTAAGCCTAAGGGCTGGGGCGCCGCAGGCATGGGGCTCCCTAAACCTAAAGACTGGGGCGCCCCAGGTCTGGGCTTACTTAAGCCTAAGGGCTGGGGCGCCCCAGGCCTGGGGCTCAAAAAACCTATATGCTGGGCCGTCCCAGTCCTGGTGCTCCCAAAGCCTAAGGGTTGGGGCACCCCAGGCCTGAGGCTAACAGGCTTAAGGGCTCGGGCGCCACAGGCCTGGGACTCCCTAAGCCTAAGGGCTGGGGCGCCCCAGGCCTTGGGCTCCCACAGCCTAAGGGTGGGGGTGCCCCATGCCAGGGGCTCCCTAAGCCTTAGGGCTGGGGAGCCCCAGGCCTGAGGCTCCATAAGCCTAAGGACTGGGGCGCCCTAGGCCTGGGGCTCCCAAAGCCTAAAGGCTGGGGCGCCCCAGGACTGTGGCTAACTAAGCCTTATGGCTAGGCGCCTTAGGCTGGGGCTCCCTAAGGCTAAGGGCTGGGGAGACCCAGGGCTGGGGCTCCCCAGGTCTGGGGCTCCCTAAGCCTAAGGGCTGCGGCGCCCCAGGCCTGGGGCTCCCTAAGCCTAAGGGCTGGGGCGCCCCAGGCATGGGGTTCCCTAATCCTTAAGGCTGCGGCGCCCTAGGCCTGGGGTTCCAAAGCCTAAGGGCTGGTGCGCCCCAGGTCTGGGGCTACTTAAGCCTAAGGGCTGGGGCGCCCCAGGCCTTGGGTTACCAACTCCTAAGGGCTGGGGCGCCCCAGGCCTGGGGCTCCCAAAGCCTAAGGGCTTGGGCGCCACGCCTCGAGCTCCCAAAGCATAAGGGCTGGGGCGCCCCAGGGCTGGGGCTCCCTAAGTTAAAGAGCTCGGGCTCACCAGGCCTGGGGCTCCCTAAGCCTACGGGCTGGGGCACCCCAGGCCTGGGACTCTCTAAGGCCAATGGCTGGGGCGCCCGAGGCCTGGGGCTCCCAAAGCCCAAGGAATGAGGAGTCCCAGGCTTGGGGCTCACAAAGCCTAAGGGCTGGGGCGCCCCAGGCCTGGGGCTGCCTAAGCCTAACTGCTGGGGCCCCGCATGTCTGGGGCTCTCTAAGCCTAAGGCCTGGGGTGGCCCAGGCCTGGGGCTCCCTAAGCCTAATTGCTGGGGCGCACCATGTCTGGGGCTCTGTAAGACTAAGGGCTGGGATGCCTCAGATCAGGGGCTCCCTAAGTCTAAGAGCTGGGGCTCACCAGGCCTTGGGCTCTCAAAGCCTAACGGCTGGGGCGCCCAAGGCCTGAGGCTCCCAAAGCCCAAGGGCTGAGGCGTCCCTGGCCTGGGGCAACCTAAGCCTAAAGTGTGGGGTGCCCCAGGCCTGGGGCTCCCAAAGCCTAAGTACTGGGGCGCCCCAGTCCTGGGGCTCCCAAAGCCTAAAGGCTGGGGCGCCTCAGGCCTGGGGCTCCCTAAGCCTAAGGACTGGGGCGCCCCAGGCTTGGGGCTCCCAAAGCCTAAGGGCTGGGGCGACACAGGACTGGGGTTCCCTAAGCCTAAGGGCTGGAGCGCCACAGGCCTGGGGTTCCCAAAGCCTAAGGGCTGGGGCGCCCCAAGCCTGGGCATCCCTAATCCTAAGGGCTAGGGCGCCCCAGGCTTGGGGCTCCCAAAGCCTAAGGGCTGGGGCGACCCAGGCCTGGGGCTCCCTAAGCCTAAGGGCTGGAGCGCCATAGGCCTGGGGTTCCCTAAGCCTAACGGCTGGGGCGCCCCAGGACTGGGGTTCCCAAATCCTAAGGGCTGGGGCGCCCCAGGCCTGACATCCGTAAACCTAAGGCTGGAGCGCCCCAGGCTTGGGGCTCCCAAAGCCTAAGGGCTGGGGCGACCCAGGCCTGGGGCTCCCTAAGCCTAAGGGCTGGAGCGCCACAGGCCTGGGGCTCCCTAAGCCTAAGGGCTGGGGCGCCCCAGGTCTGGTCTCAATAAGCCTAAGGGCTGGGGCGCCCCAGTCCTTGGGCTCCCAAAGCCTAAGGGCTGGAGAGCCCCAGGCCTGGGGCTCCCAAAGGCTAAGGGCTTGGGTGCCACGGCCTCGGGCTCCCAAAGCCTAAGGGCTGGGGCCCCCCTGGCCTGAGGCTCCCTAAGCCTAATGGCTGGGGCGCCCCCGTCCTGGGGCTCCCAAAGCCGAAGGGCTGGGGCGCCCCAGGCCTGGTGCTCCCTAAAACTAAGGGCTGGAGCGCAGATGCCTGAGGCTCCAAAAGCTTAAGGGTTGGGGCGTCGCAGGCCTGGGGCTCCCAAATCCTAAGGGCTGGTGCGCCACAGGTCTGGCGCTCCCAAAGCCTCAGGGCTGGGGCGCCCCAGGCCTGGGGTTTCAAAGCCTAAGGGCTGGGGCGCCCCAGGTCTGGGGCTACTTAAGCCTAAGGGCTGGGGCGCCCCAGGGCTGGGGCTCCCAAAACCTATGGGCTGGGGCATCCCAGTCCTGGTGCTCCCAAAGCCTAAGGGCTGGGGCGCCCCAGTCCTTGGGCTCCCAAAGCCTAAGGGCTGGGGCGCCCCTGGCCTGAGGCTCCCTAAGCCTAATGTCTGGGGTGGCCTAGGCCTGGGGCTCCCAAAGCCTAAGGGCTGGGGCGCCCCAGGACTGGGGCTAACTAAGCCTAAGTGCTGGGAGCCCCTGGCCTGGGGCTCCCTAAGGCTAAGGGCTGGGGCGACCCCCGGCTGGGGCGGCCAAGGTCTGGGGATCACTTAGCCTAAGGGCTGCGGAGCCCCAGGCCTGGGGCTCCCAAAGCCTAAGGGCTGCGGCGCCCCAGGCCTTGGGCTCCCAAAACCTAAGGGCTGGGGCGCCCCATGCCTGGGGCTCCTAAAGCCAAAGGGCTGGGGCACCCCAGGGTGGGGCTCCCTAAGCATAAAGGCTGGGGCACCCCAGGCCTGGGGCTCCCTAAGCCTAAATGTTGGGGCGCCCCAGGCCAGGGGCTCCCTAAGTTAAAGAGCTAGGGCTCACCAGGCCTGGGGCTCCCTAAGCCTAAGGGTTGGGGCGCCCAAAGCCTGGGGCTCCCAAAGTGTCAGGGCGGGGGCGCCCCAGGCCTGGGGCTTGAAAAGCCTAAGGGCTGGGGCACCCCAGGCCTGGGACTCTCTAAGCCCAAGGGCTGGGGCGCCCGAGGCCTGGAGCTCCCAAAGCCCAAGGAATGAGGAGTCCCAGGCCTGGGACTCACAAAGCCTAAGGGCTGGGGCGACCCACGGCTGGGGCGGCCAAAGTCTGGGGCTCCCAAAGTGAAAGGGCGTGGGCGCCCCAGGCCTGGGCATCCCCAATCCTAAGGGCTGGGGCGCCCTAGGCCTGGGGCTCCCAAAGCCTAAAGCCTGGGGCGCCCCAACTGTGCCTAACTAAGCCTAATGGCTGGGCGCCTCAGGCCTGGGGCTCCCTAAGGCTAAAGGCTGGGGAGACCCAGGGCTGGGGCGCCCCAGGAGTGAGGCTCCCTAAGCCTAAGGGCTGGGGTACCCCAGGCCTGGGGCTCCCTAAGCCTAAAGGCTGTGGCGCCCCAGGCCTGGGGCTCCCAAAGCCTAAGGGCTGGGGCGCCCCAGGGTGGGGCTCCCTAAGCCTAAGGGCTGGGGTACCCCAGGCCTGTGACTCTCTAAGCCCAAGGGTTGGGGCGCCCGAGCCTGGGGCTCCCAAAACCCAAGGAATGAGGAGTTCCAGGCCTGGGGCTCACAAAGCCTAAGGGCTGGGGCGCCCCAGGCATGAGGCTCCCTAAGTCTAATGGCTGGGGCGCCCCAGGCCTGGGGCTGCCTAAGCCTAATTGCTGGGGCGCCACATGTCTGGGGCTCTCTAAGCCTAAGGGCTGGGGCGACCCTGGCCTGGGGCTCCCTAATCATAAGTGCTGGGGCGCCTCAGGCCGGGGGCTCCCTAAATCTAAGAGCTGGGGCTCACCAGGCCTGGGACTCCCAAACCCTAAGTGCTGGGGCGCCCCAGGCCTGGGGCTCTCTAAGCCCAAGGACTGAGGCGTCCCAGGCCTGGGGCACCCTAAGCCTAAGGGCTGGGGCACCGCAGGCATGGGGCTCAAAAAACCTATGTACTGGGCCGTCCCAGTCCTGGTGCTCCCAAAGCCTAAGGGCTGGGGCGCCCCAGGCCTGAGGCTCCCAGGCTTAAGGGCTGGGGCGCCCCAGGCCTTGGACTCCCTAAGCCTAAGGGCTGGGGCACCCCAGGCCTTCGGCTTCCACAGCCTAAGGGTTGGGGTGCCCCATGCCAGGGGCTCCCTAAGCCTTAGGGCTGGGGCTCCCCAGGCCTGAGGCTCCATAAGCCTAAGGGCTGGGGCGCCCTAGGCCTTGGGCTCCCAAAGCCTAAGGGCTGGGGTGACCCAGGCCTGGGGCTCCCTAAGGCTAAGGGCTGGAGCGCCACAGGCCTGGGGTTCCCTAAGCCTAAAGGCTGGGGCGCCCCAGGACTGGGGTTCCCAAAGCCTTAAGGCTGGGGCGCCCCAGGCCTGGGCATCCAAATCCTAAGTGTTGGGGCAACCCAGGCCTGGGGCTCCCAGGCTTAAGGGCTGTAGCGCCACAGGCCTGGGGTTCCCTATGCCTAAGGGCTGGTGCGCCCCAGGACTGGGGTTCCCAAAGCCTAAGGGCTGGGGTGCCCCAGGCCTGGGCATATCTAATCCTAAGGGCTGGGGCGCCCCAGGCCTGGGGCTCCCTAAGCCTAATTGCTGGGGCGCCCCAGGTCTGGGGCTTTTTAAGCCTAAGGGCTGGGGCAACCCAGGCCTGGGGCTCCCTAAGCCTAATTGCTGGGGCGTCTCAGGTCTGGGGCTCAATAAGCCTAAGGGCTGGGTCGACCCTGGCCTGAGGCTCCCTAAGCCTAAGGGCTGGGGCGCCAAAGGCCTGGCGCTCCCAAAGCCTAAGGTCTGGGGCGCCCCAGGCCTGGGGCTCCCTAAGCATTAAGGCTGGGGCGCCCCAGTCCTGGGGTTCCAAAGTCTAAATGCTGGGGTGCCCCAGGTCTGGGGCTACTTAAGCCTAAGGGCTGGGCGCTCCAGCCTGGAGCTCCCAAAACCTATGGGCTGGGGCATCCCAGTCCTGGTGCTCCCAAAGCCTAATGGCTGGGGCGCCCCAGTCCTTGGGCTCCCAAAGCCTAAGGGCTGTAGCGCCCCCGGCCTGGGGCTCCCAAAGCCTAAGGGCTTGGGCGCCACGGCCTCGGCCTCCCAAAGCCTAAGGGCTGGGGCGCCCCTGGCCTGAGGCTCTCTAAGCCTAAATGCTGGGTCGCCCTAGGCCTGGGGCTCCCAAAGCCTAAGGGTTGGGGCGCCCCAGGACTGGGGCTAACTAAGCCTAAGTGCTGGGCGCCCCAGGCCTGGGGCTATCTCAGGCTAAGGGCTGGGGCGACCCACGGCTGGGGCGGCCAAGGTCTGGGGCTCCCTAAGCATAAGGGCTGCGGCGCCCCAGGCCTGGGGCTCCCAAAGCCTAAGGGCTGCGGTGCCCCAGGCCTGGGGCTCGCAAAGCCTAAGGGCTGGGGCGCCCCAGGCCTGGGGCTCCCAAAACTTAAGGGCTGGGGCACCCCAGGCCTGGGGCTCCTAAAGCCTAAGGGCTGGGGCGCCCCAGGGTGGGGCTCCCTAAGCCTAAAGGCTGGGGCACCCCTGTCCTGGGGCTCCCTAAGCCTAAGTGTTGGGGCGCCCCAGGCCAGGGGCTCACTAAGTTAAAGAGCTGGGGCTCACCAGGCCTGGGGCTCCCTAAGCCTAAGAGGGGGGGCGCCCCAGTACTGGGGCTCCCAAAGCCTATGGGCTGGGGCGCCCCAAGCCTGGGGCTCCCAAAGCGTAAGTGAGGGGGCGCCCCAGGCCTGGGGTTCGAAAAGCCTAAGGGCTGGGGCATCCCAGGTCTGGGACTCTCTAAGCCCAAGGGCTGGGGCGCCCGAGGCCTGGGGCTCCCAAAACCCAAGGAATGAGGAGTCCCAGGCCTGGGGCTCACAAAACCTAAGGGCTGGGGCGCCCCAGGACTGGGGCTGCCTAAGCCTAATTGCTGGGGCGCCGCATGTCTGGGGCTCTCTAAGCCTAAGGGCTGGGGCAACCCAGGCATGGGGCTCCCTAAGCCTAATTGCTGAGGCATCCCAGGCCTGGGGCACCCTAATCCTAAGGGCTGGGGCGCCACAGGCATGGGGCTCCCTAAGCCTAAAGGCTGGGGTGCCCCAGTTCTGGGCTTACTTAAGCCTAAGGGCTGGGGCGCCCCAGGCCTGGGGATCAAAAAACCTATGTGCTGGGCCGTCCCAGTCCTGGTGCTCCCAAAGCCTAAGGCCTGGGGCGCCCCAGCCCTTAAGCCTGGGAGCCTCAGGCCTGGGGCTATCTCAGGCTAAGGGCTGGGGCGACCCACGGCTGGGGCGGCCAAGGTCTGGGGCTCCCTAAGCATAAGGGCTGCGGCGCCCCAGGCCTGGGACTCCCTAAGCCTAAGGGCTGGGTCGCCCTAGGCCTTGGGCTCCCACAGCCTAAGGGTTGGGGTGCCCCATGCCAGGGGCTCCCTAAGCTTTAGGGCTGGGGCGCCCCAGGCCTGAGGCTCCATAAGCCTAAGGGCTGGGGCGCCCTACCCTGGAGCTCCCAAAGCCTAAAGGCTGGGGCGCCCCAGGACTGGGGCTCCCAAAGCCTAAGGGCTGGGGCGACCCAGGCCTGGGGCTCCCTAAGCCTAAGGGCTGGAGCGCCACAGGCCTGGGGTTCCCTAAGCCTAAAGGCTGGGGCGCCGCAGGCCTGGGGTTCCCAAAGCCTTAAGGCTGGGGCGCTCCAGGCTTTGACATCCCCAATCCTAAGGGCTGGGGCGCCCCAGGCTTGGGGCTCCCAAAGCCTAAGGGCTTGGGCGACCCAGGCCTGGGCTCCCTAAGCCTAAGGGCTGTAGCGCCACAGGCCTGGGGTTCCCTAAGCCTAAGGGCTGGGGCGCGCCAGGACTGGGGTTCCCAAAGCCTAAGGGCTGGGGTGCCCCAAGTCTGGGCATCCCTAATCCTAAGGGCTGTGCGGCCCCAGGCCTGGGGCTCCCTAAGCCTAATTGCTGGGGCGCCCCAGGTCTGGGGCTTTCTAAGCTTAAGGGCTGGGGCAACCCAGGCCTGGGGCTCCTTAAGCCTAATTGCTGGGGCGCCTCAGGTCTCGGGCTCAATAAGCCTAAGGGCTGGGGCGACCCTGGCCTGGGGCTCCCTAAGTCTAAGAGCTGGGGCTCACCAGGCCTGGGGCTCCTTAAGCCTAATTGCTGGGGCGCCTCAGGTCTCGGGCTCAATAAGCCTAAGGGCTGGGGCGAACCTGGCCTGGGGCTCCCTAAGTCTAAGAGCTGGGGCTCACCAGGCCTGGAGCTCCCTACGCCTAATGGCGGGGGCGCCCCAGGCCTGGCGCTTCCAAAAACTATGGGCTTGGCGTCCCTGGCCTGGGGCTCCCAAATCTTAATGGCTGGGGCGCCCCAGGACTGGGGCTCCCTAAAACTAAGGTCTTGGGCGCCCATGCCTGGGGCTCCAAAAGCTTAAGGGTTGGGGCGTCGCAGGCCTGGGGCTCCCAAATACTAAAGGCTGGGGCGCCACTGTCCTGGCGCTCCCAAAGCCTAAGGTCTGGGGCGCCCCAGGCCTGGGGTACCAAAGCCTAAGTGCTGGGGCGCTCCAGCCTGGGGCTCCGAAAACCTATGGGCTGGGGCATCCCAATCCTGGTGCTCCCAAAGCCTAATGGCTGAGGCGCCCCAGTCCTTGGGCTCCCAAAGCCTAAGGGCTGTAGCGCCCCAGGCCTAGGGCTCCCAAAGCCTAAGGGCTTGGGCGCCACGGCCTCGGGCTCCCAAAGCCTAAGGGCTGGGGCGCCCCTGGCCTGAGACTCTCTAAGCCTAAGGGCTGGGGCGCCCTAGTCCTGGGGCTCCCAAAGCCTAAGGGCTGGGGCACCCCAGGACTGGGGCTAACTAAGTCTAAGTGCTGGGCGCCCCAGGCCTGGGGCTATCTAAGGCTAAGGGCTGCGGCGCCCCAGGCCTGGGGCTCCCAAAGCCTAGAGGGCTGGGGCGCCCCAGGCCTGGGGCTCCCAAAACTTAAGGGCTGGGGCACCCCAGGGCTGGGGCTCCTAAAGCCTAAGGGCTGGGGCTCCCCAGGCTGGGGCTCACTAAGTTAAAGAGCTGGGGCTCACCAGGCCTGGGGCTCCCTAAGCCTAAGGGCTGGGGCGCCCCTAGCCTGGGGCTCCCAAAGCGTAAGGGCGGGGGCGCCCCAGGCCTGGGGCTCGAAAAGCCTAAGGGATGGGGCACCCCAGGTCTGGGACTCTCTAAGCCCAAGGGCTGGGGCGCCCGAGGCCTGGGGCTCCCAAAACCCAAGGAATGAGGAGTCCCACCTGGGGCTCACAAAGCCTAAGGGATGGGGTGCCCCAGGCCTGGGGCTGCCTAAGCCTAATTGCTGAGGCGTCCCAGGCCTGGGGCACCCTAAGCCTAAGGGCTGGGGCGCCGCAGGCATGGGGCTCCCTAAGCCTAAAGACTGGGGCGCTCCAGGTCTGGGCTTACTTAAGCCTAAGGGCTGGGGCGCCCCAGGCCTGGGGCTCAAAAAACCTATATGCTGGGCCGTCCCAGTCCTGGTGCTCCCAAAGCCTAAGGGTTGGGGCGCCCCAGGCCTGAGGCTCCCAGGCTTAAGGGCTGGGGCACCCCAGGCCTGAGGCTAACAGGCTTAAGGGCTCGGGCGCCACAGGCCTGGGACTCCCTAAGCCTAAGGGCTGGGGCGCCCCAGGCCTTGGGCTCCCACAGCCTAAGGGTTGGGGTGCCCCATGCCAGGGACTCCCTAAGCCTTAGGGCTGGGGAGCCCCAGGCCTGAGGCTCCATAAGCCTAAGGACTGGGGCGCCCTAGGCCTGGGGCTCCCAAAGCCTAAAGGCTGGGGCGCCCCAGGACTGTGGCTAACTAAGCCTAAAGGCTAGGCGCCTTAGGCTGATGCTCCCTAAGGCTAAGGGCTGGGAAGACCCAGGGCTGGGGCTCCCCAGGTCTGGGGCTCCCTAAGCCTAAGGGCTGCGGCGCCCCAGGCCTGGGGCTCCCTAAGCCTAAGGGCTGGGGCGCCCCAGGCATGGGGTTCCCTAATCCTTAAGGCTGCGGCGCCCTAGGCCTGGGGTTCCAAAGCCTAAGGGCTGGTGCGCCCCAGGTCTGGGGCTACTTAAGCCTAAGGGCTGGGGCGCCCCAGGCCTTTGGTTACCAACTCCTAAGGGCTGGGGCGCCCCAGGCCTGGGGCTCCCAAAGCCTAAGGGCTTGGGCGCCACGCCTCGAGCTCCCAAAGCATAAGGGCTGGGGCGCCCCAGTGTGGGGCTCCCTAAGCATAAGGGCTGGGGCACCCCAGGGCTGGGGCTCCCTAAGTTAAAGAGCTCGGGCTCACCAGGCCTGGGGCTCCCTAAGCCTACGGGCTGGGGCACCCCAGGCCTGGGACTCTCTAAGGCCAATGGCTGGGGCGCCCGAGGCCTGGGGCTCCCAAAGCCCAAGGAATGAGGAGTCCCAGGCTTGGGGCTCACAAAGCCTAAGGGCTGGGGCGCCCAAGGCCTGGGGCTTCCTAAGTCTAATGGCTGGGGCGCCCCAGGCCTGGGGCTGCCTAAGCCTAACTGCTGGTGCCCCGCATGTCTGGGGCTCTCTAAGCCTAAGGCCTGGGGTGGCCCAGGCCTGGGGTTCCCTAAGCCTAATTGCTGGGGCGCACCATGTCTGGGGCTCTGTAAGACTAAGGGCTGGGATGCCTCAGATCAGGGGCTCCCTAAGTCTAAGAGCTGGGGCTCACCAGGCCTGGGGCTCTCAAAGCCTAACGGCTGGGGCGCCCAAGGCCTGAGGCTCCCAAAGCCCAAGGGCTGAGGCGTCCCTGGCCTGGGGCAACCTAAGCCTAAAGTGTGGGGTGCCCCAGGCCTGGGGCTCCCAAAGCCTAAGTACTGGGGCGCCCCAGTCCTGGGGCTCCCAAAGCCTAAAGGCTGGGGCGCCTCAGGCCTGGGGCTCCCTAAGCCTAAGGACTGGGGCGCCCCAGGCTTGGAGCTCCCAAAGCCTAAGGGCTGGGGCGACACAGGACTGGGGTTCCCTAAGCCTAAGGGCTGGAGCGCCACAGGCCTGGGGTTCCCAAAGCCTAAGGGCTGGGGCGCCCCAGGCCTGGGCATCCCTAATCCTAAGGGCTAGGGCGCCCCAGGCTTGGGGCTCCCAAAGCCTAAGGGCTGGGGCGACCCAGGCCTGGGGCTCCCTAAGCCTAAGGGCTGGAGTGCCTTAGGCCTGGGGTTCCCTAAGCCTAACGGCTGGGGCGCCCCAGGACTGGGGTTCCCAAAGCCTAAGGGCTGGGGCGCCCCAGGCCTGGGCATCCCTAATCCTAAAGGCTGGGGCGCCCCAGGCTTGGGGCTCCCTAAGCCTAAGGGCTGGAGCGCCACAGGCCTGGGGTTCCCTAAGCCTAAGGGCTGGGGAGCCCCAGGACTGGGGTTCCCAAATCCTAAGGGCTGGGGCGCCCCAGGCCTGACATCCGTAAACCTAAGGCTGGGGCGCCCCAGGCTTGGGGCTCCCAAAGCCTAAGGGCTGGGGCGACCCAGGCCTGGGGCTCCCTAAGCCTAAGGGCTGGAGCGCCACAGGCCTGGGGCTCCCTAAGCCTAAGGGCTGGGGCGCCCCAGGTCTGGGGCTCAATAAGCCTAAGGGCTGGGGCGCCCCAGGACTGGGGCTAACTAAGCCTAAGGGCTGGAGCGCCCCAGGCCTGGGGCTCCCAAAGGCTAAGGGCTTGGGTGCCACGGCCTCGGGCTCCCAAAGCCTAAGGGCTGGGGCCCCCCTGGCCTGAGGCTCCGTAAGCCTAATGGCTGGGGCGCCCCCGTCCTGGGGCTCCCAAAGCCGAAGGGCTGGGGCGCCCCAGGCCTGGTGCTCCCTAAAACTAAGGGCTGGGGCGCAGATGCCTGAGGCTCCAAAAGCTTAAGGGTTGGGGCGTCGCAGGCCTGGGGCTCCCAAATCCTAAGGGCTGGTGCGCCACAGGTCTGGCGCTCCCAAAGCCTCAGGGCTGAGGCGCCCCAGGCCTGGGGTTTCAAAGCCTAAGGGCTGGGGCGCCCCAGGTCTGGGGCTACTTAAGCCTAAGGGCTGGGCGCCCCAGGGCTGGGGCTCCCAAAACCTATGGGCTGGGGCATCCCAGTCCTGGTGCTCCCAAAGCCTAAGGGCTGGGGCGCCCCAGTCCTTGGGCTCCCAAAGCCTAAGGGCTGGGGCGCCCCTGGCCTGAGGCTCCCTAAGCCTAATGTCTGGGGTGGCCTAGGCCTGGGGCTCCCAAAGCCTAAGGGCTGGGGCGCCCCAGGACTGGGGCTAACTAAGCCTAAGTGCTGGGAGCCCCTGGCCTGGGGCTCCCTAAGGCTAAGGGCTGGGGCGACCCCCGGCTGGGGCGGCCAAGGTCTGGGGATCACTTAGCCTAAGGGCTGCGGAGCCCCAGGCCTGGGGCTCCCAAAGCCTAAGGGCTGCGGCGCCCCAGGCCTTGGGCTCCCAAAACCTAAGGGCTGGGGCGCCCCATGCCTGGGGCTCCTAAAGCCAAAGGGCTGGGGCACCCCAGGGTGGGGCTCCCTAAGCATAAAGGCTGGGGCACCCCAGGCCTGGGGCTCCCTAAGCCTAAATGTTGGGGCGCCCCAGGCCAGGGGCTCCCTAAGTTAAAGAGCTAGGGCTCACCAGGCCTGGGGCTCCCTAAGCCTAAGGGTTGGGGCGCCCAAAGCCTGGGGCTCCCAAAGTGTCAGGGCGGGGGCGCCCCAGGCCTGGGGCTTGAAAAGCCTAAGGGCTGGGGCACCCCAGGCCTGGGACTCTCTAAACCCAAGGGCTGGGGCGCCCGAGGCCTGGGGCTCCCAAAGCCCAAGGAATGAGGAGTCCCAGGCCTGGGACTCACAAAGCCTAAGGGCTGGGGCGACCCACGGCTGGGGCGGCCAAAGTCTGGGGCTCCCAAAGTGAAAGGGCGTGGGCGCCCCAGGCCTGGGCATCCCCAATCCTAAGGGCTGGGGCGCCCTAGGCCTGGGGATCCCAAAGCCTAAAGCCTGGGGCGCCCCAACTGTGGCTAACTAAGCCTAATGGCTGGGCGCCTCAGGCCTGGGGCTCCCTAAGGCTAAAGGCTGGGGAGACCCAGGGCTGGGGCGCCCCAGGAGTGAGGCTCCCTAAGCCTAAGGGCTGGGGTACCCCAGGCCTGGGGCTCCCTAAGCCTAAAGGCTGCGGCGCCCCAGGCCTGGGGCTCCCAAAGCCTAAGGGCTGGGGCGCCCCAGGGTGGGGCTCCCTAAGCCTAAGGGCTGGGGTACCCCAGGCCTGTGACTCTCTAAGCCCAAGGGTTGGGGCGCCCGAGCCTGGGGCTCCCAAAACCCAAGGAATGAGGAGTTCCAGGCCTGGGGCTCACAAAGCCTAAGGGCTGGGGCGCCCCAGGCATGAGGCTCCCTAAGTCTAATGGCTGGGGCGCCCCAGGCCTGGGGCTGCCTAAGCCTAATTGCTGGGGCGCCACATGTCTGGGGCTCTCTAAGCCTAAGGGCTGGGGCGACCCTGGCCTGGGGCTCCCTAATCATAAGTGCTGGGGCGCCTCAGGCCGGGGGCTCCCTAAATCTAAGAGCTGGGGCTCACCAGGCCTGGGACTCCCAAACCCTAAGTGCTGGGGCGCCCCAGGCCTGGGGCTCTCTAAGCCCAAGGACTGAGGCGTCCCAGGCCTGGGGCACCCTAAGCCTAAGGGCTGGGGCACCGCAGGCATGGGGCTCAAAAAACCTATGTACTGGGCCGTCCCAGTCCTGGTGCTCCCAAAGCCTAAGGGCTGGGGCGCCCCAGGCCTGAGGCTCCCAGGCTTAAGGGCTGGGGCGCCCCAGGCCTTGGACTCCCTAAGCCTAAGGGCTGGGGCACCCCAGGCCTTCGGCTTCCACAGCCTAAGGGTTGGGGTGCCCCATGCCAGGGGCTCCCTAAGCCTTAGGGCTGGGGCTCCCCAGGCCTGAGGCTCCATAAGCCTAAGGGCTGGGGCGCCCTAGGCCTTGGGCTCCCAAAGCCTAAGGGCTGGGGTGACCCAGGCCTGGGGCTCCCTAAGGCTAAGGGCTGGAGCGCCACAGGCCTGGGGTTCCCTAAGCCTAAAGGCTGGGGCGCCCCAGGACTGGGGTTCCCAAAGCCTTAAGGCTGGGGCGCCCCAGGCCTGGGCATCCAAATCCTAAGTGTTGGGGCGACCCAGGCCTGGGGCTCCCTAAGCCTAAGGGCTGTAGCGCCACAGGCCTGGGGTTCCCTATGCCTAAGGGCTGGTGCGCCCCAGGACTGGGGTTCCCAAAGCCTAAGGGCTGGGGTGCCCCAGGCCTGGGCATATCTAATCCTAAGGGCTGGGGCGCCCCAGGCCTGGGGCTCCCTAAGCCTAATTGCTGGGGCGCCCCAGGTCTGGGGCTTTTTAAGCCTAAGGGCTGGGGCAACCCAGGCCTGGGGCTCCCTAAGCCTAATTGCTGGGGCGTCTCAGGTCTGGGGCTCAATAAGCCTAAGGGCTGGGTCGACCCTGGCCTGAGGCTCCCTAAGCCTAAGGGCTGGGGCGCCAAAGGCCTGGCGCTCCCAAAGCCTAAGGTCTGGGGCGCCCCAGGCCTGGGGCTCCCTAAGCATTAAGGCTGGGGCGCCCCAGTCCTGGGGTTCCAAAGTCTAAATGCTGGGGTGCCCCAGGTCTGGGGCTACTTAAGCCTAAGGGCTGGGCGCTCCAGCCTGGGGCTCCCAAAACCTATGGGCTGGGGCATCCCAGTCCTGGTGCTCCCAAAGCCTAATGGCTGGGGCGCCCCAGTCCTTGGGCTCCCAAAGCCTAAGGGCTGTAGCGCCCCCGGCCTGGGGCTCCCAAAGCCTAAGGGCTTGGGCGCCACGGCCTCGGCCTCCCAAAGCCTAAGGGCTGGGGCGCCCCTGGCCTGAGGCTCTCTAAGCCTAAATGCTGGGTCGCCCTAGGCCTGGGGCTCCCAAAGCCTAAGGGTTGGGGCGCCCCAGGACTGGGGCTAACTAAGCCTAAGTGCTGGGCGCCCCAGGCCTGGGGCTATCTCAGGCTAAGGGCTGGGGCGACCCACGGCTGGGGCGGCCAAGGTCTGGGGCTCCCTAAGCATAAGGGCTGCGGCGCCCCAGGCCTGGGGCTCCCAAAGCCTAAGGGCTGCGGCGCCCCAGGCCTGGGGCTCGCAAAGCCTAAGGGCTGGGGCGCCCCAGGCCTGGGGCTCCCAAAACTTAAGGGCTTTGGCACCCCAGGCCTGGGGCTCCTAAAGCCTAAGGGCTGGGGCGCCCCAGGTTGGGGCTCCCTAAGCCTAAAGGCTGGGGCACCCCTGTCCTGGGGCTCCCTAAGCCTAAGTGTTGGGGCGCCCCAGGCCAGGGGCTCACTAAGTTAAAGAGCTGGGGCTCACAGGCCTGGGGCTCCCTAAGCCTAAGAGGGGGGGCGCCCCAGTACTGGGGCTCCCAAAGCCTAAGGGCTGGGGCGCCCCAAGCCTGGGGCTCCCAAAGCGTAAGTGAGGGGGCGCCCCAGGCCTGGGGTTCGAAAAGCCTAAGAGCTGGGGCATCCCAGGTCTGGGACTCTCTAAGACCAAGGGCTGGGGCGCCTGAGGCCTGGGGCTCCCAAAACCCAAGGAATGAGGAGTCCCAGGCCTGGGGCTCACAAAGCCTAAGGGCTGGGGCGCCCCAGGACTGGGGCTGCCTAAGCCTAATTGCTGGGGCGCCGCATGTCTGGGGCTCTCTAAGCCTAAGGGCTGGGGCAACCCAGGCCTGGGGCTCCCTAAGCCTAATTGCTGAGGCATCCCAGGCCTGGGGCACCCTAATCCTAAGGGCTGGGGCGCCACAGGCATGGGGCTCCCTAAGCCTAAAGGCTGGGGTGCCCCAGTTCTGGGCTTACTTAAGCCTAAGGGCTGGGGCGCCCCAGGCCTGGGGATCAAAAAACCTATGTGCTGGGCCGTCCCAGTCCTGGTGCTCCCAAAGCCTAAGGCCTGGGGCGCCCCAGCCCTTAAGCCTGGGAGCCTCAGGCCTGGGGCTATCTCAGGCTAAGGGCTGGGGCGACCCACGGCTGGGGCGGCCAAGGTCTGGGGCTCCCTAAGCATAAGGGCTGCGGCGCCCCAGGCCTGGGACTCCCTAAGCCTAAGGGCTGGGTCGCCCTAGGCCTTGGGCTCCCACAGCCTAAGGGTTGGGGTGCCCCATGCCAGGGGCTCCCTAAGCTTTAGGGCTGGGGCGCCCCAGGCCTGAGGCTCCATAAGCCTAAGGGCTGGGGCGACCCAGGCCTGGGGCTCCCTAAGCCTTAGGGCTGGAGCGCCACAGGCCTGGGGTTCCCTAAGCCTAAAGGCTGGGGCGCCGCAGGCCTGGGGTTCCCAAAGCCTTAAGGCTGGGGCGCTCCAGGCTTTGACATCCCCAATCCTAAGGGCTGGGGCGCCCCAGGCTTGGGGCTCCCAAAGCCTAAGGGCTTGGGCGACCCAGGCCTGGGCTCCCTAAGCCTAAGGGCTGTAGCGCCACAGGCCTGGGGTTCCTTAAGCCTAAGGGCTGGGGCGCGCCAGGACTGGGGTTCCCAAAGCCTAAGGGCTGGGGTGCCCCAAGTCTGGGCATCCCTAATCCTAAGGGCTGTGCGGCCCCAGGCCTGGGGCTCCCTAAGCCTAATTGCTGGGGCGCCCCAGGTCTGGGGCTTTCTAAGCTTAAGGGCTGGGGCAACCCAGGCCTGGGGCTCCTTAAGCCTAATTGCTGGGGCGCCTCAGGTCTCGGGCTCAATAAGCCTAAGGGCTGGGGCGACCCTGGCCTGGGGCTCCCTAAGTCTAAGAGCTGGGGCTCACCAGGCCTGGGGCTCCTTAAGCCTAATTGCTGGGGCGCCTCAGGTCTCGGGCTCAATAAGCCTAAGGGCTGGGGCGAACCTGGCCTGGGGCTCCCTAAGTCTAAGAGCTGGGGCTCACCAGGCCTGGAGCTCCCTACGCCTAATGGCGGGGGCGCCCCAGGCCTGGCGCTTCCAAAAACTATGGGCTTGGCGTCCCTGGCCTGGGGCTCCCAAATCTTAATGGCTGGGGCGCCCCAGGACTGGGGCTCCCTAAAACTAAGGTCTTGGGCGCCCATGCCTGGGGCTCCAAAAGCTTAAGGGTTGGGGCGTCGCAGGCCTGGGGCTCCCAAATACTAAAGGCTGGGGCGCCACTGTCCTGGCGCTCCCAAAGCCTAAGGTCTGGGGCGCCCCAGGCCTGGGGCTCCCTAAGCCTTAAGGCTGGGGCGCCCCAGGCCTGGGGTACCAAAGCCTAAGTGCTGGGGTGCCCCAGGTCTGGGGCTACTTAAGCCTAAGTGCTGGGGCGCTCCAGCCTGGGGCTCCGAAAACCTATGGGCTGGGGCATCCCAATCCTGGTGCTCCCAAAGCCTAATGGCTGAGGCGCCCCAGTCCTTGGGCTCCCAAAGCCTAAGGGCTGTAGCGCCCCAGGCCTAGGGCTCCCAAAGCCTAAGGGCTTGGGCGCCACGGCCTCGGGCTCCCAAAGCCTAAGGGCTGGGGCGCCCCTGGCCTGAGACTCTCTAAGCCTAAGGGCTGGGGCGCCCTAGTCCTGGGGCTCCCAAAGCCTAAGGGCTGGGGCACCCCAGGACTGGGGCTAACTAAGTCTAAGTGCTGGGCGCCCCTAGCCTGGGGCTATCTAAGGCTAAGGGCTGGGGCGCCCCAGGCCTGGGGCTCCCAAAACTTAAGGGCTGGGGCACCCCAGGCCTGGGGCTCCTAAAGCCTAAGGGCTGGGGCTCCCCAGGCTGGGGCTCACTAAGTTAAAGAGCTGGGGCTCACCAGGCCTGGGGCTCCCTAAGCCTAAGGGCTGGGGCGCCCCTAGCCTGGGGCTCCCAAAGCGTAAGGGCGGGGGCGCCCCAGGCCTGGGGCTCGAAAAGCCTAAGGGATGGGGCACCCCAGGTCTGGGACTCTTTAAGCCCAAGGGCTGGGGCGCCCGAGGCCTGGGGCTCCCAAAACCCAAGGAATGAGGAGTCCCACCTGGGGCTCACAAAGCCTAAGGGATCGGGCGCCCAAGGCCTGGGGCTGCCTAAGCCTAATTGATGAGGCGTCCCAGGCCTGGGGCACCCTAAGCCTAAGGGCTGGGGCGCCGCAGGCATGGGGCTCCCTAAGCCTAAAGACTGGGGCGCCCCAGGTCTGGGCTTACTTAAGCCTAAGGGCTGGGGCGCCCCAGGCCTGGGGCTCAAAAAACCTATATGCTGGGCCGTCCCAGTCCTGGTGCTCCCAAAGCCTAAGGGTTGGGGCGCCCCAGGCCTGAGGCTCCCAGGCTTAAGGGCTGGGGCACCCCAGGTCTGAGGCTAACAGGCTTAAGGGCTCGGGCGCCACAGGCCTGGGACTCCCTAAGCCTAAGGGCTGGGGCGCCCCAGGCCTTGGGCTCCCACAGCCTAAGGGTTGGGGTGCCCCATGCCAGGGGCTCCCTAAGCCTTAGGGCTGGGGAGCCCCAGGCCTGAGGCTCCATAAGCCTAAGGACTGGGGCGCCCTAAGCCTGGGGCTCCCAAAGCCTAAAGGCTGGGGCGCCCCAGGACTGTGGCTAACTAAGCCTTATGGCTAGGCGCCTTAGGCTGGGGCTCCCTAAGGCTAAGGGCTGGGGAGATCCAGGGCTGGGGCTCCCCAGGTCTGGGGCTCCCTAAGCCTAAGGGCTGCGGCGCCCCAGGCCTGGGGCTCCCTAAGCCTAAGGGCTGGGGCGCCCCAGGCATGGGGTTCCCTAATCCTTAAGGCTGCGGCGCCCTAGGCCTGGGGTTCCAAAGCCTAAGGGCTGGTGCGCCCCAGGTCTGGGGCTACTTAAGCCTAAGGGCTGGGGCGCCCCAGGCCTTGGGTTACCAACTCCTAAGGGCTGGGGCGCCCCAGGCCTGGGGCTCCCAAAGCCTAAGGGCTTGGGCGCCACGCCTCGAGCTCCCAAAGCATAAGGGCTGGGGCGCCCCAGGGTGGGGCTCCCTAAGCATAAGGGCTGGGGCAACCCAGGGCTGGGGCTCCCTAAGTTAAAGAGCTCGGGCTCACCAGGCCTGGGGCTCCCTAAGCCTACGGGCTGGGGCACCCCAGGCCTAGGACTCTCTAAGGCCAATGGCTAGGGCGCCCGAGGCCTGGGGCTCCCAAAGCCCAAGGAATGAGGAGTCCCAGGCTTGGGGCTCACAAAGCCTAAGGGCTGGGGCGCCCAAGGCCTGGGGCTCCCTAAGTCTAATGGCTGGGCGCCCCAGGCCTGGGGCTGCCTAAGCCTAACTGCTGGGGCCCCGCATGTCTGGGGCTCTCTAAGCCTAAGGCCTGGGGTGGCCCAGGCCTGGGGCTCCCTAAGCCTAATTGCTGGGGCGCACCATGTCTGGGGCTCTGTAAGACTAAGGGCTGGGATGCCTCAGATCAGGGGCTCCCTAAGTCTAAGAGCTGGGGCTCACCAGGCCTGGGGCTCTCAAAGCCTAACGGCT